>NC_143428.1:3030000-3630000 GCF_059467195.1 Physcomitrium patens | reverse complement strand
TTTCGGTGTTTTTAGCAGATCAAAAGATAATTAATTATGTGATCTTAATGTATAAACTCATATGGACTGACATCAACAACAATTAGTAGTTGTGGTAGTTGATGTTGGTCCATAAAGTGCCTTGATTCATTATGAAATTCCTTGAGCTACAAAACATTAAAGACCAAATAGATCCAAAGATGTGGAGGAAGCTTGAGTGGATGTCGTGATGTAATATGACTATATAGTGAAATTATAATCAAAATTAAATTTCTAATTAATATCTAATTATCTTAGTTTAATTATAATTTGAGGTATCTAAACATGGCTTTTATAAAAGCCTCTTAGGTTATTTTCTTATCTTAATAGTTAGTAGGTTGAAGGTTAGTTAGTAATTTTACCTTCTAGGTTGTAGAGATTCTTCTACTACCTTAGAAAGACCATAAATTGATAAAATCAGGTCAAAAGAGGTAAATAATTAGTATAGTTGGTACTAGGATTAAGTTGAGAGTAGGATTGGGCTAAAAAATCTTTAGGATAGGTTATATTGATACCCAGGGGTCGACCGTTTATGAGACAAGGTCAAAATCAGACCTTTAGCCAATAAAATGATGACCTAGGGCAAAATAGGGATTCACTCGAAGATCAGAGGATAGGATTTGAAAGCTAGCTTGAAGTTCTTTTGAGAGGCATAAGGATTGTTTTTGGAGGATTTTTGAAGTCTTAGCAATTGTTATTCAAAGTCAAGGTTTGTATTCATGATTTGGATTTTATATAATATAATTAAAGCTAGCAATTTTGGCTAGTTCGTACAATTAGTGAAACATCTATAATTAAAAATTTGACACTGTTTGGATTATTGGGTATGCTAAGTATATACAAAATTTTGTAATAATCTAATAGCATGGTTTAGAGATATCTGGTAGTAGCACAAGAAGATTTCAAAAGTTGGCAGTTTGAGGTTGGATAGGATTTCTATGATATCTAGAGATCTATTCGTCGGATCAAAGTGAAATTTGGCTTAGTGTTGAAGGACTTGAAGATCAAGCTACACACCAATTTTGAGTCAAAGTTAATAGTTGGAAAGGAAGAAATCACTGTTGGGATTTTTACTTCACTTTTCAAGTTGGCAGCCAAGTGACATTAGTGCAATTTTTGGAGGTTTTCTCACAATTTGTACGTTGGATTGGCCTAAAAATTCTTGAGCATATAGAAGAATTATATTGAAAATTGCATGCAAAATTTTACATCAAGTGGATGGTCGGATTCGATGCTACAGCTTGTTAAAGCTCAGTGATTAAAATTGAGACTTACAAGAAAAATCTAAATTGCTTAAATATGAAAGTAACAAGGTAATTGGGATTTATGTATGGTTAAGGCTACTAAGAAGAGTATTTTAGCACTTTTGAATTGAAATTCAGATTATATTCTTCTCGTATGGATGAAATCTATTAGGGTTTCTTGGATACTTGTGAAATACAACCTCACCTTCCACAACTAGGTGCCCGATGCATTCCCGAGCAAGACAATACATAATACAATATAAGTGGTGAATCCGACGTGACAATTAGGAGTAGAAGGTATTGGATTATATTTGTGGTTATTTGAAATTGAAGGCGCAAGAAGGCAAGAAGGTTGAATTTGAACTTTTAGATGGAGTTTTGGGTGGAGCTTCATGTAGATCTTCAAGTAGAGCTTCAAGTGGGATTTCTATTAGTGAACAAGATATGTACTTTGATCCAAACACTACAAATATGTTTCAATTATTTACATTATTTATGCAACAATAACAGGGCATTGATCACAAAGAGGCTTTGGCAACTAAAGCATTGCATGCAGTGATTAACAAGATTGACCAATTTGATGGGAGGGATATTTTCAAATATTTAAGTTGTTATGTGCGGAAAATAGAATTGAATCGCATTTCAATTATGATGATTTAATTATTTGAGCTTGCTCTGATATCAAAGATAAGAGAGCATATAAGGTCTATTCTGAGGCAATTTGAAAGTTCAGGGGAGGTATTTTCACATGCGTTGAAGGATGAGTATTTTTTGAAAGATACTGATTGAGTTATCAAGAAATCATTCTTGGAATGGATTGAATGACTTAAAATAAATTTACAAGCTACAAAATTATTAAAAGAATTTGAAAGGTGATTTTTTTGATTATCAAAAATAGAAAAGTTAACATTGGAATCAAACAAGGTTGAATTGTTTCTTCAAGCTGTTGATGGAGAATTACAAAAGAAGTTAGAGGTTCTTCTTGAAGGCAAAGAAGAAGAAAAAGGATTGACAATAAAGTGGAGAGCTATTGAAGATTCTATTAGATTACTTACTAAAAAAGAAAAGAGAAAAGTTAGGTTTAGTACTCGAAGAGTGGTATAGGTACCAAAGACTCCAATGCCTATTATACAATTGATTGTATCTATTGTCCAATTTCTATTAACTACACCAAAGAAAGAAGATATGAGACTTGAGGAGATTATATGAGGGATGCGAGATCTTCAAATCAAACTTGCAAGGCTTGAAAAAAAGACTTCTACAATAAGTTCAAATGCTACTTTTAAACAAGGATATGTGCTAAGATGTATTTGGTATGATGATGATTTTCATTCTTGAAAAGATTGTAGTGAATTTGATGAGATGGTACAATAAGGCATTATTTATTGAAAAGGTGGGAAGGTTGTATTGAAAGATATTGGTGATCTTCTCCAAACCAACTTTAGTAAAAGAGATATAAAATCATTGGTTAAAGATTATTTGATAACACATGGAATTGCGGCAATGGAAGCTACAAGTTATCAAACTAACGTGGATAATGATGGCATACAGAATTTTATTGGAAATGTTCAATTAAGTGGACTTTGGTCTTCTTCTATTTCTACAATGTAAAAAGAAAAGATGCCATGGGAAACTTTATTGAGAACTATTGCAACAATTTGTGGTGCTACAAATTGACAGGATGCTGTAGAAGCTTTGTTAATACATGCATATATTGCTAAAAGCCAACATGAAGCTTTAATAGAAGAAAAGAAGAGAAAAAATTTTGATGATTCAAGAGAAAAAAATTCTTCTAAGAGGCAAATTCAAAGATATAAGGCTCGTGCAGTAGCTTCACAAGAATTGCCTACAAAAGATGTTTCAATAATATCAAAAGAAAAAGTAAAAGAGATGAAAGATAAAGGTAAATTGACAACTTATAAATTACTCTCTGATATTGAAGTGGCAAAAGATTTAAAGGAAGAGCTTGAAGAATGTGTGTTCAATGCTAAGGTTGAATTTACATTGAAAGAAATTTTAGGAATGGCAAGAAAGAATTCTATGATGTCATTATTGACAATATTAAACAAAAGAGGCAATCAATGGGAGAAGTTCAATTGAATCATACTATTGTCACGGCCATAATCATGTAAGCTAATAATCACATATAGAAATAGGTAGAAGTAAATAAAAATATATAAAAGTAACTTAATTCTATAATATTTAATATGGAAGCTTCTTAGAAACTTCTTAGATACTGCTTTGACTTCATAGGTATCTTAAATTGACTTTTTGGATTAGAAACGTGGTCAACAAGTTGGCCATGTGCCACACATGTTGTTAGCTTGAAGATCAAGCTAATTATGTGGCCCATACGTAGAAAACCTTGCCTTGTAAGTCAAGGCATGTGCCCTACAAAGTCAACACATATTGGAGGTCCTATAGAATATTGCCATGTAGCCCCTAGTTAGATAGTATATATAGAGACAAGAGTGAAGGCTTCTTCACTCTTGTCAACTCCTTTCTTGCTTCTAGTCTAGTTTCAAGGGTCTCTAGTTTTCTTGTCTTTTGGCAATAGCCATTCCAGTTTCTCTTTCAATATATATATTTGTTTATATATATTTTGTTACCTCTCTTTGAGTAAAGGCTCACTTATCTGAATTGTTTTTTCATCGAGTTCTTGTCCTTGACAGATTGATAAGAGTACACCTATAATATCAGAGCTTTGTCTAATCTTGATTAAGAGTAGATTACCCCTTTTTCTTGATAAGATATAAGCGTATTAGAAGTTGCGGATTACCCTCTTCTAAACTGATATTGTCTTTAGTATTTTCTTTGTCTGCAAGTCCTCTCTTCTATTTGTCTTGAGCGATATTAGACATCTTCTCTCTTCTAAGTGTTATCATGACAGAACTTCTTGAAATGAAGAGTGCAATGGCACAAATGCAAGAGCAATTGAAGGAGTTAATACTTGCAATGCATCAACTCAGTTTACCACCACAAGGAGCAACAAGATTGGCAGGAAGTGAAGATATAGAAATGGTTGGAACTGCTTCAACATCTGCACCAAACCATGTCCTTTCTCCTATGGTGGAACGCCCTTCAAATGTTAGAGAACCAGGAATTGCCCTACCCGAGAAGTTTGATGGCACCAGATCCAAATTTCAAGGATTTATCAATCAAGTGCAACTTGTGATTGAACTTCAACCCCAAAGCTATCCAACTCCAGGATCACAAGTTAGATTCATTGGTACACTTCTTTCAGGTTCGGCACTATCGTGGTTTTCATCTTTTCTTGAATGACGAGATCCAATATTAGATAATCTAGAGGCTTTTTTGGCGGAGTTTTGATCCATGTATGAAGAACATGATGTAATTCGTGTTGCAACTAATAAGATCCGTATTTTACGACAAGGCAATCGATCAATAACGTTATATGCTTCACAATTTTGACAACTTGCAACTGATATCAAGTGGGATGATGCTGCACTTATTAGCCAATTTCTCTATAGATTACAATATGAGGTAAAAAAATTAATGCTCAACTTACCTGATCCTCAAACATTAAGTCAAGCAATTAACTTTGCTGTGAAGTGCGACAATCGCCTTTTTGAATTCCGATCTCAGAACTGTAGAAGTGGACCTCAACGTTACTATAATTCAATGGCAACACCAACACCTCTTCAACATATACATTCAGAAGTAGAGGATATGTAAATTGATGCAGTACGTTTCAAACCTATTACTGAGCAAAAAAAGACTCGTCGTCGTCGAAAAAGATTATGTTTATATTGTGGAGAACCAAAGCACACTGCTCAACATTGTCCAAAGAAACAACGCAATCACAAAATAAAGAGTATGACTGTGAAAGAAGATAATATGTCGAAAAACGAGTTTGTCCAGCTACAATAGGGACCGTGCGGCTGGAACCTTGTACAACTTCTAGTAAAGGTCCTATTCTCTCCTCACAGCCCTCTCCTTGTTTTACATTAAATGTTATTTTAGGACCTAAACATTATAAAGTCTTTGTCTTCTTAGATTCAAGAGCCTCAGCGTGTTTTTTAGATGAAGAATTTACTAAAAGACATAGCATATCTTTAGTAAAGAAAACTAAACCTATTCATGTAGAAGTCATAGATGGTCGTCCATTATCTTCTGGAGATATTACTCACGAAACCCTTCCTATAGAAGTAATAATCGATGGTCATAATAGTTTTGTAGTATTTAATATCATTAGATCTCCCTCTAATCCAGTCAATTTAGATTTATCGTGGTTAGAAAAATACAACCCTCAAATAGACTGGATTTTCCAAACTCTTACTTTCTCTAAAAGTATAACTAACAGTGTAGTTAAGCAAGTAGAGAGTCATAAGTTCAGTTCAATTAAATCCATATTTATAGGTGTAAAAGCTTTCTTGCATGCTGCTATGAAAGAATCACCACACATTATTTATGCTACACCCGTTTCTACTGATGAAAAGACTTCAAGTGGCATTCCAAGCCAATATCAAGAATTTCAAGATATATTTGAAAAAAAGAATGCGAATACACTCCCGGAACATCGCCCCTATGATTGCTCAATTGACCTTCAAGAAGGAGCACAATTGCCATTCGGACCAATCTATAGTTTATTACAAAATGAGTTGGCTGAACTCAAGGAGTATATTGAAGAAAATCTAGCCAAGAATTTCATACGCCATTCTAAATCTCCGGTAGGAGCTCCAATTCTATTTGTGAAGAAAAAAGATGGATCATTGTGAATGTGTGTTGATTATCGAGGACTCAACAAGATTATCATCAAAAACAGGTATCCACTACCTTTAATATCCGGACTTCTTGATCAATTGAATCAAGCTAAGATCTATACAAAAATAGATCTTCGGGGAGCATACAATCTAATACGCATCAAAGAAGGAGATGAATGGAAGACTGCGTTTCGAACTAGGTATGGACATTTTGAATACAACGTCATGCCTTTTGGACTTACAAATGCACCAGCAGCTTTTCAACATCTAATGAATGATGTTTTTTGAGAGTTTTTGGACGATTTTGTGGTATGTTATCTAGACAGCATCTTGCTGTATTCTAAGAATCTAAAAGAATATGAACTTCATGTTCGTTGTGTATTACAAAAATTAAGAGATGCAGGACTCTATGCCAAGATAGAAAAGTATGTGATCCACACTACTCAAGTCGATTTCTTAGGTTACATCATTTCAAATGATGGACTTATGATGGATCCTAAGAAAGTTCAAACTATTATAGACAGGAAGATCCCAAAAACGGTAAGAGATATCCAATGTTTTTTGGAATTTGTCAACTACTATCAGATCTTCATCAAAGACTTTTCTCGAGTTGCAACTCCACTTACACGTTTGACTTGTAAAGACAAACTCCAATGGAATCAAGAAGCGGAAGTTGGTTTTGAATCTTTGAAGACAGCGTTTGTTTCTGCACCAATCTTGTATCGTGTTGATTTTTTCAAAGCATTCTTTGTGGAAACAGATGCATCGGACTTTGCTTTGGGTGTGGTTTTATCACAAATGGGAATAGATGACAAACTTCATCCAGTAGCCTTTCATTCAAGAAAATTATCAGCAGCAGAAATCAATTATGAGATCCACAACAAAGAACTTCTTACAATTATAGATTCTTTTCAAGAATGGCATCATTATCTAGAAGGCGCTTCTAGTCCAATCACTGTCTATACGGATCACAAGAACCTCGAATATTTTATATCAGCATGCGTATTAAATCGTCGCCAAGCTCGTTGGAGCATGTCTTTATCAAGATTCGACTTCATCATCACTTATCGACCAGGAAAACAACAAGGTTTATCCGATGCCTTGTCTAGACGTTCTTATCTTGCACCAAAAGAAGGAGATGCAGCTTTTGAGCAACAAAGAATGGTTCTCTTGAAGTCGGAATAATTTTATCTTCGAGCAATAAAATCAACATTGACTGTTGATTTAACTTTCCTTAAGTAAGTTCAGTTAAGTATGTCTTCAGACCCTCTTATTCATGATATCAAGAACAATTCTTCTAAATCTCATGATCCATCTAAATTTGAATTCAAGAACAACCTACTCTATTTCGAAGGATGCCTATATGTTCCAGAAGGAGAAGCACGTTTACGTATTCTTCAAGCTCGTCAAGACTTCCCAGCAACAGGACATTTCGGATATAATAAGACTTTAGAGCTGATATCTAAGGATTTTTGGTGGCCTCAAATGTGGAAGGCAGTTAAAGATTTTGTACAATCATGTGATGTTTGCTCAAGATCGAAAACTCCTCGTCATCGACCTTTTGGACTTCTTCAACCATTATCCATTCCAGAACAACCATGGTCTTCTGATTCTATGGACTTCATCACGGATCTTCCAATCTCAGGTTCTTATGACTCTATATTCGTGATAGTAGATCGTTTTACCAAGATGGCACATTTTGTACCATGTACAAAATCTATCATAGGTGAAGAAACAGCTAAGCTCTTTCTTGACAATATCTATTGCTATCATGGATTATCCAAGGATATTATATCAGATAGGGGAACTCAATTTGTATCAAGATTTTGGCGGACTCTTTTCAAGATTCTTAAAGTGGATATAAAACTATCTTCGGCATTCCATCCTCAAACTGATGGACAAAAGGAGCATGTTAATCAAGTTTTGGAGCAATATTTAAGATGTACCATTAATTACCAACAAGATGATTGGACAACTTTTTTGTCATTGGCAGAGTTTGCTTACAATAACACGGTACACTCTTCTACAAAACAAACACCTTTCTTTGCTAATTATGGTTATCATCCACGACTTGATACTTTTGACTTTTCAAAAGTTGATAATCCTACTGCGAAAGATTTGGCAATTCATTTATCAAAGCTACATACAACGATGAAGGCGCAGTTAAAAAAGGCTCAAGAACAACAAAAGGCCAATGCGGATGTCTATCAAAATGAACAACCATCATTCATCTTAGGTGATAAGGTATGGCTACTTCGTCGCAAAATCAAGACCACTCGTCCTTGTGATAAGTTGGACTATCGAAGGCTGGGACCATTTTCTATTTCTGCACAAATCAATCCACTTGCATATCGTTTACATCTACCGGAGTCAATGAAAATCCATCCAGTATTCCACGTATCTCTTTTGAACCATACAAGACAGTGGACATACCAAGAAGACGACAAGCTCCACCTTCTCCTATAGAAGTGAACAATAATGAAGAGTTTGAAGTAGAAGAAGTCTTAGATTCAAGGCGACACCAAAATAAATTAGAATATCTTGTCCATTGGCACGGATATGATATTAGTGAATGCACATGGGAGCCAATAAAGAATCTTGCAAATGCAGCAAAGGCGGTGGAGGCTTTTCATCGACAACATCCATCAAAAGTAAGATGAAAACCTTTTTTATAAAAGAAACAACATCTAGGCAAGATAACATTCTACTTTCAATTCTTGTTCGTAGCCTCGTTGTAGTAGTGGCGCTCAGGAGATGGAGAACCAACAACCAGTGGATTTAACTCAAGAGCCTTCATTTGCTGACCTGCCGGATGAGACATTATGATTGTCACAACCTTCAAGACGACGCAATCAAGATGAAGATCTTCAAGAACGACATGTTCTTCCTCGAATAGATGGTGAGATACAACACGTTTGCTATCATGATTTGGTAAGGGACTCCCGATGTTTGGTGATTGTGCTAGAGGAAGGAACAACTCCTGATGGTGTTTCAAATATTCTATTCAAAGGAAGTTACGAAGGCCTCAACAATGATCAAATAACTGGGTGGTCTTTCCGCCCTGGTATGGGACACTACCAATGGTTGAGAGGCCATATCAATCATCTTCGAAGAGAACACAGATCAAAGTATGTGGCCAATACAATTCATCGCATCATAGATTTTTTCAACATATGATGACCGCTCTTCGTGGAACTCGTCCCTAGAAGGGGGGGTAATGTCACGGCCATAATCATGTAAGCTAATAATTACATATAGAAATAGGTAGAAGTAAGTAAAAGTAGGTAAAAGTAAGTTAATTCTATAATATTTAATATAGAAGCTTCCTAGAAACTTCTTAGACACTGCTTTGACTTCATAGGTGTCTTTAATTGACTTTTTGGATTAGAAACGTGGTCAACAAGTTGGCCATGTGCCACACATGTTGTTAGCTTGAAGATCAAGCTAATTATGTGGCCCATACGTAGAAAAACTTGCCTTGTAAGTCAAGGCATGTGCCCTACAAAGTCAACACATATTGGAGGTCCTATAGAATGTCGCCACAAAGCCCCTAGTTAGATAGTATATATAGAGACAAGAGTGAAGGCTTCTTCACTCTTGTCAATTCCTTTCTTGCTTCTAGTCTAGTTTCAAGGGTCTCTAGTTTTCTTGTCTTTTGGCAATAGCCATTCCAGTTTCTCTTTCAATATACATACTTGTTTATATATATTTTGTTACCTCTCTTTGAGTAAAGGCTCACTTATCTGAATTATTTTTTCATCGAGTTCTTGTCCTTGACAACTATTGATGCACATATATATGAAGGTAAAGAAGATGTATTTGATAATTTTTACAAATAATCAGCAAGTGAAGGGAGGAGTCATAATCAAAGGGTACATTTTGATGATCAAGGTAATAAAGATAGAGAGATTTCAAGTCATTATACTCGAAAGCATTGAGCTAAAGCAACTACAGAGGTATTAGTGAAGATTGGAGATATGGATGAGCTGGTTGTCGCTTTGATTGACCATGGTTCAGAGATAAACCTTATGTCTAAGGATCTTTATATGAAGCAAAGGTGGCCAATTGATATGGAGCATGGATGGAAAATATAGGCAACCAATAATACACGAGAGAAGTTATATGGTGCTTGCCTAGATGTAGAAATTTGAATTGGTGATGTTGCAATGGATCAATTTTTTTTTGTTCAAGATGCAACATCTTATCTTCTTATTTTGGAACAACCATATATTATTATAACTTGGATGGAAAAAAAGATACTTGATGATGGTTCAGCTTATGCACAAATTCGTAATGTGGATGGGAGGAGAGTAGTATAATTTTTGATTGTACCTCCAAATCATGAGTAGAATCGAGACAAATTGAGAGAAAATCCATTGCCAAGGATTGTTGAAGAATTTAAGGATTTTTTGGAAGTACCACTATAAAGCGAGATTATAGAGGTACAAAACGAGAAGTATTTTCATAAGATATAGATACCTTTAATAAAAGATTTATTAATATTTTTGAAAATAAAAGCATTATGTATAAGAATATTGATGATTTAAAAAGAAAAGAAAGAAAGGAATTAAGTACTACTAAAAAAGAATTGTATAGATAAGAAATATTAGAAGATAATGAAAAGATTACTAGTATTTATAAAAAAAATGGACCAGAGGATCATTTGGAATAGATTGCATATGTAGGATTAAGTAATGATGATAAAATTATACCAATTTATTCAAGAGAAGTTTATGGTATGATTGAATCTTTTCAAACAATAGAGATTATAGTTGAGACAAAATATAAGACAGTAGATAAGAAAGTTAAATCAGTTGCTGGACCTTTGTTAGAAGATTTTAAAGAACAAATGGAAGAAGCATCAAGAGATAGGAGTTTGAGGGATTCAAGGAATATTGGTCACAAGTTTACTAAAGAAACTTTTGTAGAATTAAAGATTGGTTCTGATAGTTCTTTATTGCTAGAGGAAATTACTTGCTTCAAAGAGATGTTGGAAAAACAAGGTAGATCATTTGCCTATGAATCTTATGAAATTGGGTGTGTGAATCCAAATATTGTAATGCCTATGGTTATTTTCACTGTACCACATGTACCTTAGAATCTAAGGCCAATTCTAGTACTAAAGGCACATTTACCAAGCTTGGTGGAATTATTAAAAGAAAAGATGAAGATAAAGATTTTGGAGCCTTCTTTTGCACTATATTCTAGTTGATGATTTACAGTGCTTTAGAAAAATGAATCATTACATTTTATTCAAGATATGTAATCAATGAATGTGGTAACTATCAGAAATGCAAGAATTGGGCCTATAGTTGATGAATTTGTTGAGGCATTTATAAGAAGGGCATTGTATTCAATGTGTGATTTGTATTCGGGCTATGACTAATTTCAACTTGTAGAAAGAAATAGAGATATGATAATGATGAGAACACCACTTGGATTAGTTAGAATGTGTACTCTTTCTCAAGATGCAACCAACTCAATTGTGCATATGATGAACGGAATGAATAAGGTATTGAGAGATTTTATTCTTGAGAAGACTATGCATTTTTTAAATGATGTTCCTATAAAGAGGTGCAAAAAAGAAGACAAGGATGAAACTTTACATAAAAAGGGGTGACACAATGTAGAATGTATAAATGACTTTTCTGATTCGTTATCGGTTAAATAGTAGTAATGTTGGGATTTAGATGAATGGTTAGTTCGATTAGTTGTTAATAGTAGGAAGTTAGGAACATATGCGGTTAAGAAGCCAAAGTTTCACAACCTGTGGAATCTGCTGAATGACGATTCATATTTTGGTAGGATAAAGAGATTGAGGAAGAAGGAATGGGGGCTAGACTGTGATAGTCGTGAGCCAGGGTAAAGCTTGGAGCTACCCTTTTGTTTTCTTTGCTTTTGTGTTTTTTTTTAGTATTGGATTTAAGAAAAGGATTGCTGAAACTGTGATTGAGATATTAAAAATTATGAATTCGAATTAATTAATTTGGAGAAAGAAAGTGTGATTGTGATAATAGAGATTATTGTATTGTGTTAGTAGCACTGGAAGATTGAGTAAAAGTAAAGGAATTGAGAATTGAAGTACTGTGGAAAGAGATTAAGCATCCTGTAGATGTTAGGAATGTCAGTGATATTTAGTAGCTGCAGGGCAGTGAACGATTGTAGAGATTGTGAAGGGATTGAATTGAGATGAGGAAGAGAACTTTGGAAGTTTTAGATAATTAATACATAATCAATTGTGACATAACATATCCAATTCATACAACGAGTCTTTTCCCGAGATCGAACCCACCTATACTGATCAAATATCTTGGTGTTTTGAGTCTGAGTCAAACGACGATTATATTTTTGGCGCCGCTGCCGGGGATTGACAACAGTATGAAATGTTAAAGAATTGATGGTACAAAAGATGAGATCGAAGGAGTATGAGCGGTGATTACGACTATGATAATCACAGAAGGAATCAACAAGTAAAGGAAAGACAGGAGCGATTTTATTTCAAAAATTTATTACGACAACAACAAGAAGGGATTCAACGTAAGAAACGTCGATGGAGTTGGATAAAGCCGTGGCTGCATGCATGTGCGAGTATTCGAGCATATCCAAGTTCTGAAAGAAGTGTAATATTGTACCATTATATACCATTGGAGAAATTATCGCGAGCGCTTGTAGGAGATACCGCGAATAACGAAGCGTCAGAGTCAAGTTTAGTAATTATAAGAAGTTTAAGTACAGAAGAATTGAATAATAGCGACAGTTTACAAGAAAGAAGAGTGAGCAAATATCCAATTGGAACAAAAAGAAGAATTCATATTAATATAGCAAGAAGACCAACGCAAGCACCAATGGCAGAAGAAGCACCCGCAGTGCCAATAGCGGTAAAGATGGGAGCAATTGGAGATCGCACCACCAGCGTGGCTCCATTACCCACGTTTAATGGATGGCCGGGTTCTGATTCCGATCAACACCTGTACCAATTTTTGACAGCGTGTGTAGCCAATAATGGCAGAACTGAAGATGTCTGGCTGCGATGGCTGCCAGCGACTTTAAAGTATATAGCGTTTGAATGGTATATTCGACAACCAGTGGAACAATTTCCTAATTGGGAAGCATTGAAAAATACTTTCTTAACTCATTTTCAACCAATAGGATTCGAAGATCGTCTTCGAGAAAATTTGTTGAACAGTAAAATATTTGTGGGAGAATCGATGCAATTATATTATAGCCGAGTTACAGATATATTACGTAAATGGCCAAATAATCAAATGCCAGACGCGTTTATATTGTCAATAATAGTGAATGGGTTGCATCCCCTAGAATTGAAGATGTTTGTTAAGGAGTCTCAACCAATTACGGTAGTTGCCTCCTTAGCACATGCAAAGGTGTCGGAGGAGTGCCATTATGATCAACGATTGATGGTGGGAACCACAATGATTTTTAGTGTAGGAAATCAAGTTCCAATGACTAATACGATAATAGAGAACTATCCACGAATAATTGCGCCTAGTATGGAAAATCCCAATTCTCAAGGAGTAGTTAATGCCACTCCTTTGCAGGCAATACTACCCGTGGCAACTTATCCTTCACCAATGGCATATCGACAACTTGAAGTACCGATGAATGCAACAATTAACGATTCTAACGAAACTCTATTGTTAAATCTAACGAAGAAAATGGAAGAATTAGCCATGCATACGACTAAAGATAAACAGAAAAGGCATAAACCTTCTAATATGAGACCTAATGTATGGTGTAACAACTGTAAAGGGCAAGGACACTTTGATACGGAATACCCCTCGCCTCATCAGAAGATGGAACAGTGTATGTATTGTGGAGGAAAGCATAATACTACCAATTGTTGATACTTACCAAGACAACAAACAATGATACAACCAACTGTATGGGATGTAAATCAAGTGCAAACAGGAAATACGGGTCGATGGAATGGAAATAGAAATAATAGAGTGAATCGTGGTTTCGGAAATTTCCAAAATCCTAACTATAATCAGCCCTACGGGACCATTATGCAGAATGGTGGCCAAAATCAAATGGAAAATCAACCATCGATGCCAATACAACAGACCAATTCAGCAATGGCGACAACTAGTCAACCTGGATCCTTTACTGCACCAACATGGAACCGACCTGGAAGGTATGTCCCGACGGAGATTCCCAATGTACCTGACGGGACCGGAAGAAAACCAGTTCGTTGTTTTCGATGCCGCCAATTGAGTCATTATGCAAGTGATTGCAACAACCCAAGATTTGTCGAAGAATACGCACCTCTTTGCGCAAATTGTAAGCAATCTGGTCATTATCACTACCAATGTAATGTGCCTTTTAATCCAAATAGTCGGGACCAGCACATGACATCAACAGTGCAAATTATAGAAGAAACAAACAAACCACAAGAATCACCGGTACATCGGGTGGAAGCGATTCACGCAGTATTGACAAGAAATCAGCAAAAAAGCAAAGAACCAATTCAAATATTGGAGAAATCGATACCAGCCCCGGTCAACAGACCAATACCAAAATCTGTTCCATTATTGGACGAAGCATCACCGTCACAACCCAATTCGACCAATATATTGGTACATCCAATAATTTCACAAGTACCAATATTACACCAATACGGTGGATAGTCGCACCAGTTAAAGGATCCAATTTTCAAGGAGCAGTTGCAACCAGAAATCGAAGAAGTACCAATTCCTGATATTGGAAGTACCAATATACGGGGACCGGGATCCGAAATCCGTAAGAAAAAAAAGACATTGAGAATCATGACCAATATGGAACCCTATGATATTCTGAAGGATTTAGGTTCAATTCAACCAACAATCACAATAAAGCAATTATTGGCAGTAGCACCAGAATGTCGTAATACCTTAAACTCTTCTTTGATTCGACAAAGAACTCGTCAAAAAGAAATTCGTGAAGTAAGTTTGAATCCGGATCCAAGCGCGCCGACTATTGATGTATCAATTGATGGAGTATTAGTTCAGGGTGTACAAGTGGATGGCGGGGCTAGCGTTAACCTCATGAATGTGGATACAATGGAAGAATTGGGATTGGACCAATTAATGCCAACTACGGTTGTTTTGCGAATGGCAGATTCAAGTCGAGTCCGACCTATGGGTACTTTACGAGGAATTGATACAGTTGTTGCGGGGATTACATACACAATTGATTATATTGTATTCCGATTGCAAAGCACAGTATTGTCATATCCAATTTTGTTGGATCGATCGTGGCTATATCAAGCTGAAGCTCGGAACGATTGGGGTCGTGGAACGCTAAAAATTGAAAAGGGTAAGGATAAAATAGTGTTCCAAATGTATCCTGTCTAGTATCACGGAGAAACTCAAATTACCAGTCCAGAATATACATCGGACTGCGAACAGGAGTATACGGAAGAAGAACTAGTTGTTTCAAAATCAAAGGCTGTCGAGGCACGGGAAGTTGCAGTACAAAATAGGAATATTTATCATTGTGGAGGACCAGGAGAATATTTTGTTTGTCCAGACGTTATTGATGATTCAGATCATATGATTGCACACTGGATGCAGCGAAGAGATGTTAATCAAATTGGTGCTATAGATCTCAAATTGGAAAGCTCCAATTTGTCAGAGTTTATAAAAGATCCCGAAACAGAGCAGAAGATTACCGCTGAAGCTCTTAATGGACCAAAGTGTCAATCAATAAATCTAGGCACAAAAGATAATCCTAAATTGATTCAAATTTATGATGGTATAACGGGTAAAACTAAAGAGCTTTGGACAAATTATTTTATAAAACATAAATCAGCTTTTGCTTGGTCTTATAAAGATTTGAAGGGTATTCCAGCTGAAGTTTGTGAGCATCGAATAAAATTAGAGGACACGGCTACACCAGTACGACAAAGGCAACATCGACTGAATCCTAAATATTCGTTGATGGTAAAGGAGGAATTGGATAAGCTTCTGGAGGTGGGATTTATATATCCTGTACCACATAGTGAATGGGTTTCGCCGATAGTTATGGTTCCCAAGAAGAACGGAAAAGTCCGAATTTATCAAGATTTTTGAAAGTTGAATGCTGCTACAAAGAAGGATTACTTTCCTTTACCATTTACGGATAGTATCTTAGACGCAGTAGCAGGCCACGAATGTTATTCATTTCTTGATGGTTTTTCTGAATATAATCAGGTACAAATTATAAAGGAGGATCAATTAAAAACTACGTTTACTACGGATTGGGGAACTTTTGCTTATAAGGTCATGCCTTTCGGACTTTGTAATGCGCCAGCTACATTTCAGAGGGTGATGATGCAAGCATTCCAAGATGAGCTACGGGTTTCAATGGAAATCTTTTTAGATGATTTCTGCACATTCAGCACCAGAGAAGAACACTTAGACAAATTGGGCCGGTGCTTAGGCAAATGTGCTAAATTTGGAATTTCTTTGAATTCAGAAAAATATAAATTTGGGGTACCCTCAGGAAAATTATTGGGTCATATCGTATCGGAAACAGGTATCGCCACCGATCCGGATAAAATAAAAATTATACTAGAACTCCAAATACCCGATACAGTGACAGGTGTTCGCACCTTTATTGGGCATGTTAGCTATTATCGACGTTTTATTTATCTATTTGCTGTTATCTGTATTTCATTGACAAATTTGTTGAAAAAGCAACTACTAGGCAGTCTCGAACCAATTTGGACCAAGGAATGTACAGTTGCGTTTGAAACATTAAAACAAAAATTGGTTTCTGCACCAATATTGGTTGCCCCTTGTTGGACAAAATCTTTTGAGGTTTATGTTGATGCCTCTGATGTTGCGATTGGTTCGGTATTGAGCCAGAATGATGACAAGGGCCACGATCATCCTATTTATTATGCAAGCCGTCAGTTGGTGGCTACCGAACGGAATTACACTACAACTGAGCGAGAGGCTTTGGGAATGATTTATTTTGTCTAAAAGTTTCGACATTATCTTCTTGGATATAAATTTGTCTTCCACGTGGATCATGACGCTTTAAAATATATGATTAACAAGCCCCAGTTGAGTGGCCGCATCGCAAGATGGGTATTACTTTTACAAGAATTTGATTTTACTATTAATGTACGGCCGGGGAAGTCGCATGCCAATGCGGACCATCTATCGCGACTGTCCAATATATTGGGAAATGAACCCATTCCTGATGCATTACCTGACGTTGAGTTATTTCTTGTCGACCTAATTATGTCGGAATATAGCGAATTGATACAGTATTTGACTTTTCAAACTTTTCTTTTCCATTTTATGGAGAAGCTTAAGAGAAGATTGGTTTTGAAAAGCGCACCTTATACTATGATTGGAGAAACTTTATATAAACAAGGAAAAGACGGAATTTTACGTCGTTGCGTTTATCAGAATGAAGCATGCACTATATTGGAAGGATGTCATTTGGATAGTTGTGGTGGATATTTTTCAGGCGACAGCACAGCACGCAAAGTTTTACAGGCGGGATATTGGTGGCCGACAATGTTTGCGGATGCTCACCAGTTTGCACGTCGTTGTGACCCGTGCCAACGAATTGGTCGTCCTACAGGTACATCTGCGATGTCGTTAGTTCCAATTCTGGCACAAGTACCTTTTGAAAAATGGGGTATTGATTTCGTGGGCCCAATTGCACCTGCCTCTCGCCATGGACAAAAACGGTATATATTGGTTGCCACGGACTATGTTACCAAATGGGCCGAAGCGAAGGCAACAAAATCTGATAGTGCTAGTGATGTAGCCACATTCTTATATGAAAATATTATTACACGGTTTGGCTGTCCAAAAGAATTGGTCAGTGATCGAGGAACCCATTTCATTAAAAGTACAATTGAAGTATTGACTGCTAAATATGAGATTAAACACCACAAGACGACACCGTATCATCCCAGAGCAAATGGCCAAACAGAAAAGACCAACGGCATATTATGTACAATTATCACCAAGATAATATCTGGTACAGGCACGGATTGGGACACTAAATTGTTTGTCGCTTTGTGGGCATACCGTACTGCATATAAAGTTACGACTAATGTCACACCCTTTCAATTAGTTTATGGTCAAGAAGCAATATTACCTATCGAATTCGAAGTTCAAAGTTTGCGCATTGCACTGGAGGAACGATTGGGGGATACGGAGTCGTTACAAGTTCGTTTCGCACAATTGGAGCAGTTGGATGAAACTCGAACTAATGCCCTATTGAGACAGGAGGCCACTCAAAGGCGACGAAAAAGTTATTATGATAGTAAATTAAAACCAAATTTTTTTATGCCCAATGATTTGGTACCGCTTTATGACAATCATTTTAAAAATTTTCCAGGAAAATTTCATATTCGGTGGCATGGGCTGTACAGAGTCATTGAGGGTTTTCCCAATGGCTCAGTCCAATTGGAAGACTTTATGGGTGCTAAATTTACCACGCGTATAAATGGGAATCGGCTACGTCTGTATACTACATAAACCCGGGACGGGTTTTATATCGGTGGGGGGGGAGAGAGAAAGCCAATTTAGTATTGAAGTGACAGCGCAAGAGTTGTGATGGGAAGGGAAGAGCGTGTGATGATGAGATTATGGACGAGTTGAGTGAAGGTGAGCCGTCAGGAAGACACTAATAAGATAGGTTGTTATAGGCCTGTTAGGTTAAGTCATATCAGGAGGAGAACCAAAGTAGAAGTTAGGAGTGGAGCTCTTGGCTGGCATTGTTTACATTGCAATTTCTTGATTCATGTTGCTAAGCACAGGTTTTAGAGGATTATCGTGAGTAGCAAAGATGGTGATTGAGCGTAAGAAGAGGACAGCTAGGAGAGAGGAGCAACAACGTAATGTCAAGACGAAGGGAGCATTGTCACCAATGGAGTGCGTGATAGTGACCAACATGGAGCCGGTCGCTATGGACATTTTTTGGTTGCAAAGGAGACAGAGAGAGTTTCGCACGGCGCAGATGTATGGGTTTCTGAAGTTTTCGCAGAGGCTACCACCAATAGATATAGCATTGTTAACGGAATATGTGACGAATTAAGATCCGAAAGACGGGTCCAGTGTGGTTCATGGGAGAATTATTGGTATAGATGAGGTAATGTTGAACAAGGTTCTATATCTTCCCATGGGTGAGCTACCGATATCGGGAGACTTGGAGTCTGATTTTGTTCCAAGCAAGTACTTCAAGTCGGGAAACGAAGCGTTTGAAAAAAATCAAGGATGAAAGACAGCAGATGCGCTTACGCCGGAGCTGGGAGAATAGATGCGGTTTGTGCAGAAGCGATTAGGACTAAACCGACATTCAACGTATATGGCAAGGAGGTTATTGTTTACAGTAATTGCGATGCTAGAGGGGATGGTCTTCAACTGGGCAACGTATGTTGCGACCAGAATCCATGCAGAATTGGACGTGAAAAGAAGAACAGGGAAGGTTACCACGATGTTATGCTCCAACTACGTGTGTGAAGCAATTAGATATCAACTAAAGCAACCTTCAATGGTGGAGAGACTAGACATTGTAGCAACAGAGACAAGAGTAGAGTCAACGCCATTGCCATCAAAACAAGTCGAGGAAGCGGTGATAGCAGAGTGCAGCCAAGCTAGAAATTGCGAACGGACCAATGTCAGCTCGTCATCTAAAGAATTGGATCATCCCAGTACCAATATGGCCGTCACTCCAACATTACTGGTCGAGTATTATCAACGGGTGGATTTATCGGGAGCTGGCTAGCAGACAAGAGAACTCAAGGAGTTAATCTCGGTACAAATTACTCAATTACAGATGGCCGTTGAGAAAATGGACAATGAGTTCAGCCTTAGACAGGTACTGGAGGAGAAGGATAAGATCATTGAGGATCAGAAGAAGAAGATTGGGGATTTACAACGTGCTTCAGTAACAGACGCTCTCAAATATTCAAGATTAGAGCACCAATTCAAGGAGACCTAAGCGGAATGGGCCAAGGAGAACAAGTTGGCAAAGAGTCTGATGGAGCTTACCAAGCAGGAGTGTATGGAGTTGCGGAACCAATACCAGGAGGAGAAGAATAGGGTGGCGGAATTGGAAGCCGGGAGATCTAAATTGGAGGATAATTTTTGGAGACAATCGGAGAGCTCGAAGACGGAGAACGAGCAATTGAAGAGAAGGATTGCCGAATTGGAGGCAGAAATGATTACAGTTATCACGCAGCAAGGAGAGGTCAATCTAGCAAGTACATCTTTACAGGAATTAGAGAAACAGGTGCATGCCCTGAAGGAGCAGCTGAAAGAGCGAGACATCCAAATTGCGCTTTTAGAGTCTCAGGTTCGGGAATTGGAAGCACTTAACGAGGACTTGACAGCTTTATTGAATGGAAAGTAGGTGGGAGAGGGAGTTGGAGAAGAAGCTCAAGAAGTCAAAACCAATCTCACTTATGGAAATGATGAAAAGGACCAAGGCGGACCAGAGGTTCAGACATTGGAGGAAGCCAATGATGTGGTGATATTGTAAAACGTAGTACAAGGTGGTTTGCGAGGACGCTGCACAGTAAGGAGTGGAGCTATGTAGAATGTATAAATGACTTTTCTGGTTCGTTATCGGTTAAATAGTAGTAATGTTGGGATTTAGATGAATGGTTAGTTCGATTAGTTGTTAATAGTAGGAAGTTAGGAACATATGCGGTTAAGAAGCCAAAGTTTCACAACCTGTGGAATCTGCTGAATGACGATTCATATTTTGGTAGGATAAAGAGGTTGAGGAAGAAGGAATGGGGGCTAGACTGTGATAGTCGTGAGCCAGGGTAAAGCTTGGAGCTACCCTTTTGTTTTCTTTGCTTTTGTGTTTTTTTTTAGTATTGGATTTAAGAAAAGGATTACTGAAACTGTGATTGAGATTTTGAAAATTATGAATTCGAATTAATTAATTTGGAGAAAGAAAGTATGATTGTGATAATAGAGATTATTGCATTGTGTTAGTAGCACTGGAAGATTGAGTAAAAGTAAAGGAATTGAGAATTGAAGTACTGTGGAAAGAGATTAAGCATCCTGTAGATGTCAGGAATGTCAGTGATATTTAGTAGCTGCAGGGCAGTGAACGATTGTAGAGATTGTGAAGGGATTGAATTGAGATGAGGAAGAGAACTTTGGAAGTTTTAAATAATTAATACATAATCAATTGTGACATAACATATCCAATTCATACAACGAGTCTTTTCCCGAGATCGAACCCACCTATACTGATCAAATATCTTGGTGTTTTGAGTCTGAGTCAAACGACGATTACACACAATTATGTTGCGAATCATATATAAGATTATAAAAAAATATTAATTCAACTTAGAGAAGTTCATCTTACATTATCGGGTACAAAATCTACATTTGGAGTACAAGAGATTGTAATTGTTAGACATTTGTATAGATTTTATGGAAGAAAATCATATCCAAATAAGGTTGATGCGATTAGGAGAATGAAAGAGGATTGTAGTTCTTTAACAAAAGTTCAGAGGTTTTTAGGTGCATGTGTATTTTATCTTATTTAGATTCCTCATTATGCTGACATAGCAGTGTTGTATGGTGTGATTTGCTATCTGGGAATACACCAGGTATCTAGTTGTAGAGAGTTTAGCTTAAACCTTTATATGAAACTTGTCTTAGCTTCCAAAATTCCTTTGATTCGCATAAAACTCAAAATATAACAAAATCCCTTCAAAACATATTTTTTCCGTGAAGGATTTTCTTGTCCCGAACTTTAGAAATTCATAACTCTTGAACTAGCCATTCAGTTTGTCTCAATTTTATAGAATAAGTAGAAATCTCTTTAAACTTTTATTAAAAATAAAACAAACTACAAATTCACTCCCAATCTTTTAGCATCTAAGAAATCCTAGCACATGCTCTAAATCCTAATTTATAAGCACCCGAGAACTATTTTCTTAAGATCTCAAGAATCCAATACTCAAATATCATCAAACTTATGCACAAAGTTTATTAACATGAAATTATACATTTTTTAAAATTTTGAGCCAAAACCTTATCAAATTGCTCAAGATATAGCTCAAGACACAACTACTAATAAATTGGGTCACTTACTACCCTTAGATTACATGTACCAACTTCAAAATCTAATAACTCCTTCATCTCAATTTGGAATCCAGCAAGCAGTATACAAAAAGTATAGCCGCAAAAGTGCTCTCTCTAATTACAGTTGCTGATCCTCAATTTCCTTTTGTACGCATGCGTTATGTCAAAAAGAGTGATAGTAGCTTCCAAATCAACATCTTAACTTTGAGCACCTATATCTCTTTCAAATAAACTCCAGAATCATATAAAATTTGCAAAAAAAAACAAAGCCAAAAATGTAAACTTACTGATTCTAGCCTTCAAAGCTCGATTGGCTCTGAGAATCTACCCCTAATCTCTAATATGGCCTCGGGTAGCCTCCTCAAATCCCATTGGTCATGTTTTTTGACCAATAGGAATGGAGGTTTTTATAATCCATCTCCATTCACCTATATTGGTGCCCTAATTACTCCTTTTGCTACCAAAATCCTTCTTCAATCCTTTTTCTTATAAGATCTATATAATTTATGCTCTAAACACCAAATAAAAGAACCAAAATAAGTTTTCAAAGGTCACCAATGTCTAACAAAGGTGATTCTAAATATTTAGAAGTTATTATCAACCAAAACCAATCTTAGAAGCCACTATCAAAAGAAAATTAAAGTTATACAAATTCTATAGTAATCTTTTTAAACAACTTCTTCTCAAGGTAATAATCAAATTATATTCTACAATCAACTAAAACGTACTGACATGGCTCTCACCATGTTACTTAGTAAGTTATATATTAAGTACATAATTATATTATTTTCATATAGTAGCCAAACCACAACATGAAAGAGGTTCCATTGTATGAATTATTATGTAAGGGCTATCAATTTAAATGAAAAAAAAGCATGTTAAAGCAGTACAAAGATTGAAGAAATTATTGATATCACCTCTAGTGTCGAAAAAAGTTGATTATAAGTATAATAGACCAGTGATTCTTACAGTGGATACTAGTCTGATTACTAATAGATGGATTGTAGGTCAGAATGATTCAAATGGACATAGATTTGTAGTACGATTTGGAGCTAAGGTTTTAAGTACTTGCCAATGTGCATATTCATAGGTTGAAAGGGAACTATGGAGAATTTTTTTAGCTATGAAAGCTGAAAAGGATTATTTGATTAGAGCTATGGTGGTAATTAAAACAAATTTTTTGTCTTTACTTCGAATGATTATTAATTGTACAATACCATATATTACGATATTGAGATAGATTACTTATATCAAATCACTAAATCTAGAATTTAGGCATATTTTAGGAAAAGACAATCTGGTAGCAGATATGTTATCTTGAGTAGTATATGAAAGAGAAGACGAGATGGTTGAAGATATTGATGTTGTTGGATCAAAATTCTATTTAGTATCAAATCTTAATAAGGAAGACAAGATATTTTTTGAAGGGCTTTATGAAGGAGAATTACTAAAAATTGGTCTTTATTTGAATACCTTGACTAAACAAGAGAATTGGTCAATAAAATAATTTAATCAAATTAAAAAAAAAAAAACTTATGAATTTTTGCTTCAAGAAGGGTTTTTATAGAAGAGACCAAAGAAAGGTATTGGAATTCCAAGATAAGTAGTAGGTACCAAAGAAGATCAACGAAGACTACTCAAGGAGTTTCATAAGAGTCTATGGGCGGGACATAGAGGAAATTGGACTACTTTTGCTAAAATGAAGGAATGATATTGATGGAAGAATATGTATTGAGATGTAATTTTTTTTATAGAATCTTGTGTAATTTGTCAGATGTATTCAAATATACGATATTAAGATGAATTACATGTGACATATCTTTTGGCTATTCATTTTAAATGGGTTGTAGATTTGATTATTATGCCGATGGGACTATGGCAAATGAAATATTTAGTTTTGGCTCGTAAAGATTTATCAAACCAAATAGAAGGCAAGGCATTAAGAATAAAGTCCATAGAAAAAATTTGTAGATTTGAGGAAGTTATCTATCACTATGGATGTGTAAAAAAGATCATTGTAAATCGTGGAGAATTGGATGCTCATGAAACTTGTGATTTTTTTAAGAAATTTGGGATCAAATTATCATTGACTATAGTTTAAAATCCAGAGGGGAATGCAAAGAGTGAATGTGGAAATCCACCAATTGTAAAGGCCTTAGTTAAAGTATACAATAGAAGAATGAGAAAATGGCATTGACTTCTACCTTATGCATTATGGGTTGATCAAATAATACATAGTTTGGTGATAGGATATATGCCAATAGAACTTATGATAGATCAAAAATCAATTATGCCAATTGAAGAAAATATATAAACTTGGAATATGCTACCATTGAAAGATGGATTGACAAGGAAAGAATTGTTAGCCATTAGAATTTGACAACTTGAACAAAGATCAGAAGATGTAGAACTAACATTAAAAAGGTTACAGAAGGCAAGGTTAGGAAATAAGATTCGATTTGATATGCAATATCAATTGAGGCCTAGAGTAATTTAAGAAGGTGATTGGATACTTATTCATGATAGCAATCTAAATAATCAACATAATACTTTGCGAAAGTTTTCAAAATATTGGTTTGGACCATGTGTGGTAGTAACGGTTCATGATAATACCACATATTCAATAAGGGAGTTATATAATACAAGGTTGAAAATACCTATTGCTGGGAAGCGAGTGAAGATTTTTAAAAGATGAGATAGAAAAATCAATATGGAGGATTATGCTAAAGATATCAATATTTTTGAAGAAGATAATTATTTTGAAGAAGATAGTGAAAATAAAAATGAAAGATTTGATGGAGAAGATAAAGAGATGGTGTGATGCCAATTATGATGTATGGTTTATTTGGCGCATGTCAAAGGATGTGCTGTCATGTTGTAATTTATTCATAGTATAAAAATAATGATTATCATATTGATGTTATTTAATAATGACCTTAGAAAATAATGAGTTATTTTCTATAGAATTTCATAGTTTATAGAAATCTTAAATAATTTGTGTAAGTTTTATAAGTAAAAGTAGAAGTATTAGGGTTATTTAATATGAAAGATGTAAAAAGATATGGATATTGATATTATAGTATTGTAGCCTAAGGCCATCTTCGTGGATAGATAAGGCAAGGATAAGAAGATCTTCACTCTCATTAGCTATAGGTCATGAGCAATGAGCTTCAAGCGGCTGTCTAAGAGAAAACCGAAAGAGAGGCCACTTCTTTGGGGACATTTCGAAGATTTAGAGTAGAGATTCAGAAAGATTGTTTTTTGGGCTATAATTTTGGTTTATAAAGTTTCTTATTTGAGTTTTGTATGAAGAAGTTAAGGTTGTTTGAAGTTAGGGTGTGAATTGTTTACTGACTATCACTCTTATAAGCATACAAAGAGTTGTAGAAAGGCATTTAATAATCAAAAGATAGAATTGGAAAGCTGAATTGAAGGGCTTCAATTATTATATAATATTTGATGAAATCAGATCTAAAGTGAAGAAGAAATAGCTGGTCGAAGTCAGAGCTTGCAAATTAAGGTAGTAAGTGAACCAAATTATTGATGGTTATATTTTGAGCCATTTTTTTTGAGAATTTTTGAATGAATTTTGGCTCAAACTTGCCAAAGGTGTAGTTATAATGTTGAGAAGCTACAAAAAAAAACATTTTATATCATTTGAGTGTTGGGTTTGTAAGAAATTGCAAAATCAATACATATGTGTTTGTAAATCAATATGTAAAGGCCATGCTACTGAAATTGTGTTATTTAGAGTTTTATAAAGAATCAATGGTTGAAAATTGGATATAAAAGAGTAAAGTGTACTACCTTACTTCTTAGATAATTTGAGCTCAATCTAATAGTTGAATTGAGAATTATCAAATTTTAAAGTTTAGTGCATCAAAGGGATTTGGTATTGAAGGAATTTTGGTATTACAAGGATTATACAACTACAAAAAGGGTTTTGGAAATTATGAAAGATTTAGAAATTATTGATTGATTTTAATATTATTAGAGGTCTAATAATTATTATTTATTGCTACAACTTTTACTATTATTGGAGGTTTGATAATTATTATTTATTGCTATAACTTTTACTATTACTAGAGGTCCAATAATTATTATTTATTACTATAAGTTTTATTATTAATAGAATTTTAATAATTATTAATTATTATTGTAACTTTTATTATTACTAGAAGATTGACATTTGATGTTTATTGCTACTATGTTTAATATTATAGAAAGGAATAAAAACAAATTTATAAATAATCTTAGAGTATTTTTCATCTCATGATTAATTGAGAATTTAGTGTGAGCTTACTTATTATATTCAATTTCTCAATTCATCACATAGAATTCAATATCTTTACTTAACACAACACAATTCGATAATCTCAATTCTCAAGGTCACAGATTTTCTCCAAAACGGTCAGTCCAAAGTCATATTTCACAATATTCTAATCACAGTTTCAACAATATTTCTCTCAATTACAATTCTTCATAAGCAAATAATAAAATCAAAGAAAATAAAGAGGTAGCACTAAGCTTACTTCAGCTTACGACTCTCACACTCTGGCCTCGATCTCCAACTTCTCAATCTCTTTATCTTATCAAAAGATGGACCGTCGGCCAACAGATTCCAAAGGTTATGATCCTTTGAATTCTTAACCATTTGTTCTACTAACAACCTACTATTACCAACTAAACTGCCTAACTATTAGTCTAATTTTTAAGGTTGTTAATAACCAACCAATAACTTATCACAAAATTTATTTACATATTCTACAAAGCCTACTCCTAATTGTGCAGCGTCCTCGTAAACATTATTTAGCTTCAACTTATAAAGATGTAGCAACATTGGCTTCTTCAGTCAATGGCGTTGGCTTATGACCCTTAGAATTAGTGACCTTTTCTTCTGCTACATCTTCATCGTCTATCTTGGTGTTCGATTTTTTTCCATCCAAATATACCATCAGATCTTCATTCAACAAACCTAATTCCCGTACCTAAGACTCAAGATGGCAATTTGGTTGTCGTGCTCCTCCAACATCTTCTACCATTCTTCTGTCAGTTTCAAAGGTATCTTCGAAGGTGTTGTCACTGAAACTAGCATATTGGTCCACACTACATTATTGGCCTCCTTCTCTAATAAGGCTAGTTTAGTCTGCAACATCGCAACTTCTACCTGCAGCCGCTCTTGCCGTTCCTTACAATCGATTTCGATCCTTGCTTTCTCAAACACCATGTTCACCATCTTCTCTTTTTTTTCCATCCACTTCTCCTTAACTACAAAAGAAAATACAATACTTGTCAAGAGCCTCCCTCCTACTTCTTATTATGGTCCAATGAATAGGATCGACTCCTCCTTTTATAACAAAAAATCCGTCCTTGGTTTATGTATGATAAAGTTTAAGCCGATTGCCATTGATCCATATCATAAATTTAGTACCCATAAAATCTTCCAATTATACTGAACCATTTGGAAATCCGTCAATAACTTGATATGGCCTATGCCATCGAACTTGAAATTTTCCTAGAAAATTTTTAAATTAAATATCATAAAGAAGTATCAAATCATTTGGCATAAAAGCCTTTGGTCTAAGAGTACTATCATAATAAGTCTTCCTACATTTTTATGTAGTTTCCATGATCATTAATGCATTGGCTCTAATTTCATCCAATTTTCCAATTCTTCTAAATGGTGTCGTAATGAATCATGATCTTCCAATCTATTATCTATAACAATTCATAAACTTAGGACTTCCAATTCAATAAGTAAAATTACTTCTTGGCCGTAAACCAATTGAAAAGGGATAGCATTGGTAGTAACTTTATATGCAAAATGGTATGCCCATAAAGTTGCAAACAACTTAGTGTCCCAATCTGTTCCCACTCCTGAAATTATTTTTGTTAAGATTTTATATAAAATTCCATTAGTCTTTTCTGTTTGTCCATTGATTCTAGGGTGATATGGTGTAGTCTTACGATGTTTTATCTCATATTTAGCCGCAAGTGCTTCGATTGTACTATTTATAAAATAAATTTCTCGATCACTAATCAATTCTCGTAGACAACCGAACCGTGTAATAATATTTTCATACAAAAAGGTTGCTATTGTACTTGCACTATCGATTTTTGTAGCTACAACTTCAGCCCATTTTGTTACGTAATTCATTGCTACTAGTATATACCATTTTTGTCTATTTCTTGAGGCTCCTACAATTGGTTCCACAAAATCAATTCCTCATTCTTCAAAAGGTGCTTGAGCCAGAATTGGTACCAATGGCATTGCTGAAGTTCGAATAGGTCGACCTGTTCACTGACATGGATCACAATGACGAACAAATTGGTAGGCATCTTCAAACATTGTTGGCCACCAATAACCAACCTGTAAAGCTTTACGAGCCGTGCTGTCTCCCGTAAAATATCCACCACAGCTGTCCAAGTGGCTACCTTTCAATATAGTAATCACTTCAGTCTAATAAATATAGTGTCGCAAAACTCCATCTTTGCCTTATTTATATAAAGCTTCATGAATCATCGTATAAGGTGCATATTTTAATATTAAGCGTTGATTAAGCTTTTCATTGAAATTGGGTGAAAAGGTTTGAAATGTTAAATATTGAATTATTTTACTATACTCTGGAGTAATTACATCTACCGCAAACAATTTCGCATTGGATAGTGCATCGTTAATGGATTCATTACCCAATATATTGGATAATTGAGATAAATAGTCCACATTGGAATGTGATTTTTTTGGTCTTATCTAAGTAGTAAAGTCAAATTTCTGCAAGAATAGAACCCATCATGCAATACGACCACTCAATTGAGGCTTATTAATCATATATTTTAAAGTATCATAGTCAACATAAAAAAAAAAAAATTATAATCAAGAAGATAATGTCGAAACTTTTATATGGAATAAATCATCCCCAATGCTTCTCTTTTGGTTGTTGTATAATTTCTTTCAATCGCTATCAATTGACGACTTGCATAATAAATAGGATGATCAAAATCCCTATCATCTTTCTGGCTTAGAACAGAACCAATCACGACATTAGATGCATCCACATAAACTTGGAATGGTTTTGTCCAACAAGGTGCCACCAATATTGGTACTGAAACCAATTTTTGTTTCAATGTTTCAAATGTAATTGTACATTCGTTTGTCCAAAATGGATTGGTCCCATTGATTGGTGGTTTCTTCAAGAAATTTGTCAAAGAAAGGTATATAACTACAAATAGATAGATAAATCGCCAATAATAACTGACATGGTTGACAAATGCTCGAACACTCGTAACAATGTCTAGTTGCTTTAATTCTACTATAATCTTTATTTTATCCGAATCTATAGCAATGCCTACCATCAAAACTATATGACTCAACAGTTTTTCAGAAGGCACACCAAATTGATACTTTTCTGAATTTAAAGAAATTCCATATTTGGCACATTGATTCAAATATTGACCTAGACATTCTAAATGCCTGGTTCTTGTACTAAATGTACAAAAATCATCTAGAAATATTTCCATTGAAATTCATAGATAATCTTAGAACGCTTGCATCATTACCTTTTGAAATGTAGCTAGTGCATTACAAAGCCCAAACGGCATAATCTTATAGGCAAAGATCCCTCAATCTGTAGTAAAAGTAGTTTTTAATTGGTCTTCTTTTGTAATCTTAACTTGATTATAATCGGAGAATCCATCAAGAAATGAATAACATTCATATTCAGCGACAACATCCAATATACTATCCGTGAATGGTAAAAGAAAATAATCCTTCTTGATAGCCGCATTTAATTTTCAGAAATTTTGACAGATACAAACCTTTCCATTCTTTTTCAGTATCATAACAATTGGTGAAACCCATTCACTGAAAGGAACTGACTAGATAAACCCAACGTCTAAGAATTTATCTAGTTCTTCTTTTACCATAAGTGAGTATTTTAGATTAAGTTGATGTGGTCTTCTTGCACCTCTATTCGGCATATTGGGTGTCTCTATTGGTATATACCTACTAGGCTTGTTCCATGTAGGGTTAGAAAATGATCCTGGTTGTCTTATTGGTATGGAGGATATTTGGTTTGATGACGTTGGTGGAGCATATTGTTTATATTTCTACTGCTCTTTCCTGTAGTATTCGAGATTGAATGCAGATCCTTGATTAAAATTGGAAGTTTGAAAGTTATTGAATGTTGTACTACAATTAATACTTTTGGTACTTCCTCGGCCATTGGTGTTATGACTAGTCTCTTTGCTATTTGAATTTGAATTTTTTTTCTTTTGGTTTTACTTAGACCTACAAATCCTTTTTGTTGTTACTGTAGGAGATTTCTTATGTGTAATCACTTTTGTCTTTCTTTCGTTTATCGATTAATCCTATGATAATCTTCTTCTTCATGATTATCACTTATAATCTTTCATTCTTTTTTACAAAATCAATACTGCCTTAAATTATAACTCACATATTCATAATCCTAAAACTGGTTCTTCTCACATTCTCATTCAACATATAATTCCATCTTCCATACAATCAATTTCTAACATTTCATATTATTGTCATTTCATTAGTAGCGGTGCCAAAATGTTATTCTTGTTGCGTTCAAGCTTTAGTATACCAAAGTAATTGAACTTATAGCAATGGATTCGAACACGGGGAAAGATTGGTTATATAAATTGGGTTTGTTAGTATCACAATTGATTGTACTCTAGCTATCTGAAATCAATTTTCAAACTACAAAAGACCAAGGCTTACTACTTCTGTCTTAATTCAATATATAATCCATTCTACGACTATCAATTCAACAATACTTTCATATTCTTATTAGTTCATCTCCCACTTACTCTCTTTACATTTTATATATATTCAATTACTGATCTCCAACTTTCTCATTATATTTAGTTTCTCAATTCATCACACTGAATTCAATATCTTCACTTAACACAATACAATTCGATAATCTCAATTCTCAAGATCACAGATTCTCTCCAAAACGGTTAGTTGAAAATAATATTCTAAAATATTCTAATCATAGTTTCAACAATACTTCTCTCAATCACAATTCTTCATAAGTAAATAATAAAATCAAAGAAAATAAAGAGGTAGCACCAAACTTACCCCCACTTACAACTTTCATAGTTTGGCCATAATATTCTACTTTTCAACCTCTTTATCCTACCAAAAGATGGACCGTTGGCCAGCAAATTCCAAAAGTTATGACCCTTTGAATTCTTAACCATTTATTCCACTAACAACCTACTGTTACTAACTAAACTACCTAACCATCAATCTAATTTTGAAGGTTGTCAATAACCAACCAGTAACTTACCACAAAATTTATTTATATTTTCTACAATAAGATTCGAAGATTTTATAGTAAGAACATCATGAGCTTTATCAAAATTTATGCTTCGAAGATGAAAATCTATCAAGTGCCTGAGAATAGAATGATTGAAATCTTTGATTCGACAATTGTGCTAGAGATAAGAGAGAGAGTTAGGCAACTTCATGAAAAAATCCATGAAAATATATGGATCAAGTTTGAGGAAAGATTTTGTTACAAATATTTTGATTAAGATATTGAAAGAATATCAAAGAGAGCATTTTTTGATTAAGTAGAATAACAACCAGACAAGCATATGGGACCTAATGAGTTACTGAGAGAATTTGAAAAAAAAATTTGGGCAACTTCCATTATCTAAGAAGTGCCTTTTGGGGGTTAGAAAATCAGAGTTGTTTTTACAAGCTGTAGATGAGACTTTAGAAGACAAATTGTTTCTTCTTCTACAAGATGTAACAATTAAAGGTGGGTTTATAATTAACTGGAGAAGATTAGAAGCGGTAGTAAGTCTTATTACAAAGCAACAATGTGTGAAGGCTAGAGGGCTAAGAACAAGGATGGAGGCAACTCCAATAATTGTCACAAAAGCTCCAATGGCATCACAAGATACTCATATGTCAGCAAATTCGTCAAGAGGTAAGACATTGGATGATGAAATCCTTGAAGAACTTGTGAAAAGAATTAAAGAATTAAAAGTGGAAATGAGTGCTTTAAAAAGAGAGACAAAGCCAAACTTTACACGATCAACAGAAGGTGCAAAAGAATTTATAATACGATGCATTTGATGTAATGATCCAAGCCATAAGTATGGAGATTGTAGATCATATGCAGAGGCCATGAAGAATGGAGTTATTACTTGTAAGGAAGGAAGAATTAGAGATATAGCAACTGATGATGGTCTTGAGACCAATTTTGGAAGAGGTGGTATGAAAAAGTTGATAGAAGAGAAATTGGACAAAGGTAGCTTGTCACGTGGCAAAGAAGCAAAAACTTATAGCATTGAAGCACAACACAGTAAGATAAAAGCTACATCACTTGAATCTTAAGAGATAATGGTTCGGGGTGCACAAGTCATTTGGAAGTTAACTAGGTAGAATGATCCAGTTGATGCAACTACTATTAGAGCCTATTTGGTAAGTGAGCATGAAGGAGTAGAGTCTTATAATGCATCCGTGGAAGTAAAGAGAGATAGAAATGATGAAGGAGAAGAGGTAGAAAGGCCAACAAAAAAGAAAAGGTCACCTATTATCAAAGATCCTTCACCAAAACAAGGACTAACAAGCTTTAAAAGGAAAAGACAAGAAATAGAGTCTTTTTCTTAACATCCAAGTAATATACCACTTTCTAAGGAAAAGTGGGAAGAAAAGATGAATACAAAGAATAGTAGGAAAAAAGAAGATGGAACAAAGTCAAAGCCCAAATCACGAGCCTACAAATTACAATCAGATATTGAATCTTCTATTGATATGAAGGATATTTTGGAAGAAAGGATTTTGGATGTTAAGATCGAATTTACTTTAAGAAAAGCTCTTGGTATTGCAAAAAAAGACTTTCATGAGGTCATTATTGATGTGATCAAAAGAAAAAGGCAGATGACAGTAAAAGCAGTAATTATGAAGGCATTAGATACTTTAATGAGTGAAAAAGAAGAAGAAGAGATTAGTCAAGTGTTTGCATTAATATATGAATGAAAGAAGAAGTGTGAAGACTTTTCTGATGAGTTGGATGGAATTTCGAGTGAAAAAATGGAAGATGAAGTCTTGCAAATGTTTATTGGTACTCATGTAAACAAAAGAAAAATAAAAGGTGTATTTGACAAGAACCAAGAAGATGAAGAGATTGTTGAAAGAAGAACGACTCATGTCATAAGTATTAGAAGACTTGGAAAAGAGGCAAGGGTGGCACGTTATGGAAAAAGTGAAGGTGAAGCATCTTATTCTCATCCATTTTGGACAAGAACCACCATGAAAATACATGTCAAGCTTGGAGGTTTAGATGAATCAATTTTAGCTCTTGTGGACCAAAGTTTTGAGATCAACATCCTATCTAGGAAGACTTATGAGAAAGAAAAATGGTCCATTAATACTAACCATGGATGGATATTGAGAGCTACTAATAATGAAAAAGAAACTCTTTTTGGTGCTTGTTCAGCAGTAAAGGTGAAGGTTGGAGATGTAGAAGTAGAACAAAATTTCTTCGTGCAAAATCAAGGAAGTTATTTGATTATTTTGGGGCAGCCATAAATTAGTGTAACAAAGATGGAGACCAAGGTATTAAATGATGGCTTGCACTATGCTAGAATTTGAAGCGATGATGGAAAAAGATCAATTCAGTTTCTTACAATGAGACCAAATCATGAGAGGCATAGAGATCAACTTAGAAAAACTCCTATGGATTGTGAACATGATGATTTCTTGGATTTTTAGACTGTACATGTGGAATATGGAGTGCCACAGGTGCAAAGAAATTATCTACTATTGCATGCTCCAATGTACAAAGGAATGGTTATAGGATTTGGAATTTAATTGAAAAAAGATTTGTAAGTTTTAAGAAAGTTGAAGATTTAAATTTTAAATATAAAAGATCAATTAAGAAATATGAAAGAAATTTAAAAACAATGGATGTAATTTTGAGTGATGAATTTATTTCTGGAATTGTTGAAGATGAAGGATTTTCAAATAATATTTTATAAGTTTTAGAGACTTTACAAGGGCAGAAGACTGCATCTATTAATGTAATGGCAGAGATCCACTAAAGAAGCCTATATGAAGAAATATTAAAGACAATTACTAATGCAAGGTTGATTGAAAGTTATGGCTTAGAAATTGATGTTATAGTGAACACCAAGTATAAGACTGTGGCAAAGAAGGTGAGACCAATGGCAACACAACTACCACTAGATTCTAAAGATCATATTAAGAAGGTTGAAAAAGAGCCTAGATTAAGGAAAACTAGAAGGATTGAACACAATTTTACAAAAGAAACATTAGCCAAACTAAAAATTAGAGGAGGTGAATTTTTGAAAGAACCTGAAAAGAAAGGGTTCTAAGAAATGATCTCTAAACATGGCAAGGCTTTTGCTTCTTCACCAAATAAAATTGGATGTGTGAATCCAAAGGTTATTGCACCAATGGTCATTTTTATTATTCTACATGTGCCTTGGAATTTGAAGCCAATTCTTGTACTAAAAGCCTTGTTCCCTAAGTTGGTGAGTTTATTGAAAGAAAAGTTGCAAATGAGAATACTTGAGCCATCAATGGCTCCATATTCTAATCAATGGTTCATGATACTTAAGAAGTCTAGAGCTTTGAGATTCATCCAAGACATGCAGCCAGCCAACAAAGTGACAATTAGAAACAAGGGATCAGAGCCAATTGTAGATGAGATTGTTGAGGCTTTTGCAAGGCATGCCATTTATTCTATTTGAGATCCTTATTTTGATTATGATCAGTTTCAACTTGCATCAAAAAGTAGAGATTTGACAACTATTAAAACTCTTTTAGGACTTGTGAGGATGTGCACTTTGCCTCAAGGTGAGACAAATTCAATGGTTCATATGCAAAATGCTATGAACAAAATCTTAAAGGATTTTGTGCTTGAGAAGACCATTCTATTTGTAGATGATATTTCTATCAAAGGCTGCAAAGAAGAAGCAAAAGACTTAACTATGGATGCTGATGGATGCAGAAAGTTTGTAATGGATCACATTAAAGATGTATAGAGAATTTTAAAGAAACTTGAAATGGAAATGGAGTCTTAGTAAGTCTTAAAGGCAATTATTTTAGTTAGTTTAGTATTTTTACTTATTATTGAGGAATAAGAAGTAGTTACTAAAATCAATATTTAAATTGATCTTATATCTATATGTATTACTTATACAAAAACTATAAATGCTAGTTAGTAGTTAAAAGAAGCATGAGAAAGAACCTCATGTCTTTTTAGTTATTTATATAGAAAGTAGTATTTATAGCAGATTCAAATTGATTCCATTACTATAAAAGATCAATAATATAGGAAATTATATCCTTAAATTACTATTAGCATTATAGAAATATTATAGGAATTTTTAGTAGATTCAAATTGATTTTTATCACTATAAAAAATCATTAATATAGGGAATTATATCTTTAAATGGATATCAGAATTATAGAAATATTATAGGAATTTTTAGAATTTATTTAGAATTTTCTATGAATTTTTAGGATAATTTTCAAGACCTTGGTAAAATTGAGTTTTACTACTTGGGGAGCCATTATGAAGAAATGGAGCAAGGTTCGAAGGCCACTCAATACATCTAGGCTAATTGGATGTTTTTGAACACCATGGTGAAGTCAAAAATGCAAAAATATTAATTCTACTAGTAGAAAATAGGAGGACCAGCAGCTAATATAGTCCTTGTCAAAAGGGAGGTGCACAAGTCCCATATGGGTTGTAGCACCTTGGATGTAGGTAGGAAGATAAGACTAAGGCCTCAAGGCCTCTACAGGCAACCAATATACATTACATGTGAGCCTTGGTGAGGTTCGAACCCTTGATCTATAAGCAAGTTACCCTAAAGGTAAAATATTTTCAATTCACTTTTTAATTATTTACTTCCTATTTTTTAAAACTTTATAACTTACTCATAGTAATTCGGATTTCTATGTTCCTTATGTCATTGGAAAGATAATAAAATTATCTATCTAAAAATTTACTTTTTGATTTTTAATTTTACTTTTTATTGGATGAAAACAGAGTCAACAAACTATGACTCAGTTTTTGATTGTGTACTTGCTTCATGTCATTCATTTTAACTATTTTGTGGTTGTTCATCTTTTGTTCTTGTTAATTGCTTACTTCCCTTCATACCACCAATTATGAAAAACTCTTAATTGAGGCTAACTTGTAATTCGAATTGAAGAGTGAAATTTACACTCACACAAAGACGTGGCACAAAATTATGCATAGTACTAGCAAATTCAAACAAAAAATACGAGACCCTCAAGACTCGAAAACTACTCCACCACAAACATATTTTAGACAATTCACAACTACAAACCTCTCTGTGGATAAGCTCAGAAATTCCATTTCCCAATTTCAACTAAATTCAATGCTTCAAAATACTTAAATGTACATTCATACAAATTTATTGCCATCAACTTGACACACCAATTTCTTTAGATAGTGCCTTTGTATCATCTATGTAGCACCCTAATATCACAAAGTTTGTATGATTTCATCCATTTGTTTTGGATTTCAACCAAGAATTTAGAAATTTCATTTTGTTGATTCTATACTAGATGTTGAATCTCCCTCCCCATACATGACTAGATCTCAAATGCCAGAAATTTCATTAATCTATGTTTCATTGCCATCGAGGTTCTAAGAGAAGCACCCCTATCAATTACCCACCAAATCCACGTCATGTTCAAGTGGATGAACCCCCTATCCAACATATCAATCTCTGTGAAAGAACACATCAATGCAACACCCAATTCTGAACCATAAAAGTTGTACAAGCACACAGACGTGGCATAATGAAAAATATGCAATGTGCATCATAGAATCATCGCAGAATAATACATTGGACACAAGATATGTTATGCTCATGCAGCCTTGCCAGCAGAGCACTTGTCTGTGCCCAGTTTGATCTAAAGCTCCACCTAAATATACACTACACCGAATCCTTTGTGCAACGAAATTTTGCTCCTGCTCCAGCAAAATCACGGCCACTGCAACGACTTCGAACATGACAACAACAACCGTCAAAAGCTTGAAAACCAGAGCTTTCAGGAGCTAGTCCATATCGCCGAAACAATATCTGTCAAACTCTTTCCTTTGCGGTGTTGCATGTTACACTTTGGGCCTCGGCTTCACATCCATCCGCTTGGATGCTACCCGGGGGACGTCCGTGTCCGTAGCGCCTCCGCATCTGCTCACCGACGAGCGGCTCCATGTCCAGCGGCTGGTCGCACGGCTCGCTGCTGATCTGAATCATGCACGGCGAAGGAGCGTGGTCCACACCCGCACCCGGCCACCGCCCCTGCACACACCCTGTCCCTCATCCGATGCGTTTCTCGCGCCCTGCTTCCCCCATTTACACGTTCGCGGCGGCGCGAAGCACCAGCACCTCCAACGTCAGCCCCGGCCCGAAGCCGATGAAGAACCCGAAGTCGCTCCCCTCTCCCAGCGTGGACGCCCCCATCTTCACCGACCTCTGCCGAATCTGATCCAGCACGAACAACACCGACGAGCTCGACATGTTGCCGTACTCCGACAGGATGTCCCTGCTCCCCTGCATCTTGTCCTTGGTCAGCTTCAGTTTCGCCTCGACCTGGTCCAGGATGGCCGGGCCTCCTGGGTGCACAGCCCAGAACATTTCGTTCCACTCCGGCGACCCAACGCACTTCCTGGCCTCGTTCAAGAACTTCTCGATGTTCTTGGAGATCAGCCCTGGCACGTCCTTCATGAGGTGGAAGATGAGCCCCGCCTCCGTGAGGTGCCCGTCGATGGCGCCGTCGCTCTCCGGCAAGATCGACTCGCCCGCCCAGTGCACCTCGAACAACGCCTTCTCCGCCTCGGGCTTGGGGTCGGATCCCACCACGTACACGCCGGCGCCATCGCCGAACAGCGCCGATCCCACCAGGCCGTCCAAGTGGTTCTCGCTCGGGGCGCGGTAGGTGACGGCCGTGACCTCGCTGCACACCGCCAGCACCCTGGCGCCCTTGTTGTTCTCGGCCAGATCCTTGGCCACCCGGAGCACGGACGCGCCGCCGAAGCACCCGGTCTGGTACATCATCACCCGCTTCACGGTGGGCTTCAACCCCAGCAGCTTGGCCAGGGCGTGGTCGGCTCCGGGCATGTTCACGCCGCTGGTGGTGGCGAACACGATGTGTGTGATGTCGGACTTGCGGCCGCCCCACTCCTTGATGGCCTTCTGCGCGGCCTCGGCAGCCAGCTTGGGCACCTGGACGACGACGATGTCGTGGCGGACGTTCAGGGAGGGCTCCATGTACGTGCACATGCTGGGGTTGGCCTTGAGCACCTCCTCCGTGAGGAACATGTGGCGCTTCCTGATGCCAGACTTGTCGCAGATGCGCTTGAATTTGGCGTGCAGGGCCTCCTTCTCGCTGGTGTTGGTGATGTTGAAGAAGAAGTCGGGGTACTCGCTCTGCAGGAACTCGGTGGGAGGCACAGCAGTGCCGATGCCGAGCACGCACGCCGGACCCTCCGCACGGGGCTGACCCCTGGGAATTGGCGCATGCATCCTCACGAGGGGGGCGGCGGCAACCTGCTCATCGGAGGCGGCGACGTCAAGCTCTCCGGCTCGCGGTGCCATTGCTGCCAACGGATGTGCTAGAGCCTGCGACGTGAATCCCAAACTAGGTCGTCTGCACAGAAACTTCGGAATGGATAGGCACCCGAGCGAGCAACAAGCGACACGCTTTGCAAACGTTTTCGGGTCGAGAACTACAACCAAAACTCTTATGCTCGCTGAATCGGGAAAAGGGGTCTGAATCGGCAGCGACGCTGCGATGTGCGAACCTTGAGTGGATGGATTGCCTGTGTGAGGATTGAGGATCGGTGGGCTTTAAGAAGTACTCCCCCTGCAACCTGGTAGCCGAGAAGAGAGTTGCGACGACTGGAGCTTCTGTTGTGGTGAGGGGTTCATGGCGCACTGCGTCACATTCTGCACGGGTCCACCTGCTTGGAAAGGGGGTCTGTGGCGTTCAGAATCGAGTTTGCGAAAGACTTTAGGAAAAGTATCTGCGGAGGCGTTGAATTGTGGAATGTTTGGCGCTTTTGGACCTTGAATTATGCAGGTTCCCTGTGCAGATGGAGCAACAGTTCCTTTTCTATGGGTTAAGAGGACTTTGTTTGCCTCAATGTTGGCGGCTGGTTTGTGGGTTGAGTGAGTTCGTTGTACGTGTTTTGTTTTTGTCCAACGGGTTTGGCCGCGTTGATATGATCGGTTTGATTTCAGGTAAATGTTTATTTGGTAGTGGGACATGTCTGTAAGTTTCAGTAGACTTAGGGGTGACCGTGTGATCATTATGTGCCTTTTTTGGATTTGGTTTGGTTCAACGACTGTTCAAGAATAGAATATTCTAGCCCGTAATATTTGGATGCGTCAATGGTTGACTGTATGTTCTTTTGGATTGCGTCATGGAGGATTCGAAGATCGTATTTTGGGCCCACCGCACTTTTTGAAATTTATTTATTAGTTTGTCTCCGTTTGAAGAAACGAGGAACAGGTTTTGATGATTGGGTCAACGTTCGCGTGAGAAGTAGTCCAACTGGGGAGACATTACAATACATAGCTTTTGGTCCTTTCCATGGTCAGTCTTTAAAATTCCACAAAGAGAAAAGAGGCCGTTCAGAATGTCAGGAGCGACTCATTTTTGACGCAAAGACGGTACATGTGATGTGATTCATTCATTGGATGTACGAAAAGACTACACCATCTGAGCTTTTATTAAGCAATAACAGCAACATTGTTTGGAGGAAGATTTAGCAAAAGTACATCGGTATCTAATTGTTCCAAACTGCAAACTGTCGAAACATTGTAATATTTTTTTTACACTGGTACAAGCACTAATCTTATTAAAGCCGAATTTCGAATTTCATTTGAAATTCTTATTGTAACAGATAACTTACATTCATGGTAATATCCATGACACCAAAAAGAACAAATGGTTTCAAACAAAAGAACTAGGAAGCTGGTTGGACACTATGACACTCGAGAGAGCTTTATTGCATGACAGGCAGAAACCACAAGAATAGTTGCACAGTGCATTCATTTTGTCCACCAAGTAAAATTGTTCAATTGCAGGGCTATATTGCAACTTAGGATTTATAATTAAGATAGTAGTAATTGACCATACAACTAACACATCGAGTGAATGTGTCATCAGACTGATCATGGCATTGTATGTGGATGCGCACTAATGACAAGTCTAGGGCAAGTGTCGATAGCCCCCATAGCATTAGAAATAGGATGGTCAAACAAGCATTGAAGGGCAATATGGTGGAGCCAAAATTGATAGTTGCAACAACTAATCTTCAAAGATTTGCGGCCATCAATCCTATTTAAGCAACTCTAGGTGAAAAATTCATGAACAAGCTAACTCATATTTGTATTAGTTTTTTGTTGAGTACAAAAGTTGTAGAAATCCATGGAAATGAAAAATAAATAAATAAATTGACTATTTACAATAATTTGTGGTAATAGCATATTTTGTAGAAGGAAGACCGTCAACAAAATTGTTAGAAACTTGGTTGTATCATTTGAGAATGGAAGTTGAAGAAGACCTCCAATTGAAACAAGATAGAAGTCATGGTTTTCTTTTAGTTGGTAAGCAAAGACAAAGCAACATCGTAAAAGGTTTTGATGAAGACTCCATACATTTTTTAATGGGAGACTTGCATCTATCAGTTGTAGATGGCAAAGTTCATTCCATGTCTCTTAATTGATATGAAAATAGTGACTTGAGTGACACTTAAGTTTGTCCATGATGAGATGTTAAGTAGCGCTTACAAATTAGTATAAGGTCTCAACCAAAAATTAGATAAAAATAGAGATAAATATAGTGGGATAGAGAAATAATTTTGTGTTGCATTAACAAATAGATATCCATATACTTAGCCATTAAAGCAACAAATTTGACAACAAGAAGAAAAAAGTATATCTAAATTGACTATGACTATTTATTAAACAGGTGCTCATACTACTTATCAACAAAACTTCTAGTATAAGAATATTCATCAATCCCACACATAAAAAAACCGACTTAAAAAGGTGGATCAAGACAAAGTAAATCCCTTATAAATCAAGTAGTTCTATTAGAAGAAATAAACTTATCAAGAAATAAAAATCAATTAATATTCATTGCTAGTAAAAAATCTCCCCTCCCTTCCTATTGCTTCATCTCTTGAACAAGGTAATGGGATCTTAAATCTATTTTTCAACCACAAAATCAAGTGCAAGTTCAAGATTTCTTCCATGGATTTACAAGCTCAATAAGAAAAAATCCAAATAAAGAAACGAAGTTCATCCAACCAATTACATGATAGAAGCCTAGAGTAGAAAATTGAGCTAAGTAAAAAACAACAAAGAAGGTAGAAATCATCTTATAATATAAGTTAAATCACAGATATAAATAAATTTAATAAAGCAAAAAATGTTTGGATGGGACAATCATGTAGTGATTCAATCAAAATAGTAACTAATTCAAAAAATGTGCAAAAAAGAAGAACAAAAGAAGCTCCAAATTTCTTCTCAGCATCCACTAAAGAAAAGTCCATCATTAAGATGGATCTTCAAATTTAAGAACATCATAATTTCTAGCAAAATTCTTAAAAAAAAATGACTATTGTGTCATGGTTAGGATCTCAAATTGAATGTACGTTGGTTAAAGAAATGGGTGCACTAAACAACAAACTACACATAATTATTAGCCAAATAAACTAAATAAATGATATTGCAATTAAAAAAATGAACAAGGATAGAAAAGTACAATTTAACATGATAAGTAGGATATTTCACATCCGTCCAAGTGAATAATTTGATTATAAGGTAATGTAGCTTGATATTGACTTTAATAGAAGATATTCAATGTGTTTGGTATCAATGAAAGTCTACAAAATTAACTTCTAAGATATAGCTAGGACCTCACATCTTGCAAACCTAAGATATAATAAGCTAAGATTGAAGGAGAAATTTCAATCCTTTAACTTTTTACTAAAGATATTATAGAAAACAAATAAAGATATCTTCATATTTTCAATCTTATTCTTAATTGAATGATTAAGAAGGCAAAGAATAATAAGCAATTTCACCAACTTGAATATACAAAATAGATTAACCAATCAGACAATGAGTAGCAAAATCAACATTTAGAGATATTAAGGAGGCAATGTTCTATTGATCTCATGCAGTAAAGAAAAATCAATTGACTTTTGGAATATACTAATAAAAACTCTTAAGATCAAATTACTCCATTATCTTCTCTTGAACAATGAAAATTTATATTTTGATACAAAATAGTAAGGATTTTATGATCCAACAAAAATTAAAGTAGTTAAGAATTATTTTTGGTAATATATTTAGAAGATTAATATTCTTTGGAGACATGAATACAAATTGTGTGGAGATAAATTAATGGCCTTGAAAAATATGATATGGCCAAATACTAGTTTTTTCTATTATGAAGTTGTAGTAGCTTATAACTACTCAATGCATAAAGGTAGGACAAAGAAGAGGGGTTGATATATGGATCACTTTCTATATGTTACACCTAATAGAATTGATTGGGTTCTCTAATTTAAGTTGAAAGTATTAGATAAGATTCAAAAGGCTTGTGGGTGATAATATAAAGGTTTTAAATGTGTACACAACTTACACCAAAGAAAGCGATGTACATTATGGTTAGAGTTGTTGAATATGTTATCCATAGATTGTCGATGGATAATCACAAGAGACTAGAATGGAGTTGAAAATATATGCAACAAATCTAACCTTCATAAAGTAATCATTTTAGATAAAGAATGTAAGTTTTTTTTTTTTTACTAACAAAGAAATATGTTGTAAGTCAAAAATAACTTTCTAGCATTAAGAAAGATTTGATATAATTGATATAATAGAAGAATGAATGGCTTGCGCATTTTAGCCTAATTAGAAAAAATTCATGTGTTCAAAATACTTAGAGCTTGTTCTTTAAATCTAGAATATATAATCCCGAGTGACAATACATTCTTAGATCATTTGGCCATGTCGAGATAAATCCACCTTCAATTTACCTCCACCACAAATCAATGTATATGAAGAGTTCTTAGTTTTTAAAATAAGAGTTGATTTTAATGCAAGTAAAGTTGATTTAGCAATCTCACTCCAACTTATTATTCTTTAGCAAACTCCATAGATACACTAAGTTTTACAAGATCCATTACATGAACAAGGTTCAAAGAAAGAAAAGATTTGAAAAGCAAGTCAGCAACGAGCTTGTAGATGCAATTATGATGCTATAGAAAAACATAGAGAACAAAGTCAAGCATGCGTAATTGACCAACTGCATTGATCAAATCCAAAAACTTAAAGCATTGAAGGCAAAGGATCAGAACATTAGATCTAGACTAAAGTGGCAATGGATAGTAGACCAATGCACTCAAGAGTTTTTTAGGTTCATAGAAAGGTGCAACAATAGCCTACATCATCAAAATAGAGAATAAAAGTAAGCATCTATATCACAACCTAGATAGCATGACAAATATTTTTCTAAATTTTTACAAGCAACAATAGTAGGTCCAAAAGATCATTTCAAAAACGTGGCAAGCCACTTAATAAGTAATGGATTGCATAAGAGGTAGGTTGGAACAAGAAAAAATATACAAATTAAAGGTACTACTAATCCTTGGTGGATTCATAATAATAACATAAAATATGAATATAAAAAAGTCTCTAAGACTTCATGGAGTGATTTTAGAATTTTACAAATTATTTTAGAATATAATCAACCATAAGTTCTTAAATATGTTAAATGAAAGCATCAACAAAGGATGCTTCCTACCAAATATGATACAAGGTATGATAGCATTATTCTATAAAAAGAGAATAAGAAGCAACCTTATTAATTGGAAGCCAATTATTCTCTTAAATATAAGCTACACAATCTATACAAAGGTACTACAACTACGTCTCCAACTAAGTTTTGTGAAGATTATTAATAAAGATCAATTTATCTTTATCTTCTTTTTAAGGCTTGATTTTTTAAAGGCCTATGATATAATTGAGTGGAATTTTTTTCTTTAAAACTTTAGATACTATAGGACTCTCCATAGAATTCATTCATATAATATAATTGTAACTAAGGTCTTTAATGAAATATTCATGAAAGAAGCAAAAAATAGATACATTAAAGAAATGCAACTATCTATAGTACAACGACAAAAAATTCTAGTTTAATACACAGATGATATATCTTTGATCTTGCTTGGTGAAGCAATAAGTGTAAAAAAATATTATCTATACATTAAAAATATTCTACAAGGGATCAAGTTTGATATTAAATTGATCTAAATTAAGTGATCACTAGAAAAGCAATCAAGTTTCAATCCACTCACTTTAAAAAAATAAGTTGAAAGTTACATGGGCAGAAAAAGAATCAATGAGTAAGTTATTAGGAGCTTCTTTTGGTTTCTCTCTAACATTCAAAGATATTGACACCTTTTTAAAAGAAATCAATTTTAAAAAATTTAAACTATTGATATTCAACCATGATTAATTCTATTGATAAAAAGATGATAGTGAATAGTATTATATTATTTATGATGTTTTTTTTCATCTTATTATGAAAAAGCACAAAAAAGAATATTATAAAAATCAAAGCTTTTCCAACTAATTATCTTATATGGCAAACAATCTAAAGGACATTCATGAAAATGGCATGGCCTCAATAATACCAATGTGTATATAAAGAAGGCATCAATCTTATTAATTCCATAAATGTAATAATGACTCTATTGATTAAATAGGTAGTTAGAGGCATTCAAATTGAAGTAGCTTTAATTTGTACTTAATGCTGTATTATTTTCTTCAATAGTTTCAATCATATACAAGGGAAGCATAGCAACCAAGTCATAAATTCTTCACCAACACAAAACATCAAAGCAAAAACGGCTTTCTAATTTGGAATAGAATTACATCAACATAGAAAGTCTTTCTTCTAGAATTGCCAATCTTTTTGTCATTGTGTCAAGAAATATGACTCGACTACATTGTGTGGTACTACTTTAATTTTCCTAGCATTGGTTTGGACTTCTTCCATCCAATAGCAACTTTGTTATATAAATGTGGTTTACAAAAGTATAATGATATATGAATTGAAGCAAATATTTTTAATCTTTAAAGTCCCAAGGCCAAATTTGACCTAAAAAAATGAGAGATTGGACCATAGGAAGTTCTAGTGGCTACCTTTGAGGACCATTAGCAATAGATCCTCTTGAAATTAGACTTTAAGATAGAAAACATTGAATTGACAAAAGTATTCTAAGACATATAGTTTCTTATATCATTGTTGATCTAGCAAGCTACTACAGGCTGCCAAGTAGGATCACAAGCCATCAAATTTTGGATCCCACCTTAGATCAAGGTATACATCTTTAATATTGTAACAAGTTGCCTTGTTAAAATGTCATAAGAAAGTAGATCAAGATAGAACCATCAATGTGAGCAACAAAGCCATCACTCCACATTTCTAAGGGAGGTGCTCAAAAGAATTATAATATTGTTAATTATAAAATCAAGGAAAAAAAAACCTAAAATCTTATGTTATTAAAGAATAAATATATTGATATGAAATCCATAGAGGTTCCACTAGACAAGGAAAATCTTTTTCATAACCTATACTACCAAATGAGACCACAATCTACTACAATAGTATCAAGTGATATAAAATATTATAGTCTAAAAATAAAATAATCAAATTTTTGGAATAAAGAGTGCATGTTAAAAGAAATAGGACTTATATGACTACCAGGGTATTATACAACAGTGATAAATGTATGGCTAGGGACATTGGAGAAGGAAATAAAATAATGTTACTAAGTGTGTTTAACAAAGATACAAGAAACAATCATGTACAGATTCTGGGAGTGCAAATCTATGAGGAAAGCTTGGCAATGGTGAAGCCATATCCTCCAAATACTCATACCTCAAACTAAGCACATCACAAGACCAAATCCTACAACCATTGGCAATATATGTGGTATGCATTGTTGGAAGAATGTCCTAACTAGACCAACTAATAAATTGATAAGTCAAAATCAACGGGTAGGATTAACTCAATTTTATCCTTCTTTGAAATACTCCATGTTTGTATATAGCATATTAAGGCACTTCAAAAAGGTAAGTAGTACCGAGCAACTAATGTGAAGGGTGGTGATGTAGATCAAGTAAAACGATGCTTTGGTCAATGGACTATAGGGGCTTATAGAAAAAATATATCAGAAGATTTGGTTCCATCTAGTTGATTACACTCGCAACTCAAGGTTTAAAACCCAGAACAAAATGAGAAGTACGCAACTTTGAGCAAAGGAATACATCAACCAATTTTGCACACAATAGTGTACAAACAATGTGCTAGCGGAGTGGAAACATACTAACCCAGAATGGAAACTAGTTGGTGGTGGTAATAACTTTATTTATAGGGCGTAGGTTTCGAGTGTCTCTCTGCCCGGACCTGGCTAGGTTCTTGTGTTTTAACTTTCTGCAATAGAGAACAATCTCTATTTGTGTTAAAACAAAATAAAAAATAAAACACTATTCAGAGCAAAAATTAAACCAGTCAGCCTATCGACACGACATGACATTCCAAGCCAACTCAGGAACATCCAGATATTATGTTCCTTCAAATTCCATCAACCAAAAGAAGGTTTGACCAGGGGCGTGGTGTAAATAGGACCTGCGACAGCCGGCAAGCGAAGAAAATGACCGAACACGAACCATAAATCATCATCCACATATGCGATTGGCATTCAGATTCATCACAAACAGCAGCCTGGTTTCAAGCCAATCATCCACCACCATGGTCCAGGAGTCCAAAAGGAGCCCGACTTTCAACAATTCAACGCCTCCTCGCAGACTCGTTTCCGAACGCCACAGCCCCCCTTTCCAAGCAGGTGGACCCGTGCAGAATGTGACGCAGTGCGCCATGAACCCCTCACCACAACAGAAGCTCCAGTCGTCGCAACTCTCTTCTCGGCTACTAGGTTGCAGGGGGAGTACTTCTTAAAGCCCACCGATCCTCAATCCTCACACAGGCAATCCATCCACTCAAGGTTCGCACATCGCAGCGTCGCTGCCGATTCAGACCCCTTTTCCCGATTCAGCGAGCATAAGAGTTTTGGTTGTAGTTCTCGACCCGAAAACGTTTGCAAAGCGTGTCGCTTGTTGCTCGCTCGGGTGCCTATCCATTCCGAAGTTTCTGTGCAGACGACCTAGTTTGGGATTCACGTCGCAGGCTCTAGCACATCCGTTGGCAGCAATGGCACCGCGAGCCGGAGAGCTTGACGTCGCCGCCTCCGATGAGCAGGTTGCCGCCGCCCCCCTCGTGAGGATGCATGCGCCAATTCCCAGGGGTCAGCCCCGTGCGGAGGGTCCGGCGTGCGTGCTCGGCATCGGCACTGCTGTGCCTCCCACCGAGTTCCTGCAGAGCGAGTACCCCGACTTCTTCTTCAACATCACCAACACCAGCGAGAAGGAGGCCCTGCACGCCAAATTCAAGCGCATCTGCGACAAGTCTGGCATCAGGAAGCGCCACATGTTCCTCACGGAGGAGGTGCTCAAGGCCAACCCCAGCATGTGCACGTACATGGAGCCCTCCCTGAACGTCCGCCACGACATCGTCGTCGTCCAGGTGCCCAAGCTGGCTGCCGAGGCCGCGCAGAAGGCCATCAAGGAGTGGGGCGGCCGCAAGTCCGACATCACACACATCGTGTTCGCCACCACCAGCGGCGTGAACATGCCCGGAGCCGACCACGCCCTGGCCAAGCTGCTGGGGTTGAAGCCCACCGTGAAGCGGGTGATGATGTACCAGACCGGGTGCTTCGGCGGCGCGTCCGTGCTCCGGGTGGCCAAGGATCTGGCCGAGAACAACAAGGGCGCCAGGGTGCTGGCGGTGTGCAGCGAGGTCACGGCCGTCACCTACCGCGCCCCGAGCGAGAACCACTTGGACGGCCTGGTGGGATCGGCGCTGTTCGGCGATGGCGCCGGCGTGTACGTGGTGGGATCCGACCCCAAGCCCGAGGCGGAGAAGGCGTTGTTCGAGGTGCACTGGGCGGGCGAGTCGATCTTGCCGGAGAGCGACGGCGCCATCGACGGGCACCTCACGGAGGCGGGGCTCATCTTCCACCTCATGAAGGACGTGCCAGGGCTGATCTCCAAGAACATCGAGAAGTTCTTGAACGAGGCCAGGAAGTGCGTTGGGTCGCCGGAGTGGAACGAAATGTTCTGGGCTGTGCACCCAGGAGGCCCGGCCATCCTGGACCAGGTCGAGGCGAAACTGAAGCTGACCAAGGACAAGATGCAGGGGAGCAGGGACATCCTGTCGGAGTACGGCAACATGTCGAGCTCGTCGGTGTTGTTCGTGCTGGATCAGATTCGGCAGAGGTCGGTGAAGATGGGGGCGTCCACGCTGGGAGAGGGGAGCGACTTCGGGTTCTTCATCGGCTTCGGGCCGGGGCTGACGTTGGAGGTGCTGGTGCTTCGCGCCGCCGCGAACGTGTAAATGGGGGAAGCAGGGCGCGAGAAACGCATCGGATGAGGGACAGGGTGTGTGCAGGGGCGGTGGCCGGGTGCGGGTGTGGACCACGCTCCTTCGCCGTGCATGATTCAGATCAGCAGCGAGCCGTGCGACCAGCCGCTGGACATGGAGCCGCTCGTCGGTGAGCAGATGCGGAGGCGCTACGGACACGGACGTCCCCCGGGTAGCATCCAAGCGGATGGATGTGAAGCCGAGGCCCAAAGTGTAACATGCAACACCGCAAAGGAAAGAGTTTGACAGATATTGTTTCGGCGATATGGACTAGCTCCTGAAAGCTCTGGTTTTCAAGCTTTTGACGGTTGTTGTTGTCATGTTCGAAGTCGTTGCAGTGGCCGTGATTTTGCTGGAGCAGGAGCAAAATTTCGTTGCACAAAGGATTCGGTGTAGTGTATATTTAGGTGGAGCTTTAGATCAAACTGGGCACAGACAAGTGCTCTGCTGGCAAGGCTGCATGAGCATAACATATCTTGTGTCCAATGTATTATTCTGCGATGATTCTATGATGCACATTGCATATTTTTCATTATGCCACGTCTGTGTGCTTGTACAACTTTTATGGTTCAGAATTGGGTGTTGCATTGATGTGTTCTTTCACAGAGATTGATATGTTGGATAGGGGGTTCATCCACTTGAACATGACGTGGATTTGGTGGGTAATTGATAGGGGTGCTTCTCTTAGAACCTCGATGGCAATGAAACATAGATTAATGAAATTTCTGGCATTTGAGATCTAGTCATGTATGGGGAGGGAGATTCAACATCTAGTATAGAATCAACAAAATGAAATTTCTAAATTCTTGGTTGAAATCCAAAACAAATGGATGAAATCATACAAACTTTGTGATATTAGGGTGCTACATAGATGATACAAAGGCACTATCTAAAGAAATTGGTGTGTCAAGTTGATGGCAATAAATTTGTATGAATGTACATTTAAGTATTTTGAAGCGTTGAATTTAGTTGAATTTAAATATTTTTAAGTGTTGAATTTAGTTGAAATTGGGAAATGGAATTTTTGAGCTTGGCGGCAAAGAGGTTTGTAGTTGTGAATTGTCTATAATGTGTTGGTGGTGTTATAGTTTTGGAGTCTCTAGGATCTCGTATTTTTTGTTTGAATTTGCTAGTTCTATGCGTTATTTTGTGGCATGGCTTTATTTGTTTTGTTTCATTCCAAAGGAATGCTACCTATGTTGTCATTTGAATGTCAACTTTTTATGGATTATTGTTTTATTTGACCTTTTGATCATATTTATCAGAAATTGCGTAAGAATGATGTTTGCATTGATTGTCAAAATCGACCTTCATCGTTTTGAGGGTTGTACATGTTTCACCACATTGAAGATCATTGCTCCATTTGGATTAATGAAGCCGCCATTTAGAAGATGTTCCTATAATTAGAATTTATATGGATGATATAGTTGCTTCATTTGTACACCCAAGGATTGCCTTAGGGCTTTGTCGAGCAAAGCTGAAGTAAGACTAGAGTGGAGAAATGCTTGTGTAGTAGGTAGGTTCTGACGCTTATTATAAGTGGGCTTGCAATAATCTATCCTTGGTGATATCTTGTGGTACTTGTAGTATTAAATAGAGTTTTGGTTCAAGTCAATTGCTAGTTTGTTTTCATCTATGGAACTAACTTAGTTGATTTTGTTCTCATGTCTGTCTTTGTTTACATTGTGTATGTATTGTATTGAATGTCTTTAGAATTTTGTGGAAGGATTGACAAGCTAGTGATTTAATGAGTTGTGTACCCACATGTGGTATATTATAATGCATTTTACGGAATATATTATAGTATGACGTATTAGAATCATGTTTTGAAAAGAAAGTTGATAATTAGTTTTCAGCATGGACGTTTTTGTTTTGAAAAAGAAGTCGATAACTAGTTTTCACCATGGACATTTTTTTTTGCCATGGATATGTTCTTCTCAAGTGTTGAAGTTTACATATGTGTATTGAAGTAGAGGTCTATGATTTCTCACCAAGGTACTGTGAATTGGTGATTACAATAACTTAGGTTCTACTTGTTGTCAACATTAGCAAGTTAAGGCAACCTCCGGATTTAAAAAAGTATATGGATAAGAAGTTGAATAGTAAGTATTTTATACAAATTTGAGATGGTTTGTTGCCATCTAATTTCACATGCTTTCTAGCTAGTTATAAAGATGGGATGTGTTGTAGAAGAAATAGGGAGCTAATCACTCTTTAGGAATTGTTTGACCATTTTGTTTTGGCAATTGTTTTTTAGTGTTTTTAGTATTTTATTTGGAGATTTTGAAGAGCAATTCCTTACTTTGTGAACTTTTCAAAAAGCTCTCACTTGCTTTAAGAAGATTTAGGATTAAAAAGGCATAAATTTTTTGGTTAAAGTTGAGTCAATTGCCTTGTACTAATATGATCATTAACTTTATTTGTTCATTAAATATGTTTTAAAAAATTTAAGAGGTAAAATTTGATGTATATATATATGGATTGAGAAGCTTTCTAAAGAGTCATCACATCTATAAATCTAATGAAATATGGAACTATGGCACCTAGTTGAGTGAAGATCAAGTAATAACTCTTATATATTATTTTGAATATGAAGTAGTGGAATTTTTTTGAATCAAAGCTAGTATCAGATCATATCTAATTACAATTATAAATCTTATGTTTTTCTAAAGCAACTAATCTTACTACAATAATGGTTGGAGAAGTTGTTACTTGATGCAATTTTTGTAGTAGAATATCAATCTATAATCACAACAATCACATCAAGTATGCATGTCAAATTTTCTATGGTAAAAGAATCAGTGATCCCTTTGAAATGAATTGTAGGGATTAATTTTTGCCTTACTTTGAATCCAGAAGATAAGAACTTTGATTAAGTTCTATCATTGCAAAACTTTTGTGTAAAAAAATTGATCATGAATAGGTCAATTTCACAAGGCATAAGCAAAGATGGATGGTAAATATGATAATCTTGAGTTTATATAAGAGAAGACGACATGATGTATAAAATTATCATATTTATGTTGGATGCTATGATTTCTATTCATTTTATTTTGTTGCTTTTGCTTAGAAGTTAAAATATTACAATATATAAATTTAGTATTAAGTTAAGATTTCTTATTTTGTATTTGTGCTTGATTTATAGTTTAATCCTTGAAATTTTATGATTATATCAATAAGTTGTATGCTTATTAAGTATTAAGTTATTTTTTCAAAGAAATTTGGAGGTATTTGATTATGTATGAAAAGATGTATCAAAAGTTAGAAAATTGAGGTTAAATCAATTTTTTCATACTTTTAAGTATCTATATATTGGATAAAGCAAAAAACTTAATTTTTGTCAAAACCAAATTCAAAGATATCAAAATTAAGGTGTATACTTAGTCTTTGCCAAAGTTAATAAATGAATAAGAAAATAAAGTCTTTGAAAGTCTATATCAAATTTAGAATAGAAGAGTAAGTAACATTAATGAAGATTCTATTATAACATCTATGAATTTTTAAATTGGATCTATTTCAAATTTTATAACTTTTTATTGATTAATGAATATAAGAAGGCAAAAACTTTTGATGTAGTTAAAAGTTTTATAATGAATGTATATGCATAAATGTATATATATATATATATATATATATATAGATATTTTTTAATAAAAATATATTAATATGTAAATATTAATTGTTTTTATTTATTTATAGAAATTATCTTTTATTTGAAAAAATTCATTGGAGATAAATACAAGGCATAAATAAAAGGAAATAAAAACCTTTCTAATTTGTAGGATTTTTCATTGTTTATATCAAAATTGAGTCAAAAATCAAAGTAATTGATATATTGATTGCTACATTATTTAAGATGAACATGAGATATGTGTGTCGTTTTAAAGAAAAAAATATACAAAGAAAACTTATGCATGATTTCTATCTTTGACTATGCTAATGATTACATAGTCCATGATGAGGCATAGCCTAGTGCACTAATTATTGATGCAAAAATCCATGTATACTTTTGTTTTCTTTTATAATACATATTTGTATTTTCTTTGCCCCATATACTTGTAAGTAAGATGATTGTGAGTTTAGCATAGGTTTTTTGGTTTTTAATTGATCACAATATTAATTTGGTATGACTTTTATTATTATTTTTTTTTTTTTTTGGTTTTAATCAATTCTAAGTTCAAGATGAAGTTTTTATTAGATGACTTCTTTAAAGTTGTTATACTACTCCATTGTATGATTTAATTTTAAGATTGTTCCAATGCCATGATTAAAAACTTTAAATACTTGATGTATATTTCAATGACAAGTTTGTGGCAATATTCTAAAAGAAGCATCCAATAAATTATCTATTTTTAGATATTTTTGGATTTAATAATTAGCTATAATTGTTTATTAATAATAGTTCAAAATAATAAAAAGATAGAGTTTAATTCCATCCAATAAACCAATGCTTGGATTTGTAATGGACTAAAAGATTGTTGTAATTATACATGATCTTAAGTAAAGTATCATAGTTTTGCTGGAAAAATACAAGCATAAGGTGCTCTATTATAATTTATAATCATGAGTCATAGATCTTAGCTGCCATTTTTTTGGCATTAATTATTATTGTGATTGAAGGTGGTTCCATAAAATCAACTATTTTTCATTTTTGAGCATAATGACACTTCTTTCAATAAGAACTAATTTCACTACTTTTTGACTTGGACTTATAAAAAAAGTTTTAAGTTTATGTAATAGAAAGAGTTTAGAATTTTTAAAAATTGGAATGATTAACTAATTGCACTATATGAATAAATAATCATTATTACAATTATTGATAATATTTTTTTATTCATCTTCATCTTTGGTTTTAAAATTTTATGTCAAATTTCTTCAAATGATATGTAAAAAAAATCTAACTTGTATTATTTATGCAACAATCATGGACTGATAAGAAACTCTAAAGACATTATTAGTTTGGTGATAGTTGCAAATTAATTTGTGTATTTCTTAAGATTTTCATTATTGGCAATTATACTTGTGTTTTAAACAAGGGTGATAATTTTGTTAAGTCTTCTTCTTGATGTATTATCAAAAGTGATACATCCTCATTGTATGGCTACTCATATGAGTGATTATTGATAATATGAATGGATTGTGTTTGAAGGCTTTGTCATAACAAATGTTAATTTTGGATTTAGACAAATTTACATCTTAGTAAATTCAAAGCTTATTTTAACCTTACTAGTGCTAGAATTAAGCTTCCAATTAATACTTGATGATCCTATCTTAATTTTAGATACCAAAAATATCATATTAAAGACTGTTATAAAGCTTCTGTAATACTTGGTTTAAAATCTCTAGTTGATAGGTATGAGGCAGTTTTGCATTTTAATCAAGTTACAAAATTTTGAGATAGCTATGCAACAATTGACTCTAAGTTGAGAATTTCTTTGTAGCAATCTTCCCAAGATGTAGTCTTTGTGTAGATTTTTTCATTTCTATATAGATTTTGTGTAGACTTCATTATTATCTTTGTATAGATTTTAAACAGATTTGGCCATCATCTTTATGTAGATTTTGAATCTTTACAAGTGCCTATAATTTGTTTTTTAGTAGAAATATGTTATTAATAAATAATAGAATAAAATTTGATAATTTTACAAAAGATCTAAAATAGCAATTCTAAACAATAATAGAATGAGAAACCTTTTCAAAATCTACACAAGCTTGGATATAAAAGTATCACATTATTTATTATATAAATCAAATTATCAATCTTATTGTATTAGATGGAAATTGTTTTTTAGCTTACATTGAATTTATTGGTTTAAAATATATAAATTTGATATTTAACTTCTATTAAAATAAAAATATTTTAATTTTTTATCTAAAAATTATTTATAAATTTTATTAAACACATCCAATAAGAAGATTTTAGGAATATATTAAGAATATTCTATTATATTTTAGAAGATTTAAAAAGATTTCAAAAAGAATTTTTAGAAGTTTTTAGAAAAAAATTAGAATATTCTAATAGATTTTAAAAAGTTCTAAGAAGATGAAAGAAGTTATTGGAGAATCTTTCTAAGATTACTTAATCTTCAGGCAACATAAAAACATCTCACGGAGCTTTTTAAGGTTTTTTTTTTATTTATTTATTATTTATTTATTTATTTATTTTCAAGCAATATAAAAACTTCTTAATAAGTTTCCTAATATCTAGTATATATTGGAGTCGAGGCTAAGAGGATCTTCAATCTTGATAATATATTTCTTTGAGCTTAAGCTCACCTTTCTTAGTATTGATTATATAGTCATTAAGTTTAATGAAATTTTTGTTAGTTTTTTATTGAAACTCTTTCGTTCAAATTCTTGTTTGGTCTCATATATAGTATATTTGTAAAAGAAATTTGAAACTTCTCTCTTATCAATATTAGAGCTTGATCCTTTTCAATAGAGAGTAAATTATCTTTCTTCTTGAAGGCATCTAAGCAATTTAGAGGTTGTGGAGTATTTTCTTTGAAATTAATATTGGTTTATTTATTTATTTATTTATTTATTTATTTTTTAAGATAGCTAAAAAGTGAAGATATTAGTATGATTGAATATCCTAAGTCCAAGTTAGATATTAATATGGTTGAATCTCCTAAATCCAAGTTAGATATTGATATGGTTGAATCTCTAAAGTCCTGCTTAGATGTTAGTGTGGTTAAGTCTTCTGAGTCCAAGTTAGATATTATTATGATTACTTTGAATACTTTATTCATAGAATTGCTAAAATTAAGAAACTTTTTGTAAGTTTTTATGATGATGCAAGACCTGAAGTAAATTAACTTATGATGCAACCACTTCCTTAAGCTTCTACATCCAAAGAAGCAATGGCATCTATACTTCAATAAAAAAAAAGTCCTATTCAATAACATAAACAACCTTAAATTAGTCTTCTAAAAATATTTGATGGCACACGCTTAAAGTTTTGAGGATTTGTTAATCAAATTTGATTGGTAACTTTTTTACAACTTGAGCACTATCTAATTGAAGAGTTGCAAGTTGGTTTAGTTGAATCTTTGCTTATAAGATAAGCCTTATTTTAGTTATTTTTTTATTTTATTTTTAAGAAGAGATCTCCAATCTTCAGCAACTTTGAAGCTTTCTTAGAAGGATTTGCAAAGGCATTCGGAGAACATGATAAGGCTTAATGAACAACAATAAAAATTTACTCACTATGTCAAAGATTATGCTTTACATCAATTTATGCATTTGATTTTAGGTAATTAGATAATAACATCAATTAAGATGAATAAGCTCTTATGAGCCGATTTTATTGGAGAAGAAAGAATGATGTGAAAGATTTATTACTATCGTTATTTAATCTTCAAATACTTAATAAAGCTATCAGCTAAGTTGTGAAGTACAATAATCAATTATTTCAACATTGTCAATATCAATACTTATGGAATTTGATAAAGAAACACACTAAAAATTTGTACTCTATTACTTCAACAAATATATTTATTTCCACACTCTAGAGCTAAAACTATGCAAATTGATATAAAACAATTTAAACTTCTTATAGTAGAAGAGAAGAAACGTTGATTTTAACAAGGTCTATGCTCATATTGTGGTGAAGAAGGTCACAAAACTAAGAGTTGTTCAAAAAAACAACATACAAAAAATATTAGAAGTGTAATTATTTAGGAAAATAAAGAAGCTCAGCCATAATAAGGACTATGTGGCTATACATTTCAATACCTCAAAATTATCAAGGTCCCTCTCGTTTTATCCAACTTTCTTGTTGTTTTATTATATCATAATTTCTTAGCCTATAAAAACTTCAAACAAATGCTTTATTAGATTCAAAAGTATTTTCTTGCTTTTTAGATGAAGATTTTTTTAAACTTCATAAAATTCTTTGAATATAGAAGTCAAAATCTATATATGTAGAAATAATAGTTGGTTGACTTTTATCTTTAGGTAATATTACTCATGAGACCATATCACTAGAAATATCAATTGAGAGCCATAATAGTAAAATAATATTGAATATTATTAGAATCTTATCTAATTTTATCATTTTAGGACTTTTGTAGTTAGAAAGATATAATCCATCTATAGATTGGAGGTTTTATAAGATTGAATTTTTTATAGAATTCTTTTGGGCAAAAACTTTTAAGAAGTTATTAATAATAAAGCCTTTATTTTTTGAAGCCATGGCTTTCATGAAGATGGCTAAGAAAAAATGCTATTTGTTATTTATACAACTCCAGCTTGTGAAGAAGCAAGCTTGCTAGTAGCTATCTCAAAGTAGTATAAGGAATTTCAAGATGTCTTCAAAAATAAAAATGCTCACATATTACTAGAGCATCAACCATATGGTTGTATTGTTAATCTTTAAAAAATGTCTCAACCACTATTTGGTCCAATTTATAACCTATTATAAGACAAGTTTTTGACATTAAATGATTACATTGATAGCAATCTTGCAAAAGCTTTATTTGGCATTTCAAATCTCTAGTAGGTGTACCAATACATTATTATAATACATATTTTCTTGTTTGGGAATGCATAGGGCACTTGGCTGTAGAAGATGAAGTTATATTTTATAAATATATAAGAAACTCTAATAGGTTTCAATCATTTAAATACAAAGTAATTCGAATTTCAATTCAAAAGAGCTTAAAGCTAATACAAAGTGCTCAAAAACACTTTTCTTATTAACCTCAAGCATACACAAATTCCAATTGAATTATTACTTTTATAATTAGATAATTTTGATTTCTCCTTGGAAGCCCTAATTTTAATTAGAAAATTTTAGCAAACTATAACTTCTAATTTAATTATCTATTTAGTAAAAATTTAGCATACCAATGTCACTGTAAGTCTTCTATATGCTCAAAAAAAATTCAATCCAATCCAACTTACAAATTGTGAGAAAAAGCCTAAAAAGTGCACTGATATTATTTGACTGCTAACTTGAAAGTTGATGCAAATGTTTCAATAGCAATTTTTCCTTCTCCAATTATTAACTCCAACTCAAAATTGGTAAGTACCTTGATCTTGAAGTCTTCTACTACCATGCCATATTTCACCCTGATCCAACTTGTAGATCTTTAGATATCATAGAAGCCCTATTCAACTCCAAATTGCCAACTTCTAATACCTTCTTATAGAAAAACCTAGATATCTTCCAAATGTACCATTAGATTAATACAAAATTTTACACACACTTAGCACATCTAATTAACTAAGCATTATCGAATTTTGAATAATAGATGTCATCCCAATTGCTCGAATTAGCTGAGACTGCTAGTTCTAATTATTTTATATAAATTCCAAATCACCAATACAAATCTTAACTTTGAACAACAATTGCAAAGTCATTTCAAACCCTCTGAAAATAAGTCTTACACTTCTAGAATCAACTTGAAGCTAACTCAAAGAATAAATATATTGATATGAAATCTATAGAGGTTCCACTAGACAAGACAAATCTTTCTCGTAACCTACACTACCAAATGAGGCCACAATCTACTACAATAGTAACATGTGATATAAAATATTATAGTCTAAAAATAAAATAGAGTATTATATTCAATATTCAAAATAAAATAGTTAAATTTTTTGGGATAAAGAGCACATATTAAAAGAAATAGGACTTATATGACTAGCACAGTATTATGCAACAGTGATAAATGAATGGCTAGGGATAGTAGAGTAGGAAATAAAATAATGTTGCTAAGTGTATTTAACAAAGATATAAGAAACAATCATATACAGATTCTGGAAGTACAAATCTATGAAGAAAGCTTGGCAATGGTGAAGCCATATCCTCCAAATGCTCATACCTCAAACTGAGCACATCACAATATCAAATCCTACAACCATTGGCAACATATGTGGTATGCATTATTGGAAGAATGTCCTAACTAGACTAATTAATATATTGATAAGTCAAAAACAATGAGTAGAATTAACTCAATTTTATCCTTTGTTGAAATACTCCATGTTTGCATATAGCATACTCCATATTTATATATAGCATATTGAGGTAGTTCAAAAAAGTAAGTAGTATCAAGCAACTAATGTGAGGGGTGGTGATGTAGATCAAATAGAATGATGCTTTGGTCAATGGATTACATGGGCTTATGGAAAAAATGTATCAGAAGATTTGGTTCCATCTAGTTGATTAAACTCGCAACTCAAGGTTTAAAACCCAGAACAAAATGAGAAATATATAACTTTTTTTAGACAAGATATGGATATTTTGAATATAATTTCATGCCTTCTAGATTGATAACAGCTCTAGTTATATTGAAGCATTTCATGAATAATATTTTTTAAGAATTCTTAAATAATTTTATTATTTATTATCATAATAATATCTTAATCTATTCCAAGATTCTTGAAGAACATGAATATCATATGAGATTAATCTTGCAAAAGTTATGAGATATAAGATTATATGTCTAATTAAAATAATATGTATTCTATCAATTAAAAATAGAATTTTTTTGGATATATTATATTCAATGAAGAATTATTGATAGACTTGAAGAAAATTCAAGCTATAACAGAGTCGACAATTCCAAAAATAATATGGAATATATAATATTTCCTTAAAATTTCTTATTTCTATTGTATATTTATAAAAAATTATTTTTAATTTGCTACTCTTTTGACTAAATTGACATTCAAAGACAAATTGAAATGAGGACCTCAAGTACAAAAAGTTTTTCAAGATTTGAAGGCAATTTTTATTATAGCTCTAAGATTAATACATCTAGGTTTCACAAAGGTCTTGTATTTAAAAACTGATACTTCTGGCTTTGTATTAGAAGCTATATTATCATAGATAGGAAAGAATAGAAAACTCCACTTAATTTTATTTTATTCTAAAAAGTTTTTAATTGCAAAGATCAATTACGAAATTCACAATAAAGAACTTTTTGTAATTATAGACTCTTTCAAAGAATAGTATCACTTGTTGGAAGGCTTTAAATATCCTATAATTATATGTAAAAATCACAAAAATTTGAAATATTTCATATCAACTCAGATTTTGAATTATAGCCAAATTTATTGGAATATATTATTATCTTATTTTAATTTAGATAATTATATATTGGCTAATAAAGTAGCAAGGACTATCAAACGCTTTACTAAAGAGATCATATTTTATTCCAAAGACCAAAAAAATAGTATTTGATCAATAATATATTACTCTCTTGAAGCTAAAATAATTTTATCTTTGTACTACTTCTTGTCACAAATGTACATATTTATTCTAATATTTTCCTACATAATTAAATAGAAATACATAAAAGTAGATTTATTTCATAATATTTTTTAGATAATTTTTTTAAAAGCTTTATAGATGCTCCATTGACTTTACATGTATTGGCTTTATATGTGTCAACTTTACATATGTTGACTTTACATATAATTGATTATTAAGTTAGAAACTTGGTCAAAAACATAAGCATATATTGGTAGCTTGCAAAACAAGCTAACTATAAAGCACTCATATAGAAAACTTACCTTGCAAATTAAAATATATATTTTACAAAGTCAACATGTTTTGAAGGTCCTAAAAGATATTGTTATATAGCTCTTAGTTAAGAATATATATGGAAGCAAGAGTGAAGCCTTTTTCACTCTTATCAATGCCTTTCTATTCTTTGGTCTTATTTTAAGACTTTCTAGTCTTTTTGTCTTTAACAATAGTCATTCTAATATAATATAATATCATCTTTCAGTGATTTTTTAGTCTTTTTGAGTAACACAAGAGTGTATTGATATTTTAGTTCTTTGAAGTTTATATCCTTGATAGTTTGATAAGAGTTCTAACTCATTATTTTTGTCTTATTTTAGAAGTGAATGAATTATCTCACTTCTATTGTTGAATTTTGAAGGTTGAAGATTATCCACTTTTAAACAAATTATTTACTTTTCAACATTCATTTTTTTCTTAAATAGAGAAGATTATCTTTCTTTGTAGAAATTTTTATTTGATATTAAAGGTTATAGATTATCTTCCTCTAATTTAACTTGTAAGTTTGTCAAGTTTTTTGAAATAGAATAAAAAATTATAGATGTTATACTTGACAAAAGTGAAAATAGATTTGCAACTATTGTAGATCTTTACAAACTTTTCAATACTCTTAAGATGGAAATTTCATGCATTATTAGTACCAACCAAGGAAATATTAATCCTATGCCTATGGAAAAAATTCAAAATCTGTTTCAAGAAATTATGAAGTTGAAGGAAGTAAGTAGATTAACTTCACAACCAAATCCAAGAAAGTTTTACTTTTACAAGTGCATTAAGAACAAGGATTAGTATGCCTCAAAAAATTGACGAAACAAGATCAAAATTTTGAATATTTTTGCAACAGCTCAAGCTCTACTTAAGGTTGCATTCTTTCCTATATCTTAATGGATTTACTTGAGTTGGGTTTATAGGTGCACTTCTATTAAGAAGAGCTCTCATTTGATTTGTACCTTTAATGGAAAAAGATTCACAACTCTTTTATGATTTGAAATCATTCCTAAAAGTATTCACGGTCATATTAAAAAATAATAATAATAAAAAGAATAGCAAAGACTAAGCTCTTATTTTTATGATAAGGATCACGGTCAACCAACATTTATGCTAATTAATTCTAATACCTTATTTAAGACAAATATTGAAATGACAAAGGCCTTATCAATCAATTTTGATATGGATTGAAAGACAATATCAAAGATTTGTTATAAACAATACTGAAAGTAAAAAATTTAAAACAATTTATTCCTCAAGCCATTCCATGTGATAATTGATTATTTAAAAGAAACCAAAAATAAAGAATTTTATGAACAAGAAATCAATATCATCAGTACACAAATAAACAAATACAAACAAGTGAGTTTCAGCAAACTATCTACAAAAACCAAAATCAATGCATCAATAGAATGTGTAAAAAACCCATTGTGGTATATGCCATAAATAGAATGTGTAAAAAAACCATTGTAGTGTATGCCATAGCTTGCAGTAGCTCATGAATAAGATCTTCTCAAAAACGTCCCAAAAATTCACAAACAAGGTCATGCATATTTTGGTTTGTTTGTTTGTGTGTGTGTGTGGGATCAGATAATTACCAAGTCAGAACATGAGTAGCGAATTAAATAATTGGTTTATTTAAAATATTCTGGACCGGATTTTAATTTATTAAAACTCAAACGCCCTCACAGTTACCAGACCATGCCTGGATCTGGGCTTTAGAACCACTAAAGCAGCTACCCGGCGATTGAAAACACACAGACTAGAAACAGCGAAGTCCGCTACGCTGTCGGCCGACGCCGATCGACAACGCCGTGCCTAGATCGATAGACCAGGCAACGCGAGCACCCCAACTGGAGAAACTCACTCGGACCTCAGATTATTGTTAAACGACTTCACTAGCATGCACTAGCACATCGCGAGAATTCAGCTGTACAAACATCATTTATTTATATCATCCCGAAGAGCAGTCAAAGATTTTTGAACTGAAGGGCAGCGACGTTTCAGGCGCTGCGGTGGGTATCATTGCTCAGATTCCCCGGCTAACAACTGTAACCGTTGCAGCAACCAAGGTTGCTGCACTTGGTCGGGCACCCGGTGGTCATGTAGTAGTCGTTTATGTAGCACCATTGTCCGTTATAATGGATTCTGTTCCAGTAGTTGTTGCCACCCACACTTCTGCCCACGGCTTGGCAGCCGATGGAATAGATGCCTCCTGGTGGCACTGTTACGTGGGATCCTGATCCTGGGCCACCGTACCAGCATGGGGCTGATGATTTCATTCTGCCACTGGTGCAAGCGCAAGCGTCTGCAGGAGCAGCGAAGAAGGACAGCGCACCGAGCGCCAAGATGAGTATGATCAGGGCTGCGAACCTAGGGGACCTGCATTGAGAATATAGTCATCTCACATTCAGCAAGTGTCATATGAATGCGACGAGATTCATTGCGTAAGAGAAGAAGCGTGCTTTATTAGAATCAGAGAAGAGTGTCCTTGCCCATGCAACAAGGTAATTGATCGTGCTGCAAACCTGGCTTGGTGTAGAGACGTCATCTTAGAAAGTGTATGTGCTGCTGCTGGCACAGAACCGTGGGTTGTAGGAAGCGTCAGAGAGCAATGGAGCTGGATGTGATGATCTGAACCCTGTCGAAAGCCGATATTTATACTTGTACCAGGGTTAAAGTGACAATGCAGCTAGCAAAAAGAACGGCGGAAATGGCGAAGGGTAATTTCTTGAAGGATAAGTCGACATAGTTTCAAGTTGTCTTCCCTCGATTACGGTGCCCAATCTCGACGAAAATCTGTCAAATTGGGCCACGTTTTCACAAATTTTAACCTGCTATCTTGGATCGCAGAGAAAACTTCTATTGTTTACCAGGAAGGTGTCGAAGCGTAGAAAATTGGAGGGAGTGCACTTGAGTTGGTAAACATATGTTGTGCATAGGCACTGTATTCATGTTGCATTCACAACACGTGCGAAACCTTTTCAAATGGAGAGGCCTGGCTTCGTGTCCTTAGATCCTGTAGTGTTAGTGGAAACAGCATAATAGTTCAACCTTGTATCCTCGACTAAATTATACAATTGTCTATGAAAACGTGGTCCCATTTGAAAAGGTTTCGCATGTGTTGAATGGGACCACGTTTGAAAACGAAGCCTACTCCTCGTTCCTGGAAGGAAACTTCTTTTAAACGTGAAGTCATCAAGTTGTCATTTACTAGTATTCAACAGACGTGATGACCAGGAACAGTATTTAACTGCATGCGTATGGAGCGACCTCGGCTGAAATAGAAAGGCTGATGGCTCCTTCTCCACAGCCTTACGTGTACTTTCCATAAATTGATCCAAACCTTGAGCAGAGATACCACAACGCAACCACACCTGGCCTAATGCATATCCTCGAGTGACTTCTGCTTATCCCTTCGTAACTGCGTCGACTTTGCAATATCAATGCCATTGAGATTGCTTCACGAAGGAATCCAAACAAGTCCTCTGTGTGCCCTTTTGTTCAACCAGACATTGAATAAAAAGACACGGAGCTCTCGTTTAGATTTCCTTACGAAACAATTTCAAAATTATTATTTTGTCTACAAGTGGTGATGATTATTACGCGTCGTTCCTAGAACAACGATAAAGCAGTTCATTTCTTGAAGATAACTTAGAGTAGTATGCAGAGTCTTCTTTCACTGGAAGGGCCGTCATTTAAAAGTAAAACAAAACACTTACTCAAAGAATGGTCTCGTATTAGTTGGTGGCACCAATATCAACAAAGTATTCTGCACTTAAAAACCAAGCCGACTGACCCTTGTTTGAAACTACTTTCTGTGTCAGGACCCATCGCTATGGACAGGCTCTCCCTATCTCAATACGGTGACTTTCAATTTATCTGTGTTTCAGAAACTGAATAGGACAAAATTGAAATCCTGTCGTTCAGATTGGAAAAATCAAAATTAAGAATTCAGCACAGGAAAAGCGATTGCACTCTGAATGCTTGTAGTATCAATCAAAAGCATCACCAAACGGATGATTCCGATTCCCTGCAGAATATTGAACGTACCCACCACATCCATGCAGATGCTATGTATTGCCCATCCTTCCACTGCCAAAATGTTCGAGACTATAATATGGTGAGTGTCTTCTTCCAGATCAAGATGCAATTTAGCATTGATATAAATGGCCTGGCAATTACAATCCAGTACAGCTGTCCACTTATGTAGCCAATTATAAAACCTCACTCTTCTGATTTCATTGCTGATCCAGAACTGATCCAAAACACTCACAAGAATGGATTCAACACACAGCTTTTACCAGCAGATAAGACACGTGGAAAAGAAACGGATGATTACACTATTTTAATAGGGAAAAGGTGTAGAAATTGCTTAATTTCTAAGTCGAACTTCTCACCATTTCAGGAGTTGGAGGCATCACATATTCCAACGCAGTTACGAAGTCTTCATCTGTATCAATCTCATAAGCGTCATTTTTAGCGCTACCAAAGGCAGTGTCGACCTGGGCCCTTACATACTCGGCAGCTGCTGCAAGTGGAGAGATATTTTCAGCATCAGTTAAGCTCCCACTCGACGCAAAGGGAGATGGGATGAGTTGTTCAAAGATATGGTTCGACGAATAGGCCTAAAGAATAAGGTTGTCAGACACACTCGCTTTAACTCAATTATACAAACTGTTCGAAAGAAAAGCATGGTAGGTTCTGAAGGATGAAAGCATGAAACAAAATGCCCGAAAAACAGGAGTATAAGTCTCCCGGTATTCAAGACTTTCTATGTACCTTAATATCCTAGACGTGACCTCTGCTACTACAAAACCCACATCAGGACCTGGATAGCTTTTATGACAACACATGGGCACACGAATTGAGCAAGAATTTTTCGAAACAAGTTCCTTGCCCATCTTGTAAATAAATGTAAATAAAGTGAGAAAATAAAAAATAAAAATAAATCGTTTCCAGCAAGAAAAGATGCACCTCAACGTAACAAGACAAGGTCAATACAATGTTCTTGTTATCTCAACAAATAGGACTGAAACACATGAAATTGCATTAGACGTATTACGGAACAAATCTTGAGCTTGAGAAGAAGGAAACGAAAAACAACAACATCAGCATATTAGAAAACCCGACACAAAATCAACAGGAACCATTGAAATGATACAAGAACACTAGATTTGAAATAGTTCTGAATCTCGTACCCGGTTGCAGTGAGGAAACTTCTGCTGTGGTGATAAGCACATTACAGCTAATACGAAAAACTATCGATGCGCTACATTTGGGCATCCTCCGCTTCCTCATTCTCCGAGTGTATCAAGGTGATTCATCTTTTCCAACAGGGGAGTACAAATGTTATACTTGCAAGATGTGGTGTCCAGTTCAGACTCTTGAGGTTTTTAAACTATTAGTTTCTCGGATCAAAATTCTCGTCCAACAAAGGCAATTCAAGGCACGGCTCACTCCCAACAACTTGGCGGAAGGCGAGGTAATCCAGACGATCCAGCAGGAGTGAAGCACTAGGAAGTCGAGAGAAAGGATGTAAGAAGCGGAGCTACAGCGACGAACCTCGCAAATTCCTTTGCAATGGAGGTGTTGAGGAGCCATAGCCATGTTCTGAGGCTAGTAAAATTATGCCATGGCCCTCACCCACCCGGCCCGGTATATTGCACGGTTTAAAAGGATACCGAGTAGGAAGGACATGTCTCATCTATGTAAGTTCATCCACAGAATATGTTGGGATTTTAGGTCTGTTGTTTAGAAAGCAGAGGTGAGGGGTGGGGAGGAGGTGGGTTTCACATTTATTAATTAATTATAATTTCAAAAAACATATAAAATTTTCTTTACATACATGTCTATTATTTATTCTTTAATATTCATTGCATAATCTTCAAAAATTGCACCATAAATTTTGATAGGATTTATATTAAGGCTTATTCTAAGATTCTCATGCAAAAATAATTTAGCATAACTTATAAACCATCTTTCTAGTCTTAACTAAAATTATACAAGCCTTCCATTTATTTTACTATCATCTCCTATGCTGCTATTCCATTTTCTGTATTATTTTATTTTTAAAATATGTTTTTTTATTTAAAAAATTTGTTCAATTTGCCAAAAAAGTTGATTACGACATTTTTTTTAGACACATATTGTTTTCAATATAAATCCATTTAATATATGCACTACATTTAATCATGTATATGTTGCTTAAATTTTAATAAACTCTTATCAAATATTAAGTCAATAATATTAACAAATAATATATTTTAATATTTTTAAGACTTAAACATGTGGTTGCTTTTTCATATTGTATTAAAAAATAAACTTTTCTATCAATGATTGGCATGCATCTAAGCTTTTTGATCACACTTCCAAATGATTATTGATTATTCTAAAATAAAAAAGTTTTTAATATATTGTATGTTGTCTTTTATTACCACCAATACTCCACAAATCCTATACATCACTTCAACATCCATTTGATCTTCTAAGTGGATCCTTTTAGTGGATCTTCTTGATGTCATAAGATATCTTAAAATCTCAAATATTTTATTTGAAATCATGGTTTTTTATTGAAACAATTGATTATTCATAAATAAAATCCTACTTCTAAAGTAATGTCTAAATTCTATGCATATACAACTTCATTATAAAAACATACCATTTAACTCTCCTATCTTCATAATACTCTACTTTGATATTTTCTAGGTTTAGAAATGAGAGGATATTTCTATTTGTTACATCAACCCAAATTTGTAAGCTAGCACTTTGGTGACTTCAACCTTTCCGCATTGTTGTAGTGATTTCTAATGTTGTATAATGCCTTGAATTTCTGCCACATATTCAAGTACATCTGATCTTTTATGTTTTGCAACTCAAGGAATTTCGTACTAAGCCAATATGCTTTCTAGACTGACACTAAGCACTACCACCACTATTAGTTGTGATTGATGATTAATTAAAGTATGAAGTAGTCAATATTTTGGAGCATTGCTATCTTTGCCGTAATAATGGACATCTACAACTTCAATACAAAGTCTTCTAAAAAGGTTATTCTATCTATGATATAATGGGAAAACTTGCTCAAAACCTCACTCATTATTAAGAAATAATTTAGAAATACCATCAGAAGAAAAATAAAGATATTTTATATTAGTGGAGAAAAATTAACTATAATGGAATATGATTAAGATATTTGTATTATTGATGCACAGAGATAAGTAGTTTGAAACATATTTAGAAGGTTTCTAAAAGTTTTTAGAAGTTTCTAAAATTAAAACTAAGTTGGTGGATTATATGGGATCTACCATGGAACATTATAGAAGGAGCTTAGAACAGCTATCTAGGTAGGATCCACTATTAGAAACATTCTAAAAAGTTCTAAGATAGTTGGATGAAATATAAATAGGATTGGCCAAGGCCATTTGGATATTTAGCCAGGTATGACTTTGATTCCTTTCTCTTAGTAAAGTTTAGTTTTGCACTTTTTTGTTAAATTCAATTCTATTTTTTTTTGCTCTATTTTACCTTTAATGTTCTATTATATTTAATTTTATTCAATTTTTTGTGATCTATGCTATCATACGTTGTATTGGAATTTATATTGCTATGGATTAGAAGGGTGTTAGATCTTAGAGATAGTCTAGTCCTGTTTTAGCATGTTCAAGAATTTTAGGTATGTATAATCCATCTTCTTACTGATATTTTATTATTGGCAAATATAAGAAACAAGACCTGTCAAGATGTTGATGAATTGATCCTTATATAACTTGATATATTTGTTCCAGACTACAAGGTCAAGGTAGTGCAAAGGTCACCTACACAATCTTATCACTAGTCATCTTGATCATCCTTGTTGCAATGACAAAATTTTATCCAATCATTGTTTGCTTGCCATCCACATTAATTCCAACTAGTTGTCTCTTCTATTTTGGAACAATGGCATCTAAAAGGTTCGTACTTACAGCAAAGATCACTTTGACTATCTTAAAGTTAAAAAGTAAAATTACAAAAAGACAGAAATTGTGCAACTTTGATTGATGTTCAAATTAGATTCAAAAGTTGAAATAAGAGGTATCTTGATTTGAGCCAATGTCAAGAATGAGCAAAAATACCCACTACATGTAGAGAAGCTCAACGATTTTCTATAAGTTCACATTACAAACTATCTGTCATGGACATACTCATGTAAGCTAGTAATTACATATATAAATAAATAGAAGTAAATAAAAGTAGATAAAAGTAAGTTAATTCTATAATATTTGATATACAAGCTTCCTTGAAGCTTTATAGATGCTACTTTGACTTCATAGGTGTCTTTAATTGACTTTTTGGATTAGAAACGTAGTTAACAAGTTGACCATGTGCCACACATGTTGTTAGCTTGAAGTCCAAGCTAACTATGTGACCCACATGTAAAAAAACTTGCCTTGTAAGTCAAGGCAAGTCTCCTACAAAGTCAACACATATTGGAGGTCTTATAGAACGTCACCATGTAGCCTCTAGTTAGATAGTATATATAGAGATAAGAGTGAAGCCTTCTTCACTCTTGTTAACTCCTTTTTTATTTCCAGTCTAGTTTCAAGAGTCGTCATGTTTTCTAGTCTTTGGCAATAGCCATTCTAGTTCAATATATTATCACCTTTGAAAGATTTCTAAGTATTTTTGAGTGACACAAGAGTGTATTGAGATTATCTTTCTTTGGAATTCATGTTCTTGATAGTTTGACAAGAGTGCTAACATATTATTTCTGTCTTATTCTAGAACTGAGTGGATTACCCCACTTCTATTATTTTGTTTTGAAGGTTGCGAACTATCTACCTTTAAACAAAAAATCTTATTTTCTAATATTGATCTTTTCTTTAAAGAGAGTGGATTACCCTTCTTTCTGGAATTTGTTTTTAGAGGTTGCGGATTATCCTCCTCTTATTTAACTTCTGAATTTGTTTGAGTTGTCTATGGGAGGAAAAAACATGGATGCTACACTTGATGACAGTGAAAATAGATTTGCAAATATTGTAGATCTTCATGAGCTTGTCAATACTCTTAGGACCGAAATTTCACGCATCACCAATACCAACCATGGAAGCACTATTCATACTACTATGGAAGAAGTTTAGAGTCTACGCTAAGAAGTTATGCACGTGAAGGAAACAAGTCGATTAGCCCCGCAACCAAATTCTAGGAATTTTGCTTCTACAAGCTCAAGGGAGGCAAGGATTAGTATGCCTGAAAAGTTTGATGGAATAAGATCAAGATTTCAAGGATTTTTGCAATAAGTTAAACTCTACTTAAGGTTGCATCCTTTCCAATACCCTAATGGATTTACTCAAGTTGAATTCATAGGCGCACTTCTATCTGGAAGTGCTCTCTCTTGGTTTGCACCTTTGATGGAAAAAGATTCACGACTACTCTATGATTTGAACTCATTCTTGGAAGTATTTACGGCTACATTAGAAGAAAGTGATCGAGAAAGGATAGCAGAGACCAAGCTTGTATCACTACGACAAGGATCACATTCAGCCACCACATATGCTGCTGAATTCCAAAGTCTTACTTGTGATGTGGACTAGAATGATAAAGCCCTTATGAATCAATTTCACTATGGATTAAAGGATAATGTCAAAGATTTATTATTGGCAATGTCAAAAATAGATTCTTTAGAACAATTCATTGCTCAAGCTATTGCATGTGATAATCGTTTATTTGAAAGATATCAAAAACAAAGATATAGCTGGAGAAGAACAAGTCAAGTCATGGCAATACCTTCTAAGTTTTTGGAAACCTTTCCATGAAGGCCAGAGCCAATGCAAATTGATACGGTAAGTTTTAAACCCCTCACGGAGCAGGAAAAGACTCGACAACATTAAGAGGGCTTATGTCTATATTGCGGAGAAGTTAAACACACTGCTCAACATTGTCCAAGGAAGCAATGCAATCACAAAATGAGGAGTACGATTGCAAAAGAAGATAATGGATCAAAAAACGAGTTCTTCTAGCATTAATAGGGACTGTGTGGCTGGAATCATATGCAACACCTAGTCAAGGTCTTATCCTCTCCTCAGATCCCTCACCTTGTTTTACAATAGATGTATGTTTAGGATCCAAAAATCATAAAGTCTTTACATTATTAGATTCAAGAGTCTCAGCTTTTTTCATAGACAAAGATTTTGTCAAAAAATAAGAAATATCATTAGACAAGAAAATCAAACCCGTACATGTGGAAGTCATAGATGGTCGTTCGTTGTCTTCTGGTGATGTTACCCATGAGACTGTTTCTTTAGATGTAATAATTAAAGATCATAATAGTGTAGTAATATTTAATATGATACGATCTCCTTTGAATCCAGTCATTTTAGGACTATTCTGATTAAAAAAGTACAACCTTAGATAGATTGGATTTTTCGTAACCTTAACTTTCCTAGTAGTGTATTTTGAAATTCTATTAATCAAGAAGAAATATATAAGTCTAGTGCATCTAAGCCCTTACTAGTAGGGGCAAGAACTTTCATGCATGCAACCAAAGAGGGGTCATCTTTTGCTATATATGCCACGTCCATTTCAAATAGTAAAAAGATGTCAAGTGGTATTCCTAGTTAATATCAAGAATTCAAAGATATTTTTGAGAAGAAGAATGCAAATATTCTTCTAGAAAATCGACCTTATGATTGTTCAATTGATCTTTAAGAAGGAGCTCAAGTGCCATTTGGACCAATCTATAGCTTATCACAAAACGAGTTGGCTGCACTAAAGAAGTATATTGACGAGAACTTAGCTAAAAACTTCATACGCCATTCAAAATCTCCAGCACGAGTGCCGATCTTATTTGTGAAGAAAAAAGATAGATCTCTACGGATGTGCGTAGACTCTCAGGGCCTTCATAAGATCACCATCAAAAACATGTATCCCTTACCTTTGATTTCAGGATTTTTTGATCAACTCAATCAAACAAAGATCTACACAAAAATAGATCTACGAGGAGCATACAACTTGGTTCGCATCAAAGAAGGAGATGAATGGAAGACTGCTTTTCGAACTAGGTATGGATATTTTGAATATAATATTATGCCTTTTGGACTCACAAACTAATCAGCTACTTTTCAACATCTTATGAATGATATTTTTTGTGAGTTTTTAGATGATTTTGTCGTTTGTTATTTATAAGACATTCTAATCTACTCTAAGAACACAGAAGAATATGAACTCCATGTTCATCGTGTGTTACAAAAACTAAGAGATGCAGGATTATATGCCAAGTTGAAAAAGTATATATTCCACACTATTCAAATTGACTTTTAGGGATACATCATTTCCAACAAAGGCCTGATAAAGGATTCCAAGAAGGTCTAGACTATCATAGATTGAAAGATTCCAAGAATAGTATGAGATGTGCAATGCTTTTTGGGCTTTGTAAATTACTATCGAATCTTCATTAAGAACTTTTCTCAAGTTACAGCTCCACTTACGCGTTTGACTTGTAAAGACAAATTTGAGTGGAGTAAAAAAGCTGAAGTAGCGTTTGATGCTTTAAAGAAGGAATTTACTTCTTCACCAATCTTGTATCGCATCGACTTCTTCAAGGCATTTTTTATGGAAATAGATGCATCAGACTTTGCTTTGGGTGCCGTTTTGTCACAAATGGGAGCAGATGACAAGTTCCATCTAGTAGCTGTCTATTCTAGGAAATTTTCAGCAGCCAAGATTAACTATGAAATCCACGATAAAGAGCTTCTTGTAATTGTGGATTCATTTCAAGAATGGTGTTATTATCTAGAAGGCACCTTAGGTCTAATCATCGTGTACACGGATCATAAGAACCTTGAGTATTTCATGTCATCATGCGTTGTCGTAATGTGTGAAGTCTTGCTTGAGAATGCTCCATATACCTGGCTGTAGAAGGAAGAATAGAAATTACGATAACAAAATCCTAATTCTAATAGAATATTAAAAATGCTCTAATTAGAATATAATAATGGTAAATAAACATAATCAAATTCAAAACAATTCAAAGAAATTTCAAACAAACAATAAAATTCTTAAAGAAATATTAGAATGATCACAAATATTACTCAAATATATGTCAATTCAACCTTAATTTAATTCTAGTTAAAACCCTATTGAATTTCACTCAAACTTTAGACCACACCTAATTAAATCTTAAACCCTAATAAATCCTAAACCTTAAGTCAAATCCTAAACAAACCTTAAATTAAATCCTAAATCAAATCCTATTTCAAATCCTAAATCCTAAACCAAATCTTAAACCAAATCCTAAATCCTAATCCAAACTCTAATCCAACCCTAAACCCTAATCCAAACCCTAAATTCTAAACCAAACCTTAAATCAAATCCTAACCAAACCCTAAATCAAACCCTAATCCAAACCCTAATCCAAATCCTAAATCAAATCCTAATCCAAATCCTAATCCAAATCCTAAATCAAATCCTAACCAAACTCTAAACCCTAATCCAAATCCTAATCCAAACCCTAAATCAAACCCTAATCAAACCCTAATCCAAATCCTAAACTCTAAATCAAACCGTAGATCGAACCCTAGCCAAACCCTAATCCAAATCCTAGTAATTCCTATGACAGATTTAAACCTCAATATCTAATGAATAAACCGTCGATCTCAATTTAAAATTTTCGTAATTCTTAAAAATCAAGTTTAAAACAAGCAAAAAAAATTTGAAAAGGATCGGAGTTACCAAATTGACAAAAACCTCAAAAATGTGTTCGGGTGTTAGCCGGCCTCCTTCTCTAATCTTGATGCTAACCTTCCAGAGCCAATTTCTCTTTTTTGCGTTGTTCGATTGGTTTCAAATTTCTCATGGACATAGAAAAACAAGTCTTATACCCTCTCACACAAGTTTTATTCCAATCTAACTAGTAGATTGCATGAAATCTTAAAAACCCTCACTAGACCTAAAATTCTACTTTCTGAGACCTTGACCCACTTAAACCTCAATATCTCTCATTTTAACCGTTAGATCGAGCTCAAATTCACAACATATATTTAACACAACTATAACCATGAACTCAAAAAAATTCATCCGTAGATCTACAACAAAACTCTCGAAATCACTCAAAACATAAACCCTATTTTATTTCATAAAACCCAAGTCATCCGAAACAAACCTCCACTTTGCAAAGCTCTTACAAAGTCATATCAACTCCAAATCACCAAAAATCAATGCCCATAGAAACCCTATTTAATTTTCTATCAAACTCCACTCTCCAATTTGCCAAAAAGTCCTGGAGTCGTTGTCGAGACTCGATTTTGAGCCTCAGGGTCTGATTTTGACCCAGTTCATATCGGTCCTCTCTGGGTATCAACTTTCATCTTCTTGAGGTAATTTTTACTAATTTGCACTTCTAACTTCTCCCTACATATTTCTATATTCTTTATTTTTCTAATCTATCTTGTTGTGCCTTATTTATGGCCTTACAAAGTAAATAGAAGCATAATTTATAAAAAGGCAGCATTAGCACCTTTAATTTTTCTATTCTTTTACTAATATCTATTTTTCTAAGATAATTTGCTACAATATTTTTGAAGTGAGATCCTCAAGACATGATATATTTCTTCATCCTTTCACCTACTAGTCATATTACATCACGACAGTATATTAAATTATCGTCAAGCTTGTTGGAGCATGTCTTTATCAAGATTCAAGTTCATCATCACTTATCGACCAAGAAGACAACAAGTTTTTTTTGATGCCTTGTCTAGACGTTCTTATCTTGCACCATAAGAAGGAGATGCAACTTTTGGATAATAAAGAACAGTTTTCTTGAAGCCGAAGCAATTTCATCTTCGAGCAATAAAATGAGCATTGACTATTGATTTAACTTTTCTCCAGCAAGTCCAGTTAAGTATGTCTTCAGACCCTCTTGTTCATGATATCAAGAATAATTCTTCTAAATCTCATGATCCCTCTACATTCGAATTCAAGAACAACCTACTCTATTTTAAAGGACGCGTATATGTTCTAAAAGGAGAAACACGTTTACGTGTTCTTCAAGCTCGTCACAACTTTCCAACAGTAAGACATTTTGGATACAATAAGACTTTGTAGCTGATATCTAGGGATTTTTAGTGGCCTCAAATGTGGAAGGCAGACAAAGATGTTGTACAATCATGTGATTTTTGCTCAAGATCAAAAACTCCTCATCATCAATCTTTTGGACTTCTTCAGCCATTATCCATTCCAGAACAACCATGGTCTTCTGTTTCTATGGACTTCATCACAGATCTTCTAATCTCAGGTTCTTATGACTCTATATTTGTGATAGTAGATCACTTCACCGAGATGGCATATTTTGTATCATGTACAAAATCCATTATGGGTGAAGAAACAGGTAAGCTTTTTATTGACAATATCTATCGCTATCATGGGTTACTAAAGGATATTATATCGGATAGGGGAACTCACTTTGTATCAAGATTTTAGAGAACTCTTTTTAAGATATTACAAGTAGATGTAAAACTATCTTCGGCTTTTCATCTTCAAATTGATGGACAGACAGAGCATGTAAACGAAGTCTTGGAGCAATACTTAAGATATATCATCAACTATCAACAAGATGATTGGACAACTCTTTTGCTATTGGCAGAGTTTGCTTATAATAATATGGTGCATTCTTCTACGTAACAAACACCTTTCTTTGCCAATTATGGTTATCATCCACAACTTAACACGTTTGATTTCTCAAAAGTTGATAATCTTGTGGCAGAAGATATGACAAATCAGTTGTCAAAGTTACATACAACAATGAAGGCGCAATTAAAAGAAGCTCAAGAACAACAAAAGATAAATACAGATGTCTATTGAAAGGAACAACCACCATTCTACATGGACAATAAGGTATGGTTACTTCATCGCAATATCAAGACCACTCGTCCTTGTGACAAGTTGGACTATCGAAGGCTTGGACCATTTTTTATTTCTGCATAAATCAATCCAGTTGCATATCGTTTATATCTACCGGAGTCAATGAAAATCTATCTAGTATTTTACATGTCTCTTCTTGAACCATATAAGACAGTGGATATACTCATTATAGACACTAAGTAGAAACAGGATCTGATTTATAATACCATCTATATGTTCCTCGTGCTTAATATTTGATATTGTGATAGTCTTGCTTTCTCCTCTTTTGAATGTTATTATTCCAAGTTTAGTATACAAAGAATACTTGACTTTCATGGATATTGGAAGAGTTTTTTCTCTTAATAAAAAGATCTCACATAGTCTAGGCTCGTTCATTACAACATCACATAGTAGCTCCAAATTTGGCTTCTCTTCTGTTATATTAGCAGATAACTCTATGTTTGTCACTTCGACATCTTGTTGTATACCAATACAGATCGTAGTACCAATCATGCTAACAAGTTCAGCAACAGATATAGCATATGATGATACATGTCTTATCTTCATTACACCTGAGCTAAAGTCAAAGAAGAAGACAAGCTCCACCTCCTCCTATAGAAGTGGACAATAATGAAAAGTTTGAAGTAAAAGAAGTCTTAGATTCAAGGCGGTGCCAAAATAAATTAGAATATCTTATCCATTAGCACGGATATGATATTAGTGAATGCACATGGGAGCTAGTAAAGAATCTTGTAAATGCAGCAAAGGTGGTCGAGGCTTTCCATCCACGACATCCATCAAAACCAAGATAAAAATCTTTTTTATAAAAGAAACAAGATCAAGACAAGATAACATTCTACTTTCAATCCTTGTTTGTAGCTTCTTTGTAGTTGTGACGCTAAGGAGATAGAGAACCAATAACTAGCAGATTTGACTCAAGAACTTTCATTTGCTGACCTGCCATACGAGACATTATTATTGTCACAACCTTCAAGATGACGCAATCGAGATGAAGATCTTCAAGAACGACATGTTCTTCTTTGAATAGATGGTGAGATACAATGCATTTGGTATCACAACCTTAGAAAAAACTCCCAATGTTTGGTGATTTTACTAGAGGTAGGAACAACTCCTGATGGTATTCCAAATATTTTATTTGAAGGAAGTTATGAAGGCCTAAACAATGACCAAATAACTAGGTGGTCTTCCCGCCTTGATATGAGACACTACCGATGGTTCAGAGGTCCTATCAATCATCTTCGAAGAGAACAAAGTTGAGAGTATGTGGCGAATACAATTCATCGTATCATAGATTTTCTCAACATATGATGACTACTCCTCGTGAAACTCGTCCCTAGAAGGAAGGGTAATGTCACAGACATATTCATGTAAGCTAATAATTACATATACAAATAAGTAGAAATAAGTAAAAATAAATAAAAGTAAGTTAATTCTATAGTATTTGATATGGAAGCTTCTTTGAAGCTTTATAGATGCTACTTTGACTTCATAGGTGTCTTTAATTGACTTTTTGGATTAGAAATGTGGTTAACAAGTTGATCATATGCCTGATTTTGAATTCATTAAAAAATATATGAAAAATATGGCCAAAAAAAGGCTCTCTCTATTTCTAGTCTTTGATCCCTTGTTGCTCTTTATAAGCATATTTTATGCCCCAAAGAGTGATAGTAGGTACGAAATTAACACCTTAACTTTTAATATCTATAAATCTTTCATAAAAACTCTAATTCACACAAAATTTGCACCCAAATTGTATCCAACAACCTTAACTTATTGATTCTAGCGTCCAAAGCTCAATTGTCATTGATAGAGAAATCATTATCCCTAATAAGACCTTGGGCAGCCGCCTTGAAGTCCATTGGGCATGACATTCAACTAATAGGAATGAAGATCTTCACCCCTTGACTTCATCCAACTATACCTTACTTTCATCCTTTCCAATAAGCTTCCAAATAGTTTAGACTTTCATCTCTAGACTCCAACCTTCTCTTAAGCTTTATACTAAATATCTAAATCTTACATAATATAAACACTATAAATAAAATCGATAAATCTCCAAATAATTTTTTTTATATCAACTCTCTTTAAATTTACTTACTAATCACTTTAATCAACATCGAGACTTACAAAGATACTATATATTTTAATTAATTTTTATATACTATAAGCAACTATAGTACAACATTGTTTTAATGGCTACACATGTATCACCACAATGAAGGTCATTGCCTTATTTGGTTTAATGAAGCTGTCAATTGAAGGATGTTCCTATAATTTGAATTTGCATGGATGATATAGTTGCTTCATTTGTATAGCCAATGATTGTCGTAGGGCTTTGTCGAGTAATGCTTAAGTAAGACTAGAGTGGAGAACTAATTATGCAGTGATTATGTTCTGATGCTTATTGTAAGTGGATTTGTGATAATCTCCTTTTGATTTAAGTCAGTTATTGGTTTGTTCTTATCTATAAAACTAACTTGGTTGATTTTTTGCTCATGTTTGTCTTTGTTTATACTATGTATGTATTATATTATAATGTCTTTAGAAGTATGTGAGAGGATTAAGAAACTAGTGATTATAGAGCTATGTACTCGCAAGGGATATATTATGATGCGTTTTACGGATTATATTAGAGTTTGACATATTAGAATCATGTTTTGAAAAGAAAGTCAATAATTAATTTTCAACATGGATGTTTTTATTTGCCATGTGTATTCTCCTCTCAAGTATCAAAGTTTACATATGTATATTGGAGTATGGGTCTATGATATCTCACCAAGGTACTCTGAATTGGTAATTACAAGAAATTAGGTTTTATTTGTTCTTAACATGAACAAGTCAATGCAACCTCCAAATTTGAAAAAATATATAGACAAGAAGCTAAACAGTAAGCATTTTTTACCAATTTGAGATAATTTGCTACCATCTAATTTCACATGCTTTCTAGCTAGTTATAAATGAATGTTTTTTTATGTGAAGACATGTTCATACGTAAGTAAAATAGCCATTTGTTAAGAATAATTTGAAAAGAACTTGGAGTTTTCAACAATTTCAATTACTCAAAGATCATATAATAACCATTTGCTAAGATTTACTAATTTTCAAATGAGCTAGGTTGTATATGATTTTTAAATTTTATAAAAATATTTGATTAAGCAATTTCTTTGCTGATGTTCTTCAATAAAATTCAATATTGGGAGGAATGTCATTGGATTTTTGCATGAATTTGACTTGGTCAGGAACCTTGTGCTTGACAATAAGGTTGAATTAAACGAGATATAAGAACTTGATCTTAATACCTATAAAAAAGTCTTGTCTATTATTTAGGTCTTAGAGCAATGGTTAATTTGAAAAGCAATATAGATATTTTTTAGGTGTTGGAACACTAGCCTATTAGAAAAGTGGCCAATTAGAGAAGAGGCATAGATAAACTTCATTAAGTTAGGACTTTTTTCGAAAACAATCCTAATTATCTTAAAAGTAGTTTAGGCAGATGACCTAAAATAAGGCTCTAATGGTATTCCTTTGCATTGGTAGAGTAGTTGTTGCATGATGTAATTTGTATAGTCGAAATTTGATCTACTGTAATACTAATGATATTAAGCTATGCATGTTTAATTTAGCATGGTGAAGAAGTTATAGATTTCATTGAAATTCTTTCTAGAGATGAAGTTTGGCCTTACATTATCGGAGCTGAGAGATTTTATTTTAAAAAAGTGTTGAGCTTCTGGTTGTCATTAATTACTCAATCAAGCCTCAAAGTAAAAAAATAAATAAATAAATAAAATACCAAATTTTATATATAAAATTATCCCTATAGGAGCAATTACATCAATACATAAGCCCTAAGTACCACAGATCACCAAAAATATGATAAAAATATTATAAATCCTTATATATCCTTAAAATATATTTTTTTTAAACTTAAACAACTAATATCTCATGATTGGACCATCTAAACAAATCCAAATTTTACATGAAGTATTGATATACTTTTAAAAACTACTACAACATAAAGTCTCATTATAAAATAGAACAAAATCAAGCAGAACAAAATTAATCAAAACTAAATAGAATAGGACAGGAAAGATAAAATTAAATAAATAAAAATAAAATAAAATAGATTTGAACAGAAAGATGGAAAACCAAATTTTACTAAGTGAAAGGATCCAAAGCTATACTTGACCAGATGCTCCAAAAGGCCTAAGTCAGTCCTATTTATACCTTGTCCTATCACTTTGGACTTTCAAGAATGTTCTTAGGTGGTGAATTCTACCTAAATAATCATCTTAAATTCTTTTTTTAGAATGTTCCATGGTCGATCCTACTTGATCTAATAACCTAATTCCAATTCTAAAAACTTCCATGGTTTTAACTATCTATATAATTATCTTATCTATACCTTGTTATAAGAAAACTACTTGTATACTAGTTAGGTTCTGATACTTATTGTAAGTAGGCTTGTGATAATTTTCCATTCGTCATATCTTGAGGTACTCACAATATTAAATAGAATTTTAGTTCAGATCAATTGTTGGTTTGTTTCCATCTTTGCAACTAACTTGGTTAATTTTATGTTCATGTCTATCTTTTTTTATATTATATAAAATATTGTATTGTAATATCTTTAGAAGTTTGTAGGAGGATTGAGAAGCAAGTTATATCATATATTGTGTATTTGTAAGCAATATATTGCAATATATTTTACGGATTATATTACAGCACGACGTGCTAAAATCATATTTTGAAAAAGAAGTCAATAACTAGTTTTCAGCATGGATGTTTTTGTTTGCCATGGATATACTCTATGCTTTTTTTCTCAAGTTTCCATTAATGTTGTTATTGAATACATGTTTATGCGTCATGTTTCTTCCTCATGCTTGTTTAGTATTTCTGTATATCGGTCTCTAGGGATTTCATTGTTAACTAATTAAATATTTGTATATGTAGGTTATACGAGGGAATAGTGTAGTTATGATTGAAGCACTTGAAGTTGTGAGAATGTAGTGCACATGGCAGGAGAAGCAACCATGTATGCAAGTTGTTGAGCTTTTGGAACAATTTGCAGGGAGTTGCATGTTTTCTTCACCCCTTTGGTTTAGTTTTTAAGTACTATACAAGATCTTTAGAATCTCTACTAGTTTCTTTGATGTGAAACTTTTCTTAGCAGTTTGATGTTTATTGTAAAGAAAACATCTAGTGAATCCAAATGTAACATGGTCTTAAAGTTGCTTGCAACACTGGATATTTTACTAAGATAAATGTCTTCACTTGAAGAAGACTCTTGAAAGTATTTTTACTCTTCAAAGAAATGTTTTTGACTACAAGATGCAAATAATTGATGATATTTTGATATACATACAAAACATCACTCACATGATTATGGTACTAGCAAATCTTACATATACTATTCTAGAGAAGATGTTTAATAGTAAAATAATATATAACCTCCCTCCTAGTTATAACAACATTATTGCTACATAGTTTAATGTGATTGAAACTAATCCAATTGTAGATCATCTTAAAAAACATCTTTTACAACATGAGAGCGTGTTGTAATTCAACTTTGTAAGTTGTACCAATTAAAGATTGAAGTCATCCTCCCGAAAGGTTCTGTTTTCACACCTTGCATAGGTGACTACAACAAACAAGACATTTCACCAACCAAAATATTTCATCAAATTATAGACTTCACCTAGAAGAGACTTTCTCTATATAAGTGAATTTAGTACATAATAGACTTTCCTACAAGGAGAACCTCATTGTATTACAAAATTCATTTTCATCATCTCCTAATCTTTCCTTTTCAAAAATTGTAGACACTAGATATAAATATTCCCACCCTTTCTATCCAAATTACTTCAAATTTTCACAAAATTTGTCTATGGCATGAATGTATGGATCATGTAAACATTCCAACAGTTTATTGTATGAATAATTGGAGAAGTTTATAATATTTTAGATTAGATCACAATGATGTGTTATTTCATGCCTATGAAGGATGCATGAAAAGAAAACAATACAAATTTGTATATGAGCATGACCTTCCAAAATAATAATTAATAATTCCAAGATAGTTAATTCATAGCTAAATTTTAAGAAAAAAACTTAAACTCCTTTGAATAGATCATAATATTATATCTTATATAAAGATGAGGAAACTACGTATAAATTTTTTTATTTTGCCAAACAAAATTTTGAAACTTTTGGATTCTTTAAACATGTTTTCAACCTTGTCAAATGTGATACTAGCAACAATATTCTTGCTTTACACATTAATTGTAGACAAGAATTTTGTAATACAAATTTTGACAATTTTTCCAATGAAAATCATATTGAATGGCAAATAAGTACTACTTATACAATTTTGTGTGGTAACACTACATATGGTGAAAAATAAAAATATGAATGTTATTATAAAAGATCTCAGTAGAAAGATGTAGTAGAAAAATAAAGATAAATGATAGGAAGGTAGTAAAAAGTTTAATCTTAATACTACTACTTATAGAAAAAATTTCTATTTACTTTGTAGGAGCATAAATACCTCAAATCAAAGTAAATAAAATAAGTGAATAATATAGACATCTTTATGAGAGAATTAATAATAGATTTTAACAAAAATTACCTCAAATTATCAAAAATTGATAATTAGGAAAGACCAATTGTCAACATGTGTCAAAATCAGACCACAAGATACAAAACCATACACCTATAGCAATTCTAAGATTCTTTTATCAATTGGACAGTAAGATTTGAAAAGAGATTTTTGAAAGTTAGTTTCATATCATTTGGATTAATATTGAGATTTTGAAGGATTTTCAAAGTTAGTGATGTACTTGGTAGATTTTGATTTTGAGAAATAAAAGTAAGTTTATAAATTTGAAGCTTTTGTGAATTTTGTAGCATATTTACAAGTGAAAATTTGGCAATTTATTATAGTACTTATTTTTAATGTATAAAAAATTTAAAGTCAATCAAACAGTTAGATTAGAGAGTACAAGAGTTTTGTGGATTATACTCTCAAAAATTAGGATTTACAAGATTAGTAAGGATTTCTAAGATATCTATCAATTTGTCACTTGGATTAAAATAAAAATTTTCTTAAAGGTAGTTAGCTTGACTTCTAATAATTATGCAAATTTTTTGACCAATTTGTGAATCATTAGATTGATTCACTAGTTGTTTTAGGACAAAAGAATGCATGTAGAGTGCCAAAATTATAATTATTAGGTAATGATGTGCTTAGAAGATGTTAAAGAAAGAAGAATAATATTAGTAGAAAAGAAATAGAGTCTTAGTAAGTCTTCAAGGCAATTATTTTAGTTGGTTTAGTATTTTTATTTATTATTGAGGAATAAGGATTAGTTACTAAAATAAATATTTATATTAATCTTATATCTATATGTATTACTTATACAAAAACTATAAATGTTAATTAGTAGTTAAAAGAAGTATGAAAAAGAACCTCATATCTTTTTAGTTATTTATATAGAAATTAGAATTTATAGTAGATTTAAATTGATTCCATTACTATAAAAAAATCACTAATATAGAAAATTACATCCTTAAATTTCTATTAGAATTATAGAAACATTATAGGAATTTTTAGAATTTATTTTTAAATTATTTAGAATTTTTAGTAGATTCAAATTGATTTTTATGACTATAAAAAATCATCAATATAAGAAATTACATCTTTAAATGGATATTAGAATTATAAAAATATTATAGGAATTTTTAGAAGTTATTTAGAATTTATTTAGAATTTTCTATGAATTTTTAGGGTAATTTTCAAGACCTTGATTAAATTGAGTTTTACCACTTGGGAAGCCATTGTGAAGAAATGGAGTAAGGTTTGAAGGCCGCACAATGTTTCTAGGCTAATTGGGTATTTTTGAACACCATGGTGAAGTCAAAAATGCAAAAATATTAATTCTACTAGTAGAAAATAGGAGGACTAGTAGCTAGTATAGTCCTTGTAAGAAGGGAGGTGCACAAGTCTCATATAGGTTGTAGCACCTTGGATGTAGGTAGGAAGATAAGACTAAGGCCTCAAGGCCTCTTTAGGCAATCCATATACACTACATGTGAGCCTTGGTGAGGTTCGAATCCTTGATCTATTAACAAGTTATCCTTGAGGTAAAATATTTTTCACTTAACTTTCCATTTGTTACTTGTTATTTTCAATCCTTCATAACTTATTCATAGTAACTCGGATTTACATGTTTATTACATCATTGAAAAGATAAAAATAAATAAATTTTTAAAAATATAATTTTTACTTTTTACTTTTTATTTTTTATTGAGTGAAAATCTAGTGAACAGACTGTGACTCGTTTTGTAGTGTGCAATTGTTTGATTGCACTTGTTTCACTTGTTTTGTATTATTCTTCTTTAGTTTTTGTTGTTTGTTACTTCCACTTCACACCACCCAATACAAGCAACTCTTAATTGAGGCCATCTTATAAATTGGGTTGAGGGGTGGAATTTTACACTCACACAATTGAATAATGAAATTAAGAGATTATGATTCAAGAATATCAAAATGAAGATTAGAGAAGGAGGTGGGCTGATACTCAAGCAGAGTTTAGGAATTATCATTTTTTTTAGTTTGTGTGATCTTCTTCAAATTTTTTGTGCATATTTTTAACTTAATTGTTGCAAAGTTTGAAAATTTTAAGTCAAAATCAATGATTAAAGCATTAATTATTTGTATTTTTAATCTACTATAGGATTTGTTAAGAATTTTTTTAAGATTTAGTATTTATTTAAGGATTGATTAGAATTGGTTTTGGATCTAGAATTTGGTTAGGATTTTCTTTAAATTTTCTTAGGATTTTGTTAGGATTTAAAAATGATCTCATGAAGATTTCATTAGGGTTTGTTGAGAGTTATGCTAAGGTATGATTAAAGTTGGTCTAAAATTTAGAATTTTGCTAAGATTTGATTAGAATTGATCTAGAGTTTAAGATTTGATTAGGATTTAGGATTTGATTAAGAATTGATTAGGATTTGACCTAGGATTTGATTAAGGTTTATTAAGTTTTTAATTAAAATTTAATTAAAATTTGACCTATGTTTTCAATTAAGGTTTTAATTAGGAATTTATTAGGATTTTATTAAGATTTAAATTGGGATTTTATTAGAATTTATATAAGGATTTAAATTAAATGTTTAATTAAGATTTAATTAAGATTTAATTAAGATTTATTTAGGCTTTATTTAGATTTTTTAATATTTTTTAATATTTTATTTTTTAAAAATATTTATAGTATGTTTTAAAGGTTATTTTTTATCTTTAAGGCTTATTTTTATATTTTTTTATTATATTTCTTTGAGATTAATTTATGACTTCTATGTATTTTTTTTGTAACTTTTTAAAAATTTACTTAGATTGGTTAAAGTTCGATTAAGATTACTTAAAATTTATTTAAGATTTTATTAGACTTAGTAGGATTGTTGTTGCATTTCTATTTAGTTTCCATAGCTAGGTGCCCAGTGCATTCTCAAGCAAGAATACATGTAATACGACAATGCAACAACAACATGGCTATATTGAGCATAATAATTGCATTGTCTTCAAGATGGCTTACTGCAATCTAAAAATCTTTGTCCAAAATTGTGGGCCAAGGTGGTTCATGTTAGGAATTGACTAGGTTCCTAGAAATTGATTTGGCCTAATTAAGGTTAGTTAATCTAATTAGGTTTAGGATTAATCCCAAGTGTAGTTAGATTTTAGGGATAGAGAGAAGGCTGCGGCTCTTATCTCCTACACTCTCTCCTATGCATACGTTGTTCATAGGCTGAAAGGATCCTTCTGAAGATTCTTGTGTGTTGTCTTGACTAATTGCTGAACTGTGCATTGACTCTCATTGGCATTGTTTCTTAGCTGATTAGAACTCCTACAATTAGTATCATAGCGTTTGGTGTTGTTTGTTCGTGGCTTAAGCAGTGGTGAGAGTTGCAAAGTTGTTGCAGCTCTTCACTCAAGTTTTTGCTCAACTTCTCTGCCCTTCACTCTCTTGTTTTGCTGAGCCTGATTTCTCTCAACCTTATTGTTCATTTGCTGCTGATCTGCACGAATAGGAGGTGGGGAAGTGAGCCCCGCAGCGTTGCTGAATTGCAGCAACATTGCCAAGATCGTGCCAGTCACTTATGTTGTTGGGTGGAGAATTTTGAATTGAGATTCTGTGATTTTGGTTCCTTTTGGTGGGGCTGCACGAGGGTTGTATTGTGAACCGCTAGTATCAGTGAAACCTGAAGAATAGAATGTCAACTTGGTTCTGAAGATTATCGAGCTGCATAGCTTGCTGCTATTATGTCCTATTCCGATTGCCCAACCTGAGGCCATAGACAGTGCAAAGCTCTTCCAGTGCTACAATCCGTGTCGAGGCCAGCTTGTGGTGCACCCGGACCTTTTTTTCATCAAACTCAGCCCGCAATTTGTTATCTAGAGTGGTTGAGATGAGCATTCGTAGGTTGGAGTCACTTAATTTGATGAGGCTGACAGGGAGGTGCAGAACTACAGAGTTGGACAGAAGCTGAAATTTTGACTGTTGCTCGAAAAAACCAGGATCGTGGCAAGCCCACCAACGTGCTACTGTGCACTCGTGCAAACTTCACGCGACTGCAGGGGAGAAGGGGCAAGGTACGGCGGTACAGACAGAATCTAAAGGGCTCGGTCTGACTGAGCACAACGGGCAAGGTCGAGGTAGCCGGGGTCATGGGTGTCGTGAAGTCAACTACGGGGACTTACGCCTAGGTTCGAACCACGGCCAACAGCGCTCACGATGTGAAAGGCCCTCCGACGATTTATTGTCGAGAGATTGGGGAGGGCAACTCTTGGTTTGCGGACACGCACTACCAATAGCTTCGTTCGGGTGCGAGAATATCTGGGAAAGTTACATTGGAGTTCGTTTTTTATGAGAAGAAACCGTAGGACGAGGTCGAGGATTTGGAGAAGGAGTAGCCCTTGGCAATCGGGTGATGCTGTCGGACTGCTCGCTGGCGCTCTCGAGTTCGGTCAACTCTGGAGGCAACGTGTTGTATTTTTCCGTTGGTTGCATTGCTGGATAACGATTCACCTTCCGCTCAATACGCCGGCGCTTTTGTGCTAGACAATTTTGTTGACGACAAATAGTAGGCTAAGGCCGTGGCTGCAAACGGAGCTGTGGTGGTTTTGGTGGACCTGGTGGTGGATACCAACTTTGATCTGCACGAGGCTGCTACTTGCGAAGTAACTGCCTCTGCTGTGCACTAGAGAGCTGAAATTGGTCCCGGCGTGTACAATTAAATTCAAAAAAGTAGGGTGTGTATTGATCAGGGCACTAGAGTGGATTTTCTTGACTGTAACTTTTGTTGACAAAATTACCCCAGAACTTTCTTATTGTTGTGATGGACTCAAGCAAGTTGACAGCTCCCAAGTTTGAGGTGGAGATGTTTGATGGCAAGATCAATTTCAGTCAGTGGGTGCACAAGGTGACCAATGTGCTGATTCAGCAAGGCCTTGAGAAGACCATCACTGGGATTAAGCCATCGGATGTGAAGGATGCAGAGTGGGATGACATGTGTGTATAGGCTTGCAGCACCATTGAGCTGTTCTTGGCCAATAACGTTCTAAAAAATATCTTGGACATGGATAGGAATGCTAAGCTCATATGGGACAAGCTGACTGCACTTTATTAGGATAAGTCTGACTTCCCGCATCTATCAGTTGGAGCGACTCTTTTGGATGAAACTGAAAGGAGGTAACATGCTTGAGTACTTGAGCTAGTTTGATGAGATGGTGCATGAGGTTTTGCAGACTGGGGAGAAGTTAAGTGATGACCATCTAGCCATGCATTTATTGATGGCACTTCCAAAGTCTTGTGCTACCATTGTCACTATTATGACACATGGACATACTAAGTTGAACTTGGAAGCAGTGAAGTCTACTCTCCTTGTAGAATGGAGTAAGAAGAGTGTCTTTGCAAGAAGATGACTGCAGTTTTGGCTGTTAGAGGGAGGCCAGCAAACAGCTCTACTAGACATTCTAGAGGTTCTACTCCACATCCTAGAAGGAAATCTCAGCATAGGTCTAAATCTAGACCACTTGTTCTTGAGTGCTGGCATTGTCATGAGAAAAGGCATACGAGTGACTGCCCTTCTATTATGAGGAAGAAAAGCTCTTCTTTTGATGGTGCATCTACTTCTTCAGTTGGCATTGCAATTGCTGATTTTGATGATGGTGCCCATATACTGTGTACAAGTTCTGTTGGGGATAATAAATGGGTGTTGGATCCAAGTTCCTCTTGTCACATGTGTCCAGAGCATTCTTTCTTTCACACTTACCAAGAAATATTTAGTAGTATTGATGTTGGAAATGGAGTGCATTGTGACATTATTGGCATGGAAAATGTGTGATTTTGGATGTTTGATGGAGTTCTGAGGACATTGACTAATGTTAAATACATTCTTGACATCAAAAAAAATCTTATTTTCTTTAATTCTTTATAAAAAAAATAGATTTCATTTTGTTGGACATGATGGAGAACTTTTGGTGATTAAAGGTTCAATGATCTTAATCAAAAGATTGTGACATAACAACTTATACATCTTGGATGATGAGATGGAGGGCTCAAGTCTTGAGGCTTCAATACCTAGTTTCCATGGTTTTAGCTCTACTTTATGGGAGACACCAACCATTGATTTGTAGCACAATCATTTGAGGAATTTGAGTAGCAACAATTTGAGGCATTTGAGGTAAATGAGGTATTTGAATAACAAGAGCTTAACAACTTTGGCCAACAAAGATTTGTTGCAAGGTGTCAAGTCACACAAGCTTTCTTTCTATGAAGATTATATCTATGGCAAGCAAAAGAAAGTGGGTTTGAGTTCTAGTTCCTATCATTTTCATGAGAATCTTGAGTATATTCATTCAAATATTTAAAGACCTCTACCAATACAATTTCTAGATAGAGCTAAATATTTTGTAACATTAGTAGATGATTCCTCTTGAAGATATTGAATTTATTATATGAAGGATAAATTTCAAGTCTATAAGATTTTTAAGAAGTAAAGAGCCATTATGGAACTACAGATTAAGAAGGATTTGAAGTATATCCAATCAAATAATGGTAATAAGTATGTCAAATAAGTTTGATTTATTTAGCCATAACATTGGTTTGAAGCCACACCACATCGTACTAGAGACACATGAGTAAATGGAATTGCAAAGAAATTGAACTAGATCTTGATGGACAATTTAAGGCTAAGTTATCTCAACAGTTTTGGGCTGAAGAAATCATCCATGCAGTGTGTATTCACAACCTCTCTCTACAAAATATTAAGAATATGTAAACTTCAATTGAATTGTGATATAAAAGATGTGCTAATTATTCTAAACTTTGGATTTTTAGTTGTTTGGCCTATATTCACATAGAAGTGATTCACAAGTCTAAGTTGGATTCTAAGTCTTAGAAGTATATCTTCTTGGACTATAATCTAGGACAAAAGAGCTATAAGATATGAAATCTAGTTGATTCTAAAGCACATATGAGTAGAAATATTATCTTTGATGAAGAATGGTTGTCAAAGTGCCAAAATGATTTGGAAATGGAAGTAAATGAGTCTATTATAGTAGAACTTGATAGTGATGAAATTGAAGATACTATTGTTGGTTTCTTTGATAGAAGTTTAATTCCTGAACCTCAATTACAATGCTATTGTATAGTAACATGGCCATCAAGAAATATATATATATATATATATATATATTATAGAAGAGCTTAATTAAAAATATATATTAAAAAAATATATAAAAAATAAATAAATAGTAAAATCTATTAGTATTAAAATTATCTTTTATGAAAATAATTTCTATTTATTTTATAGAATCATATATAAGGCAAAAAAATAGATTAAAAAAAAAACAAAAAAAATGTATAGAAAAGAGTTAGAAATTGATTTTAATAAAAATTACCTTGAAAAGATAAGAATTGATACTTGGAAAAGACTTTCTACTAATCAAGATCAAAATCAGACCTTAAGACATAAAACCGAGCATCTATAGCAATTCTAAGGCTCTGTTATAAATTGGAGAGTAGAAATTGGGAGTTGACTTAAAAAAGATCTTTGAAAGTTTTTTTAAGGTCATTAAAATCAATATTGAGGTTTTGAAGGATTTTCAAAGTTATTGATATTTTTGGTAGTTTTAAATTTTAAAAAAGTAAAAATATGTTTACAAATTTGAAGATTTTTTGAGTTTAGTAGCATGTATACATATGAAATTTCAGAAGTTTTTTTATTATACTTGTTATAAATGTGTATGAAAAATTTAAAGTCAATTGAGTAGTTAAGTTGAAGCATATTAGGATTTTTGTGGATTATGGTCTTAGAAATTTGAGATTTAGGATCAATGAGTGATTCCAGGATCAAGCAATATTTGCTTATTGGATTGAAGAAAAATTTAGTGAGAGTAATTAAGACTTGAATATCTATACATAATTAAATTTTTGGAATGAATGAACAATTGAACAAAGAAAAATTGGTATTGAAGTCAGAGAAGGAGAATAGCCCACAATCAAAAGGTTTTGGAAGATTTTTTTATTATTGGTATGTAAAATCTTCTTCAAAATTTTTTTCTTGTTGCTTATTTAATTGTTGCAAGGTTTGAAAATTTTGAGTCAAAATCAATGGTTCAATTATTAGTTATTAAAATTTAATATACTATAGAATCATTAATATTTGTTTAAGATTTAGAAATTGATTAAAGATTGATTAGAATTGATTTAGAATCTAAGATTTGATTAAGGTTTGATTAGGACTTAAGATCTATCTAAAATTTGGTTAAGATTTAAGATTTTATTTGAATATGATTAGGATTTGATTAAGATTTTACTAAAATTTGATTAAAATTTGATTAATATTTGATTAGATTTTGATTAAGATTTTATTAAGATTCATTAAAGTTGGTCTAAAATTTAGGATTTTATTAGAATTTGACCTAAAGTTTGATTAAGATTCATTAGAATTTCAATTAAGATTAAACTAAAGTTTAATTAGGATTTATTTATAATTTTTATTTATAATGTTATTTAGAATTTTTTATTATTTTTAATATTTTCTATTTTTAATATTTCTTTAAGATTATTATTATTTTTTTAAAGATTTATTTTTATATTTCTTTGAATTTATTTTATTATTTTTCTTTGAAATTAATTTAAGACTTCTTTGTGTTTCTTTTGTAACTTCTTTGTGTTTCTTTTGTAACTTCTTTTAAATTTATTTTGGATTGATTAAAGTTTGATTATGATTATTAAAGAATACTTAAAGTTTATTTGAGATTCTATTAGATTTGGTAGGATTATTATTGCCAGATGTATACTTGAGTAAGTGTCAAGGATAAGAATTTGCTAAAGACAAATAAACAAGTGAGACTTCTCTCAAATAAAGATAAAAAATTAGAAATAACTCAATATGTATATTAAGAAAGAAATTCGAATGGCTATTGCCAAAAGACAAGAAAATTAGAGACCCTTGAAACTAGACTAGAGCAAGAAAAGAGTTGATAAGAATGAAGATGGCTTCACTCTTGTTTCTATATATACTATCTAACTAAGGGCTATGTGGCGATATTCTATAGGACCTCTAATATGTGTTGACTTTATAGGACACATGCTTTGATTTATAAGGCAATTTTTTCTACGTGTGGACCAAATAGTTAGCTTGGTCTTCAAGCTAACAACATGTGTAGCACATAGCCAACTTGTTGACCACGTTTCAAATCCAAAAAGTCAATTAGAGACACCTATAAAGTCAAAGCAGCATCTATAAAGCTTCTAAGAAGCTGCCATAGCAAATATTATAGAATTAACTTACTTTTATCTACTTTTACTTACTTCTACCTATTTATACATGTAATTATTGGCTTACATGCGTATATCCATGACATTACCTCTCCTTCTAGAGATGAATTACACAAGGAGCGATCATCATATGTTTAAGAAATCTATGATACAAGAAATTATGTTCGCCACATACTCTGATTTTTGTTCTGTTTGAAGATGATTGATAAGGCCTCTCAACCATTGATAGTGTCCCATAGCACGGTGGGAAGACCACCCAATTATTTGATCGTTATTGAAGCCTATATAACTTCTTTCAAAAAAAATATTTAGAACATCATCAGGAGTTGTTCTTCCCTCTAGTAAAATCACCAAACATCAAGAGTCCCTTCCAAGGTTGTGATACCAAATGCATTGTATCTCGCCATCTATTCGAGGAAGAACATATCGTTCTTGAAGATCTTCATCTCGATTGTGTCGTCTTTAAGGTTGTGACAATCATAATGTCTCATCAGGCAGGTCAACAAACGAAGGATCTTGAGTAGAATCTGTTGGTTATTGGTTCTCCATCTCTTCAGCATCACAACTACAAAGAAACTACAAACAAGGATTGAAAATAGAATGTTATCTTGTCTAGATCTTGTTTCTTTTATAAGAAAGGTTTTCATCTTAATTTTGATGGATGTCATCGATGAAAAGCCTCCATCATCTTTCCTACATTTACAAGATTCTTTAGTAGCTCCCATGTACGTTCACTAATATCATATCCACGCCAATGCATAAGATATTCTAATTTATTTTGGTGTCGCCTTGAATCTAAGACTTCGTCCACTTTGAACTCTTCATTATTGTCTTCTTCTAGAGGAAGAGGTGGAGCTTGTCTTCTTCTTGGTATATCCACTGTCTTGTATGGTTCAAAAAGAGATACTTAGAATATTGAATGGATTTTCATTGATTCCAATAGGTATAAACAATATACAACTAGATTGATTTGTGTAGAAATAAAAAATGGTTGTAGAATAAGTAGTTATTTTCACAATGTAGATACTTAGTGTATAGTGTAAACAGGGATAGATAACTGCTGAAAAGGTAGATGAATAGTCAGGAAAAGTAGTTATCATCTATAGTATAGGAGTTGGTATCTCGGGGTAGTATAAGGAGGATGGGAGAGGGGAAGAAAATGCCAGACTATGATAGTCATGAGCTGAGGGCCAAACTACGATAGTATTGAGCCGAGGATAAGCTTGGTGCTATCTCTTCTTCTTAATTTTCTTATTTCTTTTGTATTAGTGTTGATTCTAAAAACAAGAATCAATTTAATGAATTAATGTTTGATTTACGAAGTTGTTTATGGATCACTGTTTATCAATTATTGTGAAAGATTGAGGACGAATGGAAGTTTCCAGTCACTGTTTATCGCAAGGTTGTAAGTTCAGTAGAGAGGAATTGTAATCGAAAGAATTGTCTTGATCAAATTTTGTGGATTGAAAGTTGTTCGTTCTAGGATTTGGAATATGCTTATGTGTTTGTGAATTACACAGAGTACTAAAATCGTTGTCGTGGATGTTATTGTATTGATATGAGAGAGTGGACAGTAGGAGGAAAAGTTAAGTGTTCTTTGGTATGGTAAGCATTCAGCAATAGTGGTTAATTGCATGATCCTAACAAATGGAGCTCATATACATGGTCTTTCCCTATGTTCGAATTTTCCTATATGGATTTATTCTGGGAGGTTTCTTCTAGAATAAGTAAAATGACAACCACATTTTGGCACCGTTGTCAGGGATTTATAACATTATTGAGTATTAGGAATTAATTGTCGAAGCAGTAAAGGAGATTAGGAAGCAAACTCAGTAGAAATAATGAAAGGATATGGTTATTAAGAATGAGAATTTAACAGCAAAGAGAATAAAGCAATCAAAGGAAAGAATAGAACGATTGCAAGCAAGAAATTTGTTGCATAATGAGCAAGATCGCAAATTGAAAAAGAAGCATCGACAAAGTTGGATTAAGCCGTGCTTACATGCCTATCGGCATATTCAATCGTACCCAAAAGACGATTGACCTTTAATATTTTAGTAGTATATACTGTTAAAGAAATTGCCAAGGGCACTCGTGGGGAGTATTATTAATAGTCTAGCATACCTCTCGAAGTCATTAACGGAAAACGAGAAAGGCACAGAGGAATTAGGTACTCCACTAGGTATTTTCTCAATTAAAAATATGTCCGATCCTAACAAGACTGGTTCTGAAGATCGGCATAAATCACTTGTCAATAAAGACCAATTCGGAGTATATCAAAACTTGTCATTTTTACCTCATATTCAAATAGTAAAATTATTTGGAGATAATAATAGTCAATTGGAAAGGCCTGGAAGTTCGAAAAAGACTTTTATGGGAGAAAATTTTTATTTTAATAAGAAATTGAGTGGAACATTGACATCTTTAATGACATCTGGAGGACCAGCAGTTCCGATTGCAGTTCAAATGGGTGTAGTGGGCGATCAAACGACTAGCATCGCATCATTACCTATTTTTTGGGATTTGCTAGGTGCGGATCCAAATCAACATTTGTCTCAATTCTTGACGGCGTGTGTAGCCAATAATGGAAGAACAGAAGACATTTGGTTGAGATGGCTGCTAGCGACATTGAAAGACATAGCGTTTGAGTGGTATAACTACCAACCTGTGGGACAATTTATCAATTGGGAGGCATTAAAAAATACATTTTTAGCCCATTTTTGACTAATTGGTTTTGAAGAATGTCTTATAGAAAAATTAATGAACAGTAAAATAGTACCAGAGGAAGCGGTACAGTCATATTATGGTTGTGTAGCAGATATACTTCGAAAATGGCTAAATAACCAAATGTCAGAATCGTTTGTGTTGTCTATATTGGTTAATGGACTACACCCACCAAAATTGAAGATGTTTGTAAAGGACGCCCAATCAGCCACCATTGCATCATCTCTTGAGCGAGCAAAAGTATGGGAGGAATGTCACTATGACCAGAACTTAACAGTTGGAGCCACGATGATTCCATCTCAAGGAGGTTATCAAATGACAAATTGGAATGACGCATCAGAAAGTTATCTGGGAAGGAATGATTATGGTACAATTCCATAGGAAACAGTGGATGGCGTTCCATTGCAAGCTGTACCACCATCATCATCACACTCGTATGCACCTTATTTTGCATATCAAAAATCAATACCTACAAAAAAATTGCCAAATGTATTGGTATCAAGGGATCCCAATGAGTCATTGTTGTTAACATTGATGAAAAAAATGGATGAATTGGCTGTGAATCTCGCCAAGGATAAAGAAAAAAGGCATAAACCAACCAATATGTGTCCCAATGTCTGGTGCAGCAATTGTAAGGGATAAGGTCATTTAGTAACAGAATATCCTTCACCACCCCAAATGAGTGTACAATATACCTTTTGCGGGGGCAAGCATATTACCACCAATTGTTGGAATTTACAGAAGCAACAACAATTCAATGACCAGATAATGATTCAATCAACTTTGTGGGATGTCAATCAAATACAAACAAATAATAGGTTTGGTTGAAATGGAAATCGAGCGAATAAACAAAATAGGAATTATTCTAATTTCCTCAACTCTGAATTTCACCAAGAAGGTATATCCAATACTCACAGATTGGATATGAACTAACCAGGATACCACCAATATCCACCCATGACGAAGCCAATGCCAAATTCTACAGTAACAATGGCTCAACTAGGATCCTTTACTCATCCGACATGGAACAGATCTAGCCGTTATATATGAAAAGAGACACCCATTATCCCTGAAGGAGTTGGTAGGATACCACTTTGTTGCTATCATTGCAAACAAATCAGACATTATGAGAGTGAATGTCCTAATCCAAGGGCCAGTGATGACTATGCTCCAATATGTGGAAATTGTAAGCAATCTGGTCACACTTATCAGCAGTGTAATGTGCCCTTTAATTATAATAACCGGGACCAGCAAATGCAAACAAGCCAACTGGCGGAGGACAAAGGCCCTGTTCAATAAGACTCACTAGTACATCGTATCGAGGTGGTGAATGTAGTGCTTACCAGAGGCCAACAAAAAGATAAAAATCCAATTCAAGACCTGGATGAACCAATCGTAGGAGAGCAAGTAGCGCCGTCCATGGAGCTAAATGAACCAATATCAGTATTGGGACGTATCCCAATATTGAAACCTCAACAGACTGAGGAACCCAATTCGGTCCCACGTGCCAATTTGCCAGGACCATCAAGATCGATCCTAACTGACCAAGTACCAATACTTGTACAGTCCTATAAAAGATCTTATGCATTAAAAGAACCTTTAGTGGTAGAAAAGTTGGCAAAGTTACCAACGGCAATCCCAATCGCCAGGAAGGAATTGCTACCGAACGGAGTAAAATCGAAACCAATGAAATACAAAAGAGTATTGGGAATTACTCTCAATATGGAACCCTATGACATTTTGAAGGATTTGGATATTATTCAGCCTTCAATTACAATGAAGCAACTTTTGGTTGTAGCACCGGAATGTCAATCTATATTGAATTCAACATTAATACTACGAAGATCCCGCACTAAAGAAATTCATGAAGTTAGCTTAAACCCAGATCCGAGAACACCAACAATCGATGTATCAATCGATGGCATTTTAATTCCAAAGATACAAGTCGATGGTGGCTCCAGTGTGAATTTAATGAACATAGATACAATGGAGGACTTGGATTTAAAGCAATTGCTACCTACGACATTGGTCTTGCGAATGGCAGATCATAGTCGGGTAAAGCCAATGGAAATCTTATGCAATATTGCCACTGTAATTGTGGGATTGACATACAAAATTGATTATATTCTATTCTGATTACAGAGTTCTACGTTATCGTATCCCATTTTATTAGACAGACCTTGGCTTTAACAAGCCAAAGCTAAGAACGATTGGGGCCAAGGCACATTGACAATTGAAAAAGGTCGGGACCAGATTGTTCTACAGATGTATCCGATATAATATCATGAAAAATCTCAATTGCCAGAATCAGAATTTACATTGGACAACGAGAGTCAATCGATTGAGACAGATGATGATGCTATAGGTTCAACGCAATTTGGGGTATGATAAAATACTTCAACAGCAAAGGCAGGAGTCTCTCAATGTGGAAGTCCCAACAAATATTTACTGCATCAGGAGGATGCGACTAACTCGGATCATACTATTACCGAATGGATGAACAATTCCACAGTCAATAGAGTCAGCACATTGGAACCAGATTTGGGTGGTTTTCATATGTCGGATAATACAAGATATTCAGATCAAGAGAAGACAATTAAATCAGAGGTTGTTGAAGACCTTGTGTGTCAATCTATTAACCTAGGCACCAACAAAATGCCACAGCTAATTAAAATATATGTCGGTATTATCGGTACAAAATTGGCTGCTTTGAAACAATTTTTTGTCCATCACAAATCTGCCTTTGCGTGGTCGTATGTGGATTTGAAAGGAATTCCCTTTCAAACGTAGTCTTCAACTAGTCTTCTTTCAAATCCGACGTGTGTGAGCATCAGATTATTCTAGAGGGTATTATGCCAGTTCTTCAAAGACAACACCGGCTTAATCCAAAATATTTCCTTTTAGTGAAAGAAGAATTGGATAAACTTCTCGATGTAGATTTTATTTATCTTGTTCTGCATAGTGCATGGATGTCGCCAATTGTGATGGTACTGAAGAAGAATGGAAAAATCAGGATATGTCAAGATTTTCAAAAGTTAAATGTGGCTACTAAGAAGGACTATTTTTCATTACCATTTACAGACAATATTTTGGACGCAGTGGCCGGACATGAATGTTACTCATTTTTTGACAGATTTTTGCGATATAATCAAATAAGAATTGCCGAAGAAGATCACTTGAAGACTACGTTTACCACAGATTGGGATACATTCACCTATAAAGTAATGCCATTTGGGTTATGTATGCCTCGGCTACTTTTCAACAGGTAATGATACAAGCATTTCAACTTTACCTACGTTTATCAATGGAGATATTTCTGGACGATTTCTACACCTTTAGCACAATGGCTGAACATCTAGCATGTCTGGATAACTGTTTGAATTAATGTGACAAGTATGAAATATCTCTAAATTTGGAGAAGTGTCAATTTGGCGTACCATCGGGAAAACTATTGGGACATATTGTCTTTATTGAAGATATCGCTATGGACCCCGATAAAGTTACTCGTATATTAGGTTTATCAAAGCCAGATACGGTGTTAATTGTGCGCGGTTTCATCGGCCATGTCAGCTATTATCGGCATTTTATTGAATCCTTTGCGATTATCTGTCAACTATTAATCCACTTGTTAAAGAAACCCCCGTCAAACGGATCTAACCCAATATGGAGACTATAATTTTGCATTCGACAAATTGAAACGGAAATTGGTATCTGCCCCAATTCTTGTAATACCTTGTTGGACAAAACCGTTTCATGTCTATGTGGACGCGTCCAATGTTGCTATTGGATCCGTTCTTAGTCAAAAAAATGAAAAAAGATTAGATCATCCCATATATTATGCGAGCCGACAATTTGTTGCTGCAAAACGAAATTATAATACTACCGAATGAGAGGCCCTCAGAATGATCTACTCTGTATAGAAATTTTGCCACTATCTACTTAGATACTCATTTGTATTCCACGTTGATCATGATGCGCTTAAATACATGATAAATAAACCTCAATTGAGCAGACGAATTGCTCGATGGGTGTTACTTCTCCAGGAATTCAACTTTATGATTAATGTTAGACCCGACAAGAAACATACCAATGCAGATCACTTATCCCATTTATCTAATATACTGGATAATAAGCCAATAAATGATGTTCTTCTGGATGCACAACTATTTGCTGTGGATGTCATTACACCCGAATATGGTGAATTGATCCAATATCTAACATTTCAGACTTTTTTCATTTCTTATAATGAAAAATTAAAGAAACATTTGATTTTAAAAAGTGCATCATATACCATGATTGGAGATGCCTTGTACAAACAAGGGCGGGATGGAATTTTACGGCGTTGCATCTTTCAAAGTGAAGTTCGTATAATTTTGGAAGGATGTCATTTGGATAGTTGTGGTGGACATTTTACGGGAGACAATACTACTCACAAGGCTTTAATGGCTCGTTATTGGTAGCCCACAATGTTTTCTGATGTGCACCAATTTGTTCGTAGTTGTGATCCCTATCAACAAATTGATCAATCCACGGATACTTCAGCGATGCTGTTGTCGTATTACGTGCTTTCCTGCTCGAGAACACGCCGGGCGTCTGGCTGTAGAAGGTAGGATGGAGATTCGCCGATAGTCACGCAGTCTATCAGTTTTTGACTGCTGGAATATAAACGACTGCAACAATGTACAGTAAATCTATACGGGTGCTCTTCGACTGCTTGTTGAAGTCCTTTTTGCCCCAGCCGATAGGTCTCTAGACGTTACAGAGAACCCCGAACAACCCAAACTGTTAATCTTCAATACCCCTTTGTACTTACGATCTTGTATCCACAGACTGTCCTGTTAGATTAACCCAATAAATTTCATTCACTCCGCATACTCAATCCTATAGACACCCCTTTAATCCTTCAATCACAGACGTAACTCGATTTTACAAAACAGTCAAGAGTATTCAAACCCACTTCATTTAAAAATCCCGATTCACCATTACAACACTAACTTCAGCAGCGATTGCCTCAGTCTTCCCAAAACTCTACGAAGAAGAAAAATCCAAATTCTATGTCTTTCCTTCCCCGACCCGAAGCATGAAGCTCCTCTCTCTAATTCCCCTGATCTTCAAAAAAACCCCCCTCAAAACTATATCCCCCCTAACCTTATCCTCTGAATTTCTTCAATCTTCCGTCTTAGATCCGGAATTGGCTCCCACCTCAAGCTTGGATCCGAAATTGGCTCTCACCTCAACTTGGATTCGAAATTGGCTCTCGCCGCCAAGCTTTCTCCTCCATTTTTACCTTTAAGAAATCCATTTACCGAAAACAACGTTCCCTGAGACGGCACAGAGAACAGGACAGCCTGAAACAGAATCGAACCCCGTAATCGGGACCACATTGAGTCGCCCGACCAATTCAGGTCCTATATTGGTAAAGATGCCCGTAGTAACCTGGATGTTCCCGTAATTGGGTCAAATTGGTCCTCGCGTCAGATTGGCTAAGACCCGTAGTAAGACCTGGATTTCCCGTAACTGGGTCAAATTGGTCCTCGCGTCAGATTGGCTAAGACCCGTAGTAAGACCTGGATTTTCCGTAACTAGACTACATTGGGTTGCCCCACCAATACAGGTCTCATATTGGGTAAGAGGACCCGGATTGGATTATCGAAATTGGATCCAATTGGCTCCTCGAACCCGTCATGTGAATTGGTCCTTCTCTTCCTGCTGACTCCCGTTATTGGAATCGAACGGGGCATTTCAGTATGCCCCGGCTGACTGTAACGGAGTCACTGAACCTGACCACTCAGTATTTGTACTGGAGTTGGTCGATGCTCCCAATATTCGAGGTAACTGAATATTAATAAAATTCTCCTTTCTTTTTATTTTCACTGTATACTCGTGTTACAACACGACACCGTTAGTACCAATCTTGGCACAGGCACCATTTGAGAAATGGAGAATTGATTTTGTTGGACCTATTGCACCAGCATCAAGACATGGACAAAAGCGGTATATTCTAGTAGCCATGGACTACGTAACTAAATGGGCGGAAGCCATGGCAACAAAAATTGATAATGCCAGTACCGTAGTAACATTTTTATATGAGAACATTATCACTCGTTTTGGCTATCCAAAAGAATTGGTTAGTGATCGTAGCACACATTTTCTTAATGCCACAATTGAAGCATTAACAGCGAAGTATGAGATCAAGCACCGCAAAACTACACCTTATCATCCACGAGCCAATGGGCAGATCGAAAAGACAAACGGTATCTTATGCAAGATCTTAATAAAGACTATTTCAAGAACGGGAACTGATTGGGACACTAAATTGTTTGCAGCTTTATGGGCGTACCATATTGCGTATAAAGTAACTACCAATTCTATTCCATTTCAATTGGTATACGATCAAGAGGCAATTCTACCAATTGAATTGGAAGTCCAAAGTTTACGAATTGTATTGGATGAACGTTTTGGAGACAGAGACTCTCTTTAATATAGGTTAATCCAATTGAAGAAATTAGATGAAGCGAGGGCTACGGCTCTCTTGATCATGGAAGCTACATAATGCAGTAAAAAGAGTTATTACGACAATAAGTTACAATCGAAATATTTTATGCCCAATGATTTGGTGCTACTTTATGATAGCTGCTTTAACAACTTTCTCGATAAATTTCAAGTACGATGGCATGGGCCATATCGGGTGGTAGAAGGTTTCCCTAATGGTTCCGTTCAATTGGAAGATTTTCTAGGAACCCACTTCACAGCACGTGTTAATGGAAACCGGTTACGTCTGTATTGTACGTAAACCTGGGATGGGTTTATTCAGTGGAGGGAGAGAGTCTCCGTAATAATGATTACCAAAAGGATTGGAAAGGTTGTGATAGTTAGTAAATGATTGATGGTTAGCTTTGGATACTGAAACTGACTAGTCAAGAAATTAGACATTCTTGATTAGACATGAGATTAAGGTACTTTGAATTAGATGTTCTTGATTCTGACCCCGAATAAGCAGTTAGGAATAGGCCACTCATAGAAGGTTTCATTGTTATAAATTTTAGATATTATGCTTTGAATTGTAAGCTTTATGATAGTAATTAGCAATAATGTTAGTGCGAGGAAGTATTGAGAGTTTGATTTTCACAATATCGATGGAAAGAGCAAAGAGAGCACCGAAATGATCGAAAAGTCACCGCAATGTGAGATCTAAGTGCGATCTGGGATCGCCGTCTCTTGTAATTATCACCAACATGGAATCTAAGAAGTTAGATATATGTTGGTCATTGAAAAGGTAAAAAGATTTTAAAAATGCATAATTATTTACGTTTTTGCGAGGATCAGATAAACTACCACCAATTGATGTAGAACGACTGGTGAAATATATAAAAAATTATGATCTAGAGGATGGTTCGAATGTGGTAAGAGGAGTCCTGATTGGGATAGATGAGAATATCTTATATAAGGTTTTACATTTACTAACCGGAGAGCTTGAGGTGGGAGGAGAAGCATCAAATGATTTCAGGCCAGGAAGCTACTTCAAAGGAGGGATGTCGTCTCTCGAGCAAAATCAAGGATGGAAGGTACGGGAGGCACTTACGCCCGAACTTATGGAATGGATGTGATTCGTTCAGAAGTGATTAGCATTGAATCGGCATACTACCTACATGGCAAAGCGATTACTATTTTCTGCGATAGAAACACTAGAAGGCATGGTATTCAATTAGGCAGCTTATGTGGCTACAAGGATATATGCAGAATTGGGAGCTAAGCAAAAGACGAGGAAGTTTGCTTCACTATTATGTTCCAATTATGTAAACTCAGTGATTGAATATATATTGAAACATGAATCTCAACCAGTAGTTCCAAGTTTACAAACGGGAACAGTTAATCCAGAGGTAATGGTGTATGAAGTGAGAGAATCCAACAGAGCAGCAGAACGGGAAGCAAGACCAATATTTACACTAGAGCGAGTTCCAATTCGACCGACAATAGAGATAACAACACCAATACCAGTTCCAAAGGAAAGCAACTAATTAGAATTTGAACGGGATATAACGGAAGGGTGGAATCTTAAGGAAGTTATATTGGGTCAAATTTCTCAGCTACAACTTATGGTGAGTAAGCTTGAAGATGAGGGTAGCTTAAAAAGGCAAGTAGAAGCGAACAAGAAAACAATATTGGAGCAAAATTATAAAAACAAGGAACAAGAACAAGTTATCAAGGTAGAATCAGAATCCAAGATACAAGTGAAACGTGAATTGGATGAGAAAGTAAAAAATTGATCAAAGAAAAAACAGAGGATTCAACATATCCTAGAAAATCAAAGGCAAGAATTACTACAAACTCACAAATTATATAGATTGGAACAGGAGAAGATGAACGCTCAATTGAAGATGGAACGAGAGAAGAAAGAGGCATTGGAGCTTGAAAAGAAACAATTAGGTAACAAAATTGGAGAGTGATTTGGTCAGTATTGGTCAGTCATAGATATTTGCCTCAACGAGAGTAAGAATTGGAAAATTGGAGGAGAAATTGCAACAGCAGCAACAACAACTGGAAGTTAAAAATGCCAGAATCTTCCAATTGGAAGCTTAGGTTCGAGAATTGGAAGCGTATAATGAAGATTTAACAGCTCAATTAACTTACTAGCTCAATTATTGAGTAACTAATTACTTACCAAAGAACACTTAACTTTTTTTTTTACTGTCCACTCTCTCATATCAATACAATAACATCCATGACAACGATTTTAGTACTTTGTGTAATTCACAAACACACAAGCATATTTCAAATCCTAAAACGAACAACTTCCAATCTACAAAATTTGATGAAGATAATTCCTTCGATTACAATTTCTTTCCACTGAACTTACAACCTTGCGATAAACAGTGACTGGAAACTTCCATACGTCCTCAATCTTTCACAACAATTGATAAACAGTGATCCATAAACAACTTCGTAAATCAAACATTAATTCATTAAATTGATTCTCTTCACTAGAATCAACACTAATACAAAAGAAATAAGAAAATTAAGAAGAAGAGATAGCACCAAGCTTATCCCCAACTCACTACTATCGCAGTCTGGCCCTCGGCTCATGACTATCATAGTCTGGCATTTTCTTCTCCTCTCCCATCCTCCTTGTACTACCCCGAGCTAATTAACTATTGAGTAAGTAATTGAGCTAATTAATTATTGAGTAAGCATTCAGTAGTAGCGGTTAATTATGTGACCCTAATAATTGGAGCTCATATACATGGTCTTTTCTTGTGTTCAAATTTCCCTATATGGATTTATTCTGGGAGGTTTCTTCCGAAATAAGTAAAATGACAACCATAATTGTCCGAGCCTTTGATAGTCCAACTTGTCACAAGAATGAGTGGTCTTGATATTGCGACAAAGTAATCATACCTTATCACCCATGTAAAATGGTGGTTGTTTTCTTCGATAGACATCCACATTGACCTTTTGTTGTTCTTGAGCTTCTTTTAACTACGCCTTCATCGTTGCATGTAGCTCTGACAAATGAATTACCAAGTCTTTTGCAATAAAGATTATCAACTTTTAAAAAGTCAAAAGTATCAAGTTGTGGATGATAACCATAATTGACAAAGAAAGGTGTTTATTTTGTAGAAGAATGTACCGTGTTATTGTAAGCAAACTTTGCCAATGGCAAAAGAGTTGTCCAATCATCTTGTTGGTAGTTGATGGTACATTTTAAAAATTGTTCTAAAACTTCATTAACATGCTCAAACTATGTCATATAAAAGTGGATATATTGAGCATGTTAATGAAGTGGATATAAAATTATCTTTGAAAATAGAATATCAAAGATAATTTTATATCCACTTTTAGAATCTTGAAAAGAGTCCACCAAAATCTTAATACAAAATGAGTTCCTCTATTTGATATAATATCCTTGGATAATCCATGATAGCCATAGATATTGTCAAGAAAGAGCTTAACTGTTTCTTCACCTGTGATAGATTTTGTACATGGTAGAAAATATGCCATTTTGATAAAATGATCTACTATCATAAATATAGAGTCATAAAAACTTGAGATTGGAAGATCCGTGATGAAACCCATAGAAATAGAAGACCATGGTTATTCTGGAATGGATAATGGCTGAAGAAGTCCATAAGGTTGATGATGAGGAGTTTTTAATCTTGAGCAAACATCACAAGATTGTACAAAATCTTTGATTGCTTTTCATAATTGTGGCCACCAAAAGTCTCTCGATATTAGTTCCAAAGTTTTATTGTACCCAAAATGTCCTACTATTGGAAAGTCATGATGAGCTTGAAGAACGCGTAATCAAGCTTCACCTTCTGGAACATATAGACGTCCCTCAAAATATAGCAGATTCTTCTTAAATTCAAACTTGAAAGTATCATAAGACTTTGAAGGATTTCTATTAATATCACAAATAAGAGAATCAAAAGACATACTTGACTGAACTTGCTTAATGAAAGTTGAATCAACAATTGGTATTGATTTCATTGCTCGAAGATGAAGATGCTCTGCTTTAAAGACAATTGTTTGTTGTTGATCAAAAGTAGCATCTCTTTCCTTTGGTATAAGGTAAGATTATTTAGAGAGTGCATCTAACAAACCTTCTTATTTTTTTGGTAGAGAAGTGATCTTAAATTCGAATCTTGATAAAGACATACTCCAACAAGCTTGGCAATGATTCAAAATACGTGTTGAAATAAAATATTTAAGATTCTTGTGATTCTTGTACATGGTGATTGGATTAGAAGCACCTTCTAGATAATGGCACCATTCTTGAAACGAATACACGATTGCAAGAAGTTCTTTGTCATGGATCTTCTAGTTGATCTCGACTGCTGAAAAAATTTTGGAATAAAAAGCTATTGGATGGATTTTATCATCTATTCCCATTTATGATAATATGGCACTCAAAGCAAAGTCTAGTGCATGTGTTTTTATAAAAAATGGCTCAAAAAAATTGACACGATACAAGATTGGTGCAGAAACAAAGGTTGTCTTCAAAGCTTCAAATGCTACTTTTTCTTCTTGATTCCATTGAAGTTTGTCTTTACAAGTCAAACGTGTAAGTAGAACTGTAACTTGAGAGAAGTCTTCAATGAAGATCCAAAAGTAGTTGGCAAATCCCAAAAAATATTGGACATCTCTTACCTTCTTTGGAATCTTCCAATCTATAATAGTTTGAACTTTCTTAGGATCCATCATAAGTCCATCATTTGAAATGATGAATCCTAAGTAGTCGACTTGAGTAGTGTGAAATACACACTTTTTTTTATCTTGGCATAGAGTCCTGCATCTTTTAATTTTTATAATACTTGGTGAACATGAAGTTCATGTTCTTCTGAGTTCTTAGAATTGATTAAGATGTCGTCTAGGTAACAGACAATAAAATCATCGAAAAACTCACGAAAGACATCATTCATTGAATGTTAGAATGTTGCTCGTATATTTATAAGTCCAAAAGGCATGATGTTGTATTCAAAATGTCCATACCTTATTCGAAACATAGTCTTCCATTCATTTCCTTCTTTGATGCGTACCAGATTGTATGCTCCTTGTTGATCTATTTTTGTATAGATCTTAGTTTGATTCAATTGATTATGGAGTCTAGATATCAAAGATAGCGGGTACATGTTCTTGATGGTGATTTTGTTGAGTCCTCGATAATCGACACACATCCACAATGATCCATCTTTTTTCTTCACAAATAAAATTGAAGCTCCTCCTAGAGATTTGGAATGGAGTATGAAGTTCTTGGCAAAATTCTCTTCAATATACTCCTTGAGTTCAACTAACTCATTTTGTGATAAATTGTAGATTGGTCCAAATGGCGATTATACTTCTCCTTGAAGGACAATTGAGTAGTCATAGGAACGATGTTTTGGAAGAGTATCCGCATTTTTCTTCTCAAATACATCTTGAAAATCTTGATATTAGCTTGGAATGCCATTTGAAGTCTTTCCACCAATAGAAATAGGTGTGGCATAAATGACACAAGGTGATCCTTCTTTTGCAGCATGCAAGAAAGCTCTTCCACTTATAAATACAAATTTAATTGTACTAGACTTATGACTTTCTATTTGATTAACAACATTCTTAGTTATACTTTTAGAAAAGTCAAGATTATGAAAAGTCCAATCTATTTTAGGATTATATTTTTTTAGCCATGATAAACCTAAAATGATTGGATTAGAGGGAGATCTAATGATATTAAATATTATAAAGCTACTATGACTATTAGTTGCTATATTTATAGGAAAGGTTTCATGAGTAACATCCCTTAAAGACAATGGACGACCATCTGTGACTTGTACATGAACAGGTTTAGTTTTCTTCATTAAAAGTATGCTATATCTTTTAGCAAATTTTTCATCTAAGAAACATGCTGAGGCTCCTGAATCTAGCAAGGCAGAGGCTTTGTGATGTTTAGGTCCTAGAATAACATTTATCGTAAAACATGAAGAGGATTTTGAGGAGAGAATAGGACCTTCACTAGGTGTTGTACAAGGTTTTAGCCGCACTATCCTTATTGTAGCTAGATAAATTTGTTTTCTGACATGCTATCTTCTTTGATCGTCGTACTCCTCATTTTATAATTTTATCACTTTTTTGGATAATATTGAACAATATGCTTAGGTTCTCCACCATATATGCATAATCTTTGCTGACGACAATGAGTCTTTTCTTGTTCATAAGAGGTTTGAAATATACCACATCAATTTGCATATCCTCTACTTCTGAATGTATGTATTCAACAGATGTTGTTGTTGCCATTCAATTATAGTAACATTGAGGTCTACTTATATTATTCTCAGATCAAAATTCAAAAAGTTGATTGTCGCACTTTACGGCAAAGTCAATTGCTTGACTCAATGTTTGAGGATCAGATAAGTTGAGCATTAATTTTTTTTACCTCATATTGTAATCCATAGAGATATTGGCTAACAAGTACGACATCATCACACTTGATATCAGTTGCAAGTTATCGAAATTGTGAAGCATACAACGTTACTAATCAATTGCCTTATTGCAAAATACGGAACTTATTGGTTGCAACACGAATTGCATCATGTTCTCCATACATGGATTGAAATTTCACCAAAAAAGCCTGTAGATTATCCAATATTGAATCTTGTCGTTTAAGAAAAGATAAAAACCATGATAATATTGAATCTAAAAGAAGCATATCAATGATTCTAACTTACAACTCTAGAGTTGGATAGCTTTGGGATTGAAGTTCAATTACAAGTTGTACTTGATTGATAAATCCTCTAAACTTTGATCTGGTGCCATCAAACTTCTCGAGTAAGACAATTTTAGGTTCTCTAACACTGGAAGGGCGTTCCACTATAAGAGAAGGGACATGATTTGGTGCAGATGTTGAAGTAGCTTCAATCATTTCTATATCTTCACTTCCTACCAATCTTGTTGCTCCTTATGGTTGTAAGTTGAATTGATACATCGCAAGTATTAATTCCCTGAATTGTTCTTGCATTTGTGCCGTTGCACTCTTCATTTCAGCAAGTTTTGCTATAATAACACTTAAAAAAAAAAAAAAAAAATATCTAATATTGCTTAAGACAAATAGAACAGAGGACTTAAGAATAAAAAAAAATACTAAGGACAATTAGTTTAGAAGAGGGTAATCTACAACTTCTAATATGCTTATCTCTTATCAAGAGAAAGGGATAATCCACTCTTAATCAAGATTAGATAAAGCTCTGATATTATAAGTGTACTCTTGTCAATCTGTCAAGAACAAGAACTTGATAAAGATAAATAAATAAGTGAGACTTTTCTCAAAGAAAGATGATAAATTAGAAATAACTCAATATGTATATTAAGAAAGAAATTGAAATGACTATTGCCAAAAGATAAGAAAATTAGAAACCCTTGAAACTAGACTAGAAGTAAGAAAAGAGTTGATAAGAGTGAAGAGGGCTTCACTCTTGTCTCTATATATACTATCTAATTAGAGGCTATGTAGCAATATTCTATAGGACCTTCAATATGTGTTGACTTTGTAGGAAACATGCCCTGACTTACAAGACAAGTTTTTCTATGTGTAGGTCACATAGTTAGCTTGGTCTTCAAGCTAACAACATGTGTAGCACATGGCCAACTTATTGATCACGTTTCTAATCCAAAAAGTCAATTAAAGACACCTATAAAGTCAAAGCAGTGTCTATGAAGCTTCTAAAAAGCTTCCATAGTAAATATTATAGAATTAACTTACTTTTATTTATTTTTACTTACTTCTATCTATTTATACATGTAATTATTGGTTTACATGCATATGTCCGTAACAATAAGAAGACACATAATATGACATATTTGATGAATCCAATGTAAAAAGCTTGAGATAGAAGATATTTAGAAATTTTTGGTTTATTTGAATTATAAAGAAAGAAAGCAAAAAAATGGAAGGAGATACTTTGGATGGTACTTCAATTAGTACTACAAGTGGAGTTAGAAGTAGAGCTATAAGTAGAGAATAAGGTATGTATTTTGATCTCAATTTTGTAAGCATGTTTGTGGCTTTTGCTTTATTTATGCAATAGAAATATTTTTAAGATTGCAAAGAAGGTATAGCAAACAAAGTATTACAATCAACAGTAAATAAGATTATTAATTTGAAAAAAAAGACATTACAAAGTATTTAAGATGCTATGAAAAAAAAATAGAGTTGAAGCTTGTTTCTTAAAAAGAGATGGTTCAATTATTTGAATTAGTCTATGTACAAAAAACAAGAAATCATATAAATTCTATTATAAAATATTTTGAAGATTTATAGAGAAATTTTTTCAAGCATTAAATAATGAATTTTTTTTTAAAGATAATAAGCAAGTTACAAAGAAGTTATTTTTTAAATAGATTGAAAGGCCTATGAAGGATCTTCAAGCAACATAATTATTAAGAGAGTTCAAAAGATATTATTTTTATTTATCAAAGAAGAAAAGACACTTATTAGATCCATCCAAAGTGGACTTATTACTTCAAGCAATTGATAGAGAGTTGCAAAAGAAGTTAAAAATTTTGCTTGAAGATAAAAAAGAAAATAAAGAATTGATAATAAATTGAAAAGAAGTGAAACAAGCAATAAGATTACTTGCAAAAAAAGAAAAGAAAAAGAATAGGATGGATATTCAAAGACTATTGCAAACATCTAAAGTAAAAATGTCTACTAATCTTCATATGACTATAATTCAATCTTCAATAGTTATATCAGAGAAAGAAGAAATCGAAATTGATAAAATCATATAATGGATGAGAGATTTTTAAATAAAATTTAAAAAATTTGAAGAAAAGAGTCAATCATCAAAAATATCAACAAGATAAATATTGGAACCAATAGAAGATATAGTGCATAAATGCATGAGATGTGATAGCATGGATCATTCAAGAAGAGCATGTAAAGATTTTACAAAGGTATCATGCAAATAAGTTTTTTTCAAAGATGGTAGGATATACTTAAAAGAGAGTAGAAAAAAATTAGAGGCAAATTTTAGTAAGGGAAGGATGAAGGTACTTACAAAAGAAGCATTTAAAGTCTCAAGTAATGAAGCATCAACATATTAGGTGGAAGCAAATCCTAGCAAATATTTAAGCATAAATCTTGAATTTTCAAAAAAATCTAATTCTTTGTCGTCAAGTGCAATGAGTTATGCTAAAAAGAAAAATTTACTAGAGATGATTTAAAACTTATTGGCAATAAAATTTGGTAAGTTACTATGTGGAATAATCCAATAGATGGATTATTGATTCATATTCATATTGCAAGGAGTCAACATGAAGAATTAATAGAAGAAAAACAAAGGAAAGATGAAAATAATGAAGGGCCATCAAAGAGAATTACAAGAGGAGAGAAATCACAACAATAAAAGAATATTTCTAAAATATATATATATATATATATGAAATAAAAGCAATGGCTCTTCCTTATAAATTATAATTAGATATTGAAGTTATTACAGATTTGAAAGAGATATTAAAAGAACAAATTTTAGGTGAAAAGATTGAATTTACAATTGATGAAATTCTAAGAATTGCATAGCGTGAATTTTATGAAGTTATTATTGATACAATAAAGAAAAAAAGACAATCTATAAGAGATACTATGACACCAAATATATAAAGAGCAAAGGCAATGAAAAAAAATATAAATAAAAAAGATAAAATATAAAATTTTGGAGATATTTTATAAATTAGATTTACAAAAGAAGATGTGATTGAAGCGTTTAGTCATTATTCTAAAAATTATTGGGCATGGATTACTACAAAAATTATAATAAAATTATGAAAATTAAAAGAACCAATTATAGCATTAATAGATCATGGTTCTAAAATTAATTTGATGTCAAAAGAGTTATTTATAAAAAAAAAATGACCTATTGATACTAAACATGGATAGATAATCAGATCGAAAAACAATTCAAAGAAAGATTTATATGAAGCTTACTCAAATATTAAAGTAATGATATGAAATGTTATTCATGAAAAAAAATAAAAAAATAAAAAATAAAAAATAAAAAAATCTCTAAGATATATTTACATATCCTATTATATTGAGACAATCATATATTATTGCCACATAAATAAAAACAAAGATTATAAATGATGGTTTGGCCTAAACAAAGATAAGAAGTTAAGATGGAATGAAGGTAGTAGAATTTTTAATAGTTTGTACAAATCATGAAAAAAATCAAGATAGTATAAGAGAGCATCTTTTTTCAAAGATAAACAAAGAATTTCAAAATCTTGACGATTTAAAGGCTTTTTATTAGATGCCATTATAAAGCAAGATTGCAATAATAGAAGAAATGATGGCCTCTTGTTTAATTGAAGAAATGAAGCCATTATAGAATTATCATAGGATAGATATATTTTATACAAAAATATAAATAATTTTAGAAGGATAAATAAAAAAATATCAAAAATATGAAACATAAGTTTAAGAAAAGTGGAGTAATTCATGAAGATGAATACATATCAAGGGTGTTTGAAGAATCTTTTTTAAGTGATATTATAGATAATTTAGAAATGATATTGGATTTAGATTTTAAAGGTATTAATAAGATAATAAATATGTATTCTAAAAAATTTTATAATGGGATGAAAGAATATGTAAAGAAATATAAAATGAAGATAAATAAAAAAAATATAAAAGTATTACAAAGAAGTTTAAATCGAAGGCATTGCTTCTACCATCAAATTTTAAGGAAAAGGTTGAAAAGGCTTCTAAATAATCCAATTTAAGATATTCAAAAAAAATAGGTCATGAATTTAAGAATAAATTGACATTAAATAGTTTGAAAGTTGTTTGTGAGGATTTTTTGACAAGAGATAAAGAAAGATATTTCAAAAAAATTATTTTACAATATGATAAGGTATTTACAATTGAATCACATGAAATATGGTGCATTAATCCAAGTATTGTAGCACCTATAGTTATTTTTATAATTCCACATGAACCATAGAATTTAAGGCCAATTTTAGTTCCAAAGGCTCATTTGTCAAAGCTAGAAATTTGATAACTATAAAGATACCATTAAAATTAATCAAAATGTGTATATTATTATAATGGATTATAAATTCTATGACACATATGATAAATGGAATGCATAAAATATTAAAGAATTTTATTCTAAAAAAAATAATATATTTTTAAAATAATATACTAATTAAAGAATATAAAAAGAAAAAAAAAAGATAAGACATTGGATTTAAAGGGATGTAGGAAGTTTATAGTCGGTCATATTAATGATTGTAAGAAGTTTTTGATAAGGTTAAAAGAAGTTCGTTTAATCTTATTAAAGAAAAAAATTAATAATTAAAATAAAATAAGTTTTGATGATATGAAATATGTGTAGATCATATAGATGCAAGCCAAGTATGAAAAAGATTGGTATTATTAAAAACATGAAAAAATATAAAAACACAATAAAATTTAGAAGTTTTTTAGGAGTATGTATTTTCTATTATATATGGATATCTCATTTTGCACATATAGCAAATCCATTGTATGACTTTTTAAGAAAGAATCAAAAAATTTAATAGAAAGAAGAATAAAAATAAAAAATAAAAAATAAAAAAACTAAAAAAAAATTAAAAGAATTTCTTTCTTCACCTCCAATTGTAAAGAATATAAATTATGAATATGAAAGGCTAGTGATATTAACAATTGATGCAAGTCCAATTGGAATAGGTTGGACAATTGGACACGATGATGAACAAGGAAATAGATATGTAGTAAAGTTTGGAACAAAGGTTTTGAATGTTAGATAGACAGTGTATATACAAATCAAAAGAGAATTATAGGATGTATTAATAGCCATAAAAAATATAAATAAAAAAATTAATTAGTGCATTGGTAGTTATAGAAATAAATTGTTTATATTTATTGGATATGATTACAAGTTATTCAACTCCTGATATTACTATATTAAGATAAATAGCATATATCAAATCTATGAATCCAAAATTTAAATAGATTGCAAGAAAAGAAAATTCAGTTGCAGATACGTTATTAAGAACAAGATATTATGATAAAAAAGATGTAATTGATTTGAAAGATGGTATAGGTAGAAAATTTTATATTAATGGATTATCAAAAAAAAGAAGGTGTATTTTTGAATATACCATTAGAAAAATTTTAAAGAGATTTATATGAAAGTAAATAGAAAGATGTTGGAAAGTATTTAAGTACATTAAAGCTATAAGAAGGTTGGACAGATTAAGAATTTTAAAAAATCCATAAGAAAATCTATGGATCTTTTTTACATAATGGATATTTATGGAAGCATCCAAAGAAGAAAAGGAAAGTACCAAAATTAGTAATATGTGATTTAAAAGCTCAATAAAAGATTATTAAGGAATTTTATAAATATTTATAGACAAGACATGGAAATATTTGAGCAAATTTTACTAAATTGAAGGAAAAATATTGGTAGAAGGGCATGTACAAATATATGGAAAATTTTATAGGATTGAATTAAATTTTTCAACTTTATTCTAACATTTAACAATAAAATGGATTATATCTAACTTATTCTCTAGTACTATATTATAAATAGATAAAGAATTTAATAGCAATGCCTATTCGACTTAGAAAAATGAAGTGTTTGGTACTTGTATGTGAAGATTTATTAAATATGATTGAAGACGAGCATTAAGAATAAAAATTATTGAAAGTGTATGTTGATTTTTTTAAAAGACATTGTCTATTGCTACGATTGTATTAAAAAAATTATTGTAGATAGAAGTGAATTGGATGCAAAAGAAGCAAGAAAACTCTTTAGAAGCATGAAAATTAAATTTTTTTGAAAATAATATATAATCCAAAAAGTAATAGAAAGAGTGAGTGAAGACATCTACTTATTGTTAAGGCATGCAATGGCAAAGTACATCAATGGCCTAGACTACTACTATTTGAATTATGGATAGATTATACTACTTACAATATATTGATTAGTTATATGCCTTTTAAGTTAATGTATAAATAAAGGCTAATTATGCTAATAGAAGAAACAATGCATATATAAAGAATATTGCTCCAAAGAAATGATCTTAATAGAGTGGATCTTTTAACATTACCAATTCAAAAATTGTTAAGAAGATCTAAAGATATTGAAATAATAATAGAAAGGTTGAAAGAAGCAAGAGAAAAAAATAAAAAAAGATTTGATATAATACATTGATTATGATCTAAACCAATTGAAGAATGTGATTGGATCTTAGTCTATGATAATAATTTGAATAATCAACATAATAAATTACAAAAGTTTTTTTATGCATTGGTTTGGACCATATGTTAAGATAACAATGGTACATACATATTACAAAAATTTAATGGAATAAAATTTAAGATACCTATAATAAGGATACGAATCAAATTATTAAAAAAAAGAAGTATATTCACATATTTTGGAGAAGAACAAAATCTATTAAGTAACTCTAAAATGGAAGTGGAAGAACAGATTGAAGACCAAAAATTTGAACAAAGAAGAGCATTCTACATCAACATATTAAAGAATCATTGATATATGTCCAAAGATGTACAAATTTAGGGAGGATAAATGTTATGTAGTAATATGGCTATTAAGTTAAAGAAAAAATAAAATATTTTATTACAAAAGAGCTTAATTAAAAATATATATCAAAAATATAGATAAAAGGTAGATAGGTAGTAAAATCTATTAGTATTATAACTATCTTTTATTAAATTAGATTTCATTTATTTTATAGAGCTATAAATAAAGTAAAATAAAATATTTTTAAAAAAATAAAAGATATAATCATATATAAGAAGGAGCTAGGGATTAATTTTAATAAAAATTACTTCAATAAGATAAGAATTAATACTAAAAAAAAGACTTATTACCAATTACAATTAAAATCAAACCATGAGGCACAAAACCAAGCACCTATAGTAATTCCAAGGCTCTTTTTTAAAATAAAAAGTAGGAATTGGGAGTTGACTTTAAAAAAATATTTGAAATTTTTTTTTAAGTCATTAAAATCAAAATTGAGGTTTTGAGGGATTTTCAAAGTTATTGATATTCTAGGCAATTTTAGATTTTGATAAATAAAAATATGTTTACAAATTTGGAGCTTTTTTGAATTTTGTAGCATGTCTATGGATGAAATTTTAGAAGTTTTTTATTGTGAATATGTATGAAAAATTTAAAATCAATTGAGTGGTGTCATATTATGTATATTCTTGCTTGAAAATGCAGTAAGTACATAGCTATGGAAGGTAAGTAATAATACAACAATAATTCTACCAAGTCTAATAGAGCCATAAATAAACTTTAAATAATCTCTAATAATCCAATCAAACTTTAACTTATTGAAATAATTTTTAAAAATTTACAAAAGAAATATAAAGAATCTTTTTAAAATATTAAAAATTAAAATCCTATTATAATCCTAATTAAAATCTTAATTGAATCTTAATCAAACTTTAGGTCAAATTTCAGGTCAAATCCTAACTAAAATCCTAATTGAACCTTAATCAAATCCTAGGTCAAATCCTAATGAAATCCTAATGAATCCTTAAATCTTAAATAAATCCTAGATAAATTCTAAATCAAATTCGAAGCAAATTCTAATCTTAACCAAATCTTAGACCAAATCCTAAATCAAATCTTAATTAAATCCTAGATCTTAAATAAACTTTTAACAAACACTATAGCAAAATAGAACCTGAATAATTAATGATTGAACCATTAATATCAATTCAAAATTTGTACACTTCTTAATATCTTTATAAGAAAAAAGCACAAAAAACATGAAATCAATCGCACTTATTAATTGAAAAAATACTAAATAATCCAATTGGATGTTAGACAGCCTCTTACTCCAATCTGAATGCTAAACTTTCAATGCAAATACTTTCTTTTTGAACAATCGAATTGCTTTCAAATTTCACCTAAAATTTTAAAAATTGAATCTAATATCTATACAAAAAAAAAAAAAAAAAAAAAAAAAAAAAATTACTTCAATCTAATTGAAAAATCACTAAAAATCTTTAAAATATTTACTAACCTTCAAACTCCAATTTTTGAGACTTCAATCTACAAAAACCTTTACACACTTTGATTTAACTATTTAATTGACTTTAAAATTTTCATACACATTTAAAACTAGTATACCAATACACTATCCAAAATTTACATGTACACACATCACAAAATTCAAGAAACCTTTAAATTTATAAATATATTTTTATTTTTTAAAATCTAAATTAATTGAGAACATTACTAACTTTGAAAATCCCTTAAAAACTAAATATTGATTCAATTGACATAAAACCAATGCTTATAAATTTCTTCTTAAGTTTGATCTCAAATATTTTTCTCCAATTTACCAAAAAACTCTTAAGTCATTGTAGGTGCTTAGTTTTATACTTTAGGGTCTGATTTTGACTTTGGTTGACAATTGGTCTTCTTTGTGTACCAATTCTTGGATTCATGAGGTAAATTTTGTTAAAATCTACTCTTGAATCCCTTCTACACATGCCTACATCATTTAATTTTCCAATCTATTTTATTTTGCTTTATTTATGGCCCTACAAATTAAATAAAAGTCTATTTTGTAAAAAGATAATATTAGCACTTTTCGATTTTATTATCATTTTAATTATTATTTATATTTTTAAGTTAATTTTCTATAATATTTTAAGATAAGATCTTCTATAATATAATTTTTTCTTCTTTCTTTCATTTATTAGCCATATTACATCACAACAAGAATTAAATTGAAGCATATTAGGATTTTTGTGGATTATGGTCATAGAAATTTGAGATTTAAGATCAGTGAGTGATTCCAAGATCTAATAATATTTACTCATTGAATTGAAGCAAAAATTAGTGAGAGCAATTAAGACTTGAATATCTACACAGAGTCTAATTTTTGGAATAATTGAACTATTTAGCAAAGAGAAATTGGTCTTAAAAGATCAACATTTAAGTTGGAAAAGAAGAGTGGACAACAATTAAGAGGTTTTGGAAGCTTTTTTTGCAATTGATAAGTCCAATTCTTCTCAAATTTTGTATGCTTGTTAATTATTTTCAAATTTTGTATCTTTGTTAATTTCTTAAATATATTCAAATTAGAGCCCTATTTATATCATATATGATCAATTAATATTAGAATCTAGAATATTTTAGATTTTTTTATATTTTCTTTAGATATTAAAAATATACCAATTAATTGCCTTCTAATTTTAGGATTTTTTATTAGATTTTCTATACTAGCTATAAATACTCTATTAAGTCTGATTTGCTTTTATTTAGTATTTTTTCTATTCTTATTTTACTTAACCATTGCAATTGGTATTCTAATTCAATTTTTTTAGTTCTAATTCAATCCAAGAGTCAATTTATTGATTTACACTATACTTCTCAGCCTTGATTTATTATACCTTTGCAAGCTTCCAAAATCAATAAAACTTCCTTTCATAACTATCAATTAGATTTTGACTTTATAATAAGAATTTCTTCAATAAAATCAAAATTTGAATTTTTTAAATTCATCCAAGAATGATTTCACAAGAAAAAAAAAAAACAAAACAAAAAACAAAACAAAACAAAAAAAAAAAAAAAAAATCTTTATTTCAATCAATGGAAGATTTTTTTTCCATCAGTGGAAGATTCTCCTTATGCAAGACCAAATATCATGATCAATTTGAATAATAGAAGATTCCAATAAGTTGGAGATCAATCATTAGAACCTAATATTGATGTCATTCCATCCATTTCACTTGCTATTCATAATGAGATGCCACAACAAAATCCTCTACATGAAGCATCTTTGAGACCTTGCTGTAAATCCATATATGAGCTTCTGCTTAATACTTCGAAGATTGATAACTTCTCCAAAAATTCAGATTCATTGCAAGATACATCACATGTTAAACCTTCAACCTCACAATTACTATTAATTGAAACCATTTCTTTTTTTTTCATATATTTCTAGCATCAATAGGAGCTTTCATATATAAATTCCAATCATATCAAGAAGTGATATTTTCTTCAAATTCAACATCATGGCAACAAGCAATGGACTATGAGTATCAATTATTAATGGATAATAACATATAGAAGTTAGTTCCAAAACTACTACAATAAAAATACATTCTCAATAAATAGCTATATAAAATAAAATATACATCAAACAAAGATATTAAATAATGTAAAGCATGCTTGATTGCAAAAAGATTTATTCAAAAGCTAAGAATAGATTTCACAAAGACATATTCAATGATATTTCACTATCATTCTATTAAAGTTATTTTTGTATTTGATGTGGATAAAGGAATGCAACTCTAACAATTTGACATTGGCACAATTTTTTTGAACAAAGATTTAAGTAAATATATATATATATATATATATATATATTAGCTTCATGGCTATGAAGATCTAGCAAAATCTACTCACCATTGCACACTAAAAATGAGCCTTTATGGTCTAAAATAATTTGTGCAACAATAGAATATTAAGATTTCAAGTATTCTAAAATAATTTTGATTTCTTGCAAACTATATTTCATGTTACAATAGGAATAGTTGACTACTCTGTCAAGTTTTAAGAAGAATGGTGCCTCATTACTAGATCAATTTTTCTATAATATATAAATGATATACTCTTACATTTTGGCCTTAAAGATCCATACAAAGTTTTGACACGCATGGTTATATATGAAAAATTCTAAAAGAATAATGATCCAATTCATTCAAAGGTACATATATCATATTGTTAAGCCATTGATTGTTTAATGTATATAGCTATTATTACAAGATCAAATATTGGATACACAATCAATGAGGAGTCATTATTTCAAGAGCAACTCCATCAAAGCCATTAGACAATTGTTATATAGGTGATGTGATATCTAAAAAGAATACAACAGTATAGATTATACTATGCAACACATAGAGCACTTATATGTCTTCTTGGCTATGCTGATGCAAATTTTATTGGAAATTTGGACAATAGAAAAAGTAGAACTAGTTTTGTATTCACGTATAGAAATATAATTATGTCTTGGAGGAGCCATAATCATAAATGAATGATATCATCTACTATAGTAGAATTAGTAGTACTACCAAAATCTACAAAAGAAATAACATGGCTTTATCAACTTCTAAATTCATTACAACAACTATAGAAATTACCAATAATTTTTTACTATCATAATTAAAAAGCTATTACCTTATAAAAAATTTCAAGTACTATTCTAAAACAAAAGATATAGATATGAAGTATTTTTCAATTATAAAGTATTATAAAAATCAAACCATGGATTTTCAATATATTCATACCACATACCAAATTGCAAGCATACTTACAAAACCTCTACATTGGAACATTTTTTAATACCTTCAACAATTGTTTGGCCTTCAACCATTCCACAAGAATGAGTGAGAGATATAGAATTAGCATTCTTTGTAGAATGTTTGTAGATAAGTGGAAGTGTTGGATGTATATCCATTCACATTCTACATCTAGATTCTACATCCATTATTATCTTGACTACTTGTAGAGATTCAACAGATACTTGATTTAGTTTAAAGAGAATAGTTAGAGAGTATTTGTAAGTTTTAGAACTGTGTTGTCACTAGAGAACTCGTTTTGAACTTGAACTTGTGTATGCTTGTTTGTGATTAATAAAGACCTAGTTGCAATATTGGAGTAGGCTCACATAAGAATATGGGAAAATCTTTTAACTAGTTTGAAATGCAGCTGGAATGATTATACCCTAGCCATTTCCTGATGAGTAAGATCACACCATAGTAATTCTACATTGTTATTATTGTTATAACCCTAGGTTCCAAACTACCATGCTCGCTTCAAACTGAATTCAAATTTTGATATCCAAATGTACAGTCATGCTATTTTGTTGTAGTTTATTTTATTTTTATTTTGTACAGATTTGTGGGAACACATCCGAAGCGACGCGTGGCTCATCGTCGAAAGCGATGCGCGCGCAGAAGCGACTTCGCGTGGCCCGCGTCAGAAGCATGCGTGAGCGTGACGTCGCCGCTGCGGGCGATGGCGAAGCGAGCGTGGGCTCGGGCTGGAGGAGCCGAAGGGGTTCTAGGGCCTTCGGAGGCTGCGTGCTCCCACGCTGATTGACCACATTCCATGGCTCTGTACCACTCCAACGCTGCCGTTGCTTTTTACCCCACCCCGCACTTCTCTTCGCGTTCCAAACGCGTCCCCATTTGGTGCCAATTTGCGTCCAAATCTTTTTCGAAATGGGTCTTGGTGGGTTTGTGATTGCGGGCTTCGGATGTCTCCGCGGACACTGAATTGGTGTTTCTCAGTTGGTGCTGGAGATTTACTCTGCGTAGTGGCTTGGTTGTCGGTGCTGAGGAGCTGAAGTAGGTGTAGTTTCGTAGCTCCAGTGTCCAGTTTTAGGTGTAGTCTTTAGTTATGGCTTCAACGGAGTTTACTCTGTCGGCTGTCTTTCTGGGTTCCGTAAGAGCGCGATTTTTTCGAGAGCTGTGATATTACATGAGAGTGTAACGTAATTCTTTGAACCCTCTATACTTTGTTGTGCTACGTCCCCAATTGTCAGTTCTGTTTTGTTTTTCTTCCTATTTTGTGTGTGAGTGTGTAATTTAGTGTTGTGCCCGTTAGCTGATGTTTCAGCTCCTGTTACGTCTCATAGTATTCGGCCGTATTCAAATTGACCAACTACTTACAAGGTTTTTGGAAAGTTTTTTTAGGTGCTGGTCTTCTTCTTCTTCAGGCAATGTATGATTGGTATAGTGCAGCAGTTCTGAATTCTTGGCCGCATTTTAGCCCGTTTTGGCTCTCATTTAGCAATGCGTGCGGAAAGAATTTTCAGTAAAGTTTTGTAACTCGTTTAACTCACCGGCCGGACTGTTTTCTTGTAAAATTGTATTCTGCATCTTACTATCAGTAGATGCTAGGGTTTAAATTTGCGGAAGCTTGGCATTTGCGAAGTGTGTAGAAGAGGATATCATGGTTAGTTCTCTCGGAACATCGGATTTATCGATTGCATATCTTCTACTGTTCTACGGTCGGAGTACCATTGAAGTTCTGCCTCGACCAAGTTGTGACTGAAGATCAGCATTGAAGGCTTTTGAGACATCGGATATCCACAGTAGGAGGATGGATATCCGATATCTCAAACTCATTTTCTTGCTTATAGTAAGAATTTGTCTTTTAACCGGATCTTATTAACTCACAAACACCAACATGGAAGGGTTTATACTTTTCAGAGGAGGATCAGTGATTTAAACGATTTAAGAAGATGCAACTACGACTAAGATTTCCAAATTTTACCACATAAACTGTGATCGTGAGCGCTGTGCTTTAACAAATAACTGCAGGAACAAGGTCATTACATTGTGTCATGCAAATTTTATTCTTCTTGCCACGCGACATCATAGTTGGCTTATATTTGTCTTTGAGCTCATCGTCCATTTTAAATCTGATGGTGCAAGTTTAAAAGGTTCTGGGTTTCAAAGGTTAGTATGCTAGTTTAGGTTTGACTTGGGTAGAATTCGTACTTTGCTCCACGTCTGGAGCTTAGTAAGCATGGCAAGAGATGTTTTGAATCCGTTCTTTTGTCTTGGAATATCCTGGAAGTCCATTGGAAGGTTTCTGAACCATCTGTTATGGTGCTGATGTCTGTTCAAGATACTTATATTCTGTGATTTCTGTACAAGTTTTCCAGCATTATGGCGGAGAGGACTCAATGAATACAAGTCCCAGTTCAAGAAGGGTTACGTATTTTCTTTTGTAGCCAAATGGGACCCTTTGGGGCGTCATATTATTCCATGGATTTCATTGTTCCCTTTAATCCCAAGCTTCCACCATCTGATGACGGGGTTCCTCCAACAGTAGCTTCGTTGGCAGATGCTTGGAAGGGTCTGGGCTTGACATACTTTTTGCTCAAAGGACTACAAAGATCAAGCGAAACATTTAAGCTGATCGGGGACACTATTGAGAGACACTCAAAGAACGACGTTCAAGCTATGGGCAGGAATGGCACTTCTGGAATTGACCAAGGAGCGTGTCGGAGCCTCACAACCACAAACGCAGCAAGTGCTCGTTCCCTGAAAAACCAAAATATGACAGGATACAGTTCACTCAAGATGCGTCGAAATGCTGGCCCTATATCGAGTCACGCAAAAGCTTGCAAGAACAACATGTTGGAAATTTGTAGAGGAGAGCAAAAGGATTCTCTGTTTGCAGACTCTCTGAGAGACTTTTCTGAGCGCCCTCTAGACCAGTCTGCAACTAGGTCAGGAGCGGAATCGAGGCTCTTAACTGAGAAGTCTTTGAGAGAATTTGGGTTAGGAATTGAAGGTGTGATGACCACAATAACGGGTTTAACAAAACAAGCGTATCATAAAGATGAGGTGAAAGAAATTATTACCGTGGTCAAAACAGCTGATCGAGTAGTGGAAGGCGTCAAGGCTGCTAAAGGAGTCATTCAGACTTTTAGTTCCCCTTTCAGCGATACCTTGTTCGGTCTTGGAGCAGGAGGAAACGGCGTGATTCTCGGTGTGAACACAGTCAAGATTGTGCTGAAAGGAGTAAAAATCTCCAAAGGACTTATTACTGTGACGAAGCTGTGCAAGAATAAGAAGAGTGGGGCAATTGGTGCGGGTGCAAAGAAGGCAATTAAGTCTAATCAAAATACGCTGGGAAAACGTTTCAGGGTGATTATGAAGGGCTTGAAAGCTTCGGAAGGGGCTGCCAATGTGGTCAGTATGACCAAAGAGGTTGGCAAAACCCTGGGCCCTATGTTTGATAAGGGCTATGCCGAATTCCTTTCCTGGAGTGTAATAATGAAGGGGTTCAAGTTCACGAAGAGTGCAATTCGGGTTCTAGAGCCAGTGGGGAGTCTACAGTTGGGAGTTATTAGAGAATTAGGAAAGTGTATACTCGAAATGAAAGGAGCTGTGGAAGGCATTGGTGTCGTTGTAAAGGCTATAGTTCTATCTCAAGAGCTTTACATGGTGTTACTCAAAGGTTTTGAATTTGCAAAGGGCTCTATGGCAGTCTTGAATGAGAGCTACCGGAGGTCATTTCTTAACAAGCTTTTGCCGGAGATATTAACTGCTGAGAGCAACTGTGTCTCGGAAGGACACTATTCTGCGAGAACACGGGTCAGCTTTAAAGGCATGTGTAATAATCAGCTGCTCCCCATGCCCTCCATAAGTTGGTCCCTATCAGAGGTTGAGAGGAACAGTTGTAGTAGTGGGTGGGATTTCTTTGGTTGTTCTTACTCTCCCAAGTCTATCGTTTTGCACATGTTACCAGAATTGTTGCGGGATGGTGAGGACATTAAACCTCCATTTTCGTTTTTAACGCTCTCTAGTTCGTTCCAATCTTGATTGGTAATTAACCGGGTTGGTTTTGTAACCTGAGTATTAGAATTTTAGTTTGTTAGTTTGCCTGAGCCTACTGTGAAGCATGATGAGGAGTGTTTTTTAAGGAAAAGAAGGGAAGTCATATTCAGGTTATGATCCATTATTGCCTTAATTAGGGCCTCCATGGGTAGTGGCTGTATGTACGTAATTTAGCAACACAGATATTCTTTCCCAGAGCTTCAGTATTGCATAGGCACCTAGGAACCGGGTGTGTGGGCTTTGAGCTTGGCCTCACCAACCAGGACTATGGGTGCCAAGTTCAGCAGTTTTATGTTGAATTTAGACTTGATCTCATTTGCTCCTTAGGATTTAGAGATTCTTATCAAACCTGGGATGTAAAATCTCTTGTAAAACCGTTTTGCTCATACAAATCACACGAACCGATTCAAGAAAATGTCTATTGAAATTCTTGCTTACCAGCCTTAGTGGTAGGCACATGTGAACTTGCGAGTCGGGTTCGTGTTTTTCAACGACTGCCTGTGTGACCTTCATAACCTTGATAGAGTCAAGGTCTACACTGATAGCAGTCACTCATTGGAAACAAAGAGCCCAGTTAGTCTCAGGTGTATGCTGTTGCACCTTTAGTTAGCTATCATGTTACATGAAACTATATTAACATAACACTGATTATAACATGAGCCATTGAAACTATATTAACATAACATGAGCCAGTGCCTAGGTTGCCAATTGAATAGTTGGTGTTGAAGTTAGTACTTGCAATCCTGATTAGTAGCATGCCTGAGTTGACAGATGGACATGTAAATGTTGTAAAGATCCAACTTGTGTAAGTTTTTGTTGATGTACTTGTATTTATGAGTTATGGTGTAAATTTCTATTCTTTTCTCACACTTTTCTTTATATTGTGCATCTCTACATCTTTCAAAAGCATCAAGCTTGTTTGATGTTTTAAAAGCTAATTGTAAAAATGCATTATACTGCATGTTGAGTGTCATTTTAAACAAAAAAAAACAGAGAAAAAAAAAATATATATATATATATATATATATATATATTGCAAGGATGTCATATTATTCATTTATTTTCTTCAAATTGCAATAATTTGAATGAAGTATGAAAAAGAAATAGAATAAATTATTTGTTACATTTAGTACAAAATTAGTGTTTTAATTTGAAGTTGGAGGATTGAATAGGTATGATATTAAGTTTTATATTGTATATATAAGCCTAATCAAAACCAGCTTCCAAATATAACACTGTTTTTTTAAAATCAACGGTTAATTAGTGCAATTTTGATGATTATATGAATGCAAAATTATTGTTTTGTCATAAACTGTGGATACTATTATGTTATTATTCTTGAAGAAGAAATTCACATTTATAGAGTATATAGATAAATTACAAAAGTTTTAAATAATTTTCATTTATTTATGATTGAAATTAATGTATGGCCAGAGAAATCATATATTTTTAGTTTTTAAAAACTTAACTACTTATATTTATATACATTAGATAAGTAAGCACATTTGGAGGGAAAAAATTAAAAAATAAAAAATAAAATTTTATAAATAAAATATAATTTTTTTAAAATAAAATTTTATGTTATTGCATCATTGCACATATTATGTATTGATAAGATATTTGTAAAGTTTTAAATACAAATTATTTGATTATCAACAAAAAAAGGTCATTTAAAAAATTCTATTTAATTTAAATTTTATGTTTAAGTATAGTTATTTTTCCGCTAAATAATTTCATCTATTACAAATAGGAAAAAAATAAAAATAATAAAAAATTCAAAAGGTACTAATTATCAAAACAACAAACAACACTTGATATGTAGATTCTAGTTAGAGTTGGTTCCTAAAATTTTGATTAAAGACTATTAGTTTTTTAGAAATTAACTATTGAAGGAACAACACATGAAAGATGCACATAAAAAAAATGCTGCAAATTAGAATGTAATAATGGCAAAATATTAGAAAGTCAAAACAATGAAGTAGGCAAACATACTGTTCTTTGATATCGCTAGAGGATAAAGCATGGAATGGCCCTAAAGCTCCCAAACATAGTATATGCAACTTATGTTTCATACATCAAGAAAAAACATTAATAAAAAGTTCAAGACAAAGCTCAATGGCAAGATTTAGAGGACTAAAAAAAAATTGATAATATATGCACACAAGATTGTTTTAGCACAAATCAACAAGATGCATTTTCAAGTGCGTATGTATTTAAAAGAAATTTTTTTTAATACCTCGACTTTTAGTTATAAAAATTCTATGCTTTAGAGTATTCATGTCAAACATAGCAAAAGAAATAAATTTCTAGATTCTTGCTAAATATTGTATATAGCTGTTTAATGCACTCACATTGCTTGATTACAAGATTGGTGCCTTGTTCTTTAAACATTGAAATGAGTATGCCTATGTCATATGTGATCTACTATATTTTACAATCTATGAATTGCAAAGGAAGGCTATGGATGATTGGATATGATAGGTAATCCAAATGGACACATACATCTTTGAAATCCAAAGCCTTATTATTATAACCTTTTATGTTGGTGACCTTGAGCAACAAACTTGTTTTTACAAATACTTCCAGCAATATCAAATCTCCTATATCCATATATATAAATGAGCAATAAAGTTACCCAAAAGTGTCAATTTTTTTTATTGCTTATAATTAACAAGCATACTTTATCAAGTCTATAATAATATTGTAGTATCTATAGAAGATCAATCAATGAAGATGGTACCACTCTTCTACTTTGTAAAATCAAATAAATAAGCTGCATGTATAAGATCCATCCTTGTGTCACAAACATATATATTTATCTAGATAAGAAGTGTTAGGTAGAAGAAAATGTAGATAGATTTGATATTATCTTGTGGCAAGGTTTCTTAGAAGCTTTATAGATGCTTATTTGATTTTATACATGTTTATAATTGATTGGTAGGTTAAAAATGTGGCCAATAAGTTAGCCATGTGTTGCACATGTAGATAGCTTGTGGTACAAGCTTACAATATAGCATGCATATAAGAAACTTGCTTTGCAACTTAAGACATGTGTCTCACGAATTAGACACATGTAAGAAGTCATGTAGAACATTTCCATATAACTCTTAGTTAGATAGAATATATGGAGGTAAAAGTAAAGCCTCCTTTACTCTTGTTAATGTCTTTTTAGTCTTAAGTCTTATTTCAAGACTTTTTAGTCTTCTTAACTTTGGCAATAGCCAATCTAATTTAATATTATACCATCTTTAAGTGATTCTCCAATCTTTTTGAGTGACACAAGAATATATTGATCTTTTAGTTTTCTAAGATTCATATCCTTCATATCATATAGCTTAGAAGAGGTTGATCCTAAGAACCATCTTACTTATAAAAAGTGTTACAAAGAGGATTACAACTACCATATATGTAATTCTTACCATTGTTGATGATAAAAGTTATTCTTATTATAGACTCCTAAGGTGATGATCTATCATAAAATACATAGGTAATAGCATTCTAACAGGGTGGTTGTCAAATGAAGTTCTAGAGCAATTAGTTGTTGAAATCAAAAAAAAAAAAAAAAAAAAAAAAAAATTACATTGTTCACCTATAAATGTTTTTACTAGGCTAATATACATAGTCTCAACAAATAAAACAAGCAAAAAAAAAATTCTTTTATTTATAATTATTTAAATTTTATTTTCTTATATTTTTATTTTTAATTTTATATTATATTATTAAATAAGATTTTTTAATATGTTTTAAATAAAAGGATTTTTTTTCTTTCTTTTTCCTACTTTAGTTGTCATAAATAAACATCTACAAAAGATTTAAAATCATCTATATATAATAAAAAAAAAAAAAACCTTTTTAGAAGAGCTTTAAAAAGTAGTAACAATTATTTGTTTATAAAGACCTTAAATTTTTAAAAGCTTAGAAATGCCTTTAGATCTTTAATGAGTCTTATTTTTCTATAATCCTTACATACTACATAATGTATTTCAAGAGAGACTATTGTATTGAGATGTAGTTTGGAAAACATATATATAATATAAATATATATATATATATATATATATAAGAGATATAAACTTGACTGTGTAAATGCCACTTATCTATTCAAATAGATCTAATAGTGGCTTTTAAGAATAAGATCCAAAGTAACTTTTGAGAAAAAATTTAAACTTTAAAAGTTCATATATACCATTGACAAAAGTACTATAAGATAACTTAAATTAAATTTATAAGCTTTTGTAATAGAAGAGTAAAAAAGTCTTCAACCTAAAAAATAAAATTTTAATTTTTTGTAATGACATAATTATTAAAAAAAATTTAAAAATTAGAGTTTACTAAAATTAATTTTTAATATTTAATAAATATGAATTTTGGTCTTTGACAAAGTAGCTAGGATATAAAATCAAAGTTGTGAAATTAAAAGAAAAAATTAGATAAATCATTAAATAAAAGTTTAAATTTTAAATTATAAATATAAATTACATAGATCATTTTGCTTAAATGACAAATTATCAAGTATTTCAAAATTCATTACTTGAATAGTATTAATTCTAAATTTTATCAAATACTTCCTCAATTATGCAAAGATGAATTTAATAAAAACACATTTAATAAATGTGATTTGGATTTGTTTTTACATGTGTACTATAGCATAAATAGAACTTATATTTGAATATACAGGAACATAAATGTGAAAAAATATTTAAACCTATTGCATTTTACATGAATCGGATGCAAAAAATTTACAAAATAATCAAATAACATAAAAGATTTTGCCTTAGAATTTTTAAATTTAAAATTTTAAAAATGGTTTTACATATTGAAAAATTATGAATTCAAAATTTAATCTACCAATTGCACTTTAAATATTATTACTATTATTACTATTTCATATGGTTTGTATTGTAATAGTTGCATGAATGTAGCTTCACAACCGGATTTGAGCTTCTCAAACAGCATACATTGGCTGATCACAAGACACATTGCTGACAATACTGTATACAACATGTTGTATGGTATACCACCATATATATTTGATTACTACCTACTTGTGCTGAAAACTATTGTGGGGCCTGATAGTTTTAGGTGACAAAATACCCTCGGATTCATGACACAAGCTTTCAGGTATGGTTTGGTGCAGAGTCTGGAGGGACCTGAAGAGCTGCTTCTTTCACCTTTACCAAGTCCATTCTTGTGCAGCTTGCAACTCCTTCCGAGACCACCTCGTTGAACAGCTACCGAGGTTGACTGTTGTTCCTTGAGAGCAATGGACGCAAGGATGTCAAGTCGAAGGTGGTGAGCCTCTTCGTGAACTTCATCTAGCCACAGTTTCTGTCCACTTTGCCTTGGATGTAGTGGTGAGTTGCACCACCTTTGATGGTTCCCCACTTTTTTGTCGACAGATATGACTTGAGCCGCATGAACGAGAATCCAACCCCTCGAATTAGAGTCAATGAACTCCTGCTAATCGTTCCTGAAGTTTTAGAAGCTAAAGCAGGAGAAGTCCAGACTCTTCGTCCAAGCCAAGATCTCCAACTTGATGTCCTGCTCACAATTTGCCACCTGCTCCTGGATTTTGGGTTGGAGTTCTTTGGATGTTACAGGACTTGAAGTGTGTATGTAAATTACCACAGAAGTAACTGAAGTTCTGAGAAGGAGACCCAAGACCTTCGCTGAAGCCTCTAGGTTGTGAGGGATCATGTGAAGGATTAGTTTCTGCATCGAAGGCCACGCCTCCTCTAACAAAAGCGTCTCCACACTCGTTTCCATACAGTACCATAATCCGGGTCCAATGTTCAACACCTTCAGATCCCGACAACTGTGTAAACAGCTGAATCTTGGCAAGTTCAACTGTACATTTTTCAGCACTTCGAGAAACCTTCCATCATCAGCAAGAGCCATACAAGGAACATCCAGAAAAATCTTTCTAAGGTTTGGATTCGACAACACCAGATTCGAAAAAGTTATAAAACTTGACGCTCCATACAACAGCTCTAGTAGGCCGAGACTATTCTCCAGCTGGACTTCGACATTACTACAACTCTTTCCCTTCATTGTCGGCACTGTACTCGTAATAGTAGTTTCTAAAGCTTCATTCACACAAAACAATTCAACTTTGGAGCCCTGAGCCACGTCCAGGTTGAAGGCGACGTACTTCAAAACAGGTGCCCTGATGCATAGATCCTTAGGACATTGCATCTTCAACTGTAACTTCGTAAGGTTCGGAAGGTACATATTCACCTTTTTTGCTGGAGTAGAAAGTCCTAGACAAAGTACTGACATGTGTTCAAAGGATAAATCTCCTCCTTCCGCACCAAATACGCTGAGCAGGGCCAAAGTCTGAAGCTTTGGCATTGTAGCATTAATATCTTGCAAAGCGCTGCCATTCACCTTCACACAGCGTAATGTCAAACTCGTCATCGATGCCATTATTTCACAATCAGTGGTGTCGATGAACGCATTCCTCAAATCCATAACCCTCAGGTGCTTGCCTGCAAAACGACATGCCGAGGCACTTAGAATCACAAACTTTGCTCGCATCTTACAACTGCCAGCAAAACATCCGACTCTCTTTGGGCGTAAGGAGAGGTTGAATGTCAGCGGGGAACCTGGTGAACACCAGAGGGTACAGACCCAACCACAAAAAATATTTGAGGGCTCGCCCAGTTGCACTTCAAAAAGAGATGGTTTGACAAGAAGCTCACAGCTTTGAGAAACAATTCTGAGAATACTAGATTTGCGCATTATAGCCTGCTGGCCATAATCTACCACGCACAAGTGTTGCAGACGGGACCCAGCACGCGCCACGCATTGATTCAAAAACCCAGGATCGCTCATCCAAAAGTCATCCCTCCGTCTTTCATCTTCGGGGACGGATTTTGCTTGAAGCATCGGCTCAATTTCTATGTGTAGCTGCTCTAGACGCAGCTTATTCTCCAGAAATTTGACTATTTTGTGTTTAATTGTCGAAGCCGATTTCGGAGCATCTGTCAAACTTTCGGGAGAGCCTGCTATGCTAGGTTTTTCTTCCAACGCCAGGGATCCCGTACTTCGTCTCGCCCTTTCATGAAACCTATTCAACACGACGATGCGCACTGATCGAATGTTTTCACCAATTCCCCAGAAATACTTGCACACTAACTGCACATTCAAAATGTCTTTTGCGTCGCCCACACGATCCAGGATATCCTCCACAATAGGCACCGGCAGCTGTAGCATCTCCATTGGCACCTTGTATGCACGCAGTAAAACAATCAGCCACCCTCCGTCTGAACTTGAAATTGCGGAAAGAGGGATCTAAAACACGTGCTTTATAATATAATATATAATATGGTAATGTATCTACGCGTGCGATGATACCTAAGAAGAACAGCCCAACGCTCTGCATTCATGTGCATCAATTCATAATATAGAGTACTTCAACTGATGCTGAGGAAATTGGGTCAAGCTTGAGAAGAAATTTAGGGCCTGGCAGCAGATGAACTAAACCCCAGGGATCAGAATTCTTAACTTTTCGAACGTCAATATTGACATGCAAGGTCGAACTTACAGGCGATGAAAGTTGAGCAGCTGCCATTCTTTTTCTCAACATGTGACGTCCCTTTCCGTGTGGAAGCGTGAAATTTCAGTGCACGATGAAACTCCAATGTAATTGTTCCGCCGGTACTGATAATAGATTTCAAAATTGCGACCGATTCCGAGGGACCCTTCAGAGCATCCTGACACGTTCAGACCAAATCTTTGTGGGCACACTCTTGTGGACATTACCGTCCGCCCTAAACCGAAAGCCGTACACTCCGATCGTTGCATTCAGGCTTTCCACGCTGTTCGCGCCATAGAACTATATATATATATATAGAACTCAGAAGACAAATCAATTCCTCTGCCGACACATTCAAATGCTTTGAGCAGTTCATCACCCTAAAACTCGTTGTAGACAAAGATAACTGCGGTGCTTTGTTTTTAGTACTTTCAATTGATCGCACAAGACTCGCAATGCCTTGCAGATTTCTACTGGAAACACTATCGTGCGTTAAAATGATGATTGAAGCCGAGATAATATGAAATATCAAGGAGTTGATATCTCCGTGATAGGTTTTAGATGTAACAAGTTTCAAAAAGACCTGTTTTTATGTGAGTTTGCATGTTAAGTTAATCCTTTGAGTTTAGAAACAATACATGCTTCCTAGTTTTCTCTGTGGAAATATCTCTGGAATTTTTCAATGCAAAAAAATTGGAAGGAAGAGGCTAGCTACATACTATCTCCAAGAAATAACTTTCTCTATATCTCGCAAAAACAAATCAAGTAAAAATTTTAAAAATAAAAATAAAAAAAACAAAAAAAAAACAAAAAACAAAAATTCTTGTTGATGTCGTCAATTTGATTTATGAAGTCATCTCCAAAAACCTATCATAGAAGAAAATCAACAAGAATTTATTTTTATTTACTCATTCATTTAATTAATTGTTTCACTCCATGTATACATTTTAGAAAAAATAAAGAATCATAAATCAAATTAAGAAAAGGCATGTAAAAGTGCCACCACTAACATGACAATGAGGTTTGAGCCCATCCACACACACACCATTGAAATTAACAAATCAACTTCATCTAGAGACATAAAGGATCACACTACTATAAGAGCAAAATTAAATAAATGGTAGTTGAGGGGAAGTGAAAAATTTATGAGAACACTATTAAGGTGCTTCAAATATAAAGCTTGATATCAAAGTGAAATATATTCTTACATGTCATCTAAGAGGTGTGTATTTGTTACAATCTTCATATCATTTGACTTTGATTAAGTCATCTTTTGAAGAATTCAAGTAATAGAAAATTTTGATTGCATCCAAATGATTGATAGCTGCAAAATATACAACCTTATTGCCAAAAAAATTCTCTTATAAGATAAATACTTAAACTCTACATTATTATTGCTTATAGAAGCAAATGTAATGACATATTCTTATCTTATATTAACTTTCTATACAAAAATTACTTCTAATCCTATTAGGCTTTAATTTTTATGTAGTTAAAAATATCTAGTTGCTCTAACTTTAAAGCATTGAAGCTAAATCCAACTTCTTTTTCAATATATCAAATACTTGCTATTACTAAGAGCCCTAAGTTTGTAGTTGATCCTTGCTCATAAGTATAGTTAAAGACTTAGCAATCAAGCTGAAGTTCTTAACAAATTAATAGTAGTAATTTTATTAGCCAATAAAAGTTTAAAATTGTGAAACATTGATTTGTATTGAGATGCTTTACAAAACATCTAACTTTGCTTTATGTACTTCAAGTCTTCTTAAAATAATCATGTAGCCTAAGTATAGTAATCATTTCTAAAAGAATTTATATATGCCATGAAGTAAATACAATCACTATTAACATAATTATTCAAACACTAATTACAAATGCTTCATATGATTCTATAGGTTGTTATCAAAAATAATAATATCATCAATGTAGGATCTAGCAAATGATATGCTAAGTAGTGCTTGATTTATTATTCTTTGAAATTTAGTTGATACATTTTTAAAGCCATATAGAAGAAACTTCTAATAATAGAATTGATTCTTATTATATTGATTAACTTTCTAAAATATTATCTTTACTTGATCTTTTATAAATAATAAAAAATGGTGATAACCAAATTATAAATCCAAAGTATTAAATATTTGAAAAAAATTCTATTACATCAAATAACTTCTCTAGCATCATCATTAGATATTAATTGGATTTGATCTTATAATTAATTAGGTTGTAATTTTTATATTTTTTTGTCTACTTATTAAAAACATCATTTTTTAAAAGATATAACTAGATTATAAGTGTATTTTCTATTAGTAAGCTCAATAAAGTATATATCTAATAATTCCTAATAATAAGTTTAGACATTAGCATTTTTTGAAATAGTTAGTTTGTAAGGCCTTCAAAAGATTGAGTGATCATATTTTAATTCAATTCAAATAGATTTTTTTCTATAGTTTTCAAGATCCTTAAAACTAAAGATAAAACAAGTACAATATGAGCAAATAAAAGCCATATTCTTTAAGCTTTAGCACTAGTAAGATGTGGCCATAATTTCAAGGGCCAATCATCAAACCCTTTGGTATCTTTCTTTTGAAATTGAATAGTATGGCAAACCATCACAACTTCTAACATCTAAACTATAGATGGAACAACTCTTGTATCTTAAACATCTTTGCTTACAACCAAATGAAGAACTTCATTACCAAAATTTGTCTAAGAGTTAGAGGTATAAATACAATATCAAATATCTTGCAAAAATATTCATAAAATAATCTTTTTAGTATTTTTTTTTTTATATATAGTCTTAAGCCAAAGCAACAAAAATATATTGGCTTTGTAGATTATTTGTTGGATGCCACTTTATGTAAAAAAAAATTCAAAATTCTTAACTTTAGTGAATTTAGGCTCTATTACTCTTTCAACATTGTTCTTTGATTTGAAAGTAAGCATATAGTCTATTTACAAAAATTACGTAAATTGCATCATTTTTACAAATAAATTAGACTAAAGGTCATTTAGATCTTGATTTGCTTTAATATGAGAATGATCTTAATACAACCATTTAGCAATGAGTAAATTAATATAGTCTAATCTCATTAAATCTTCATCATTAATGAAAGTAATAACTTGAGAGAATTGGCCAAAACGATTATCTACAGTAAAAGAACATAATTGCTTAAAGAACAAAGCTAACAACCTCTGTAAGTGATATTAGATCTCTTCATTTGATATTTATTTAATATCCACATGAATTTATTTTTTGACTTTAAGCTAGGCCTCTAAAATTGCTACAAACTCAATGACAATGTTCAATATGAGCTTCACAATAATTTTATAATTCAATATGACCTTCAAAATATCAAAATTATCATTTTTCTTATAATTTGGTAAAAAAGATCAATAATATTTATTCTTTTTTAAATAATAATAAAAACTATTTAATTACATGTAATTATTCAATGTCTTAAAGACAACTTATACTTGTACTTGCAATCACTACCAACCTTTGCAATTCATTAGTCATGGCCATTAAATCACTACTTGATCAATAAGCACCATCTACTTAGTGCAAATAGAAGAATCTTCCAAACTATAAACTTGACTTCATTTCTATAATATGTCTATAAACATAGATTACATATAATATAAAATGAGACACCACTAAATATCTCCAATAACAATGCTTGCAACTTGAAGAAGGTGCTAGAGATAAAAGCCAAAAAATTTAAACTAGATCTTCATTCTAATATTATATAAGTAAAATTTACAAATCAACCACATCAATTAGCACTTGTATAGGATTGATAATCATAAGTTATAAAACTTGTGACAATGAATAAGATTTATTTAAGATCTAAAATCTCAAATTATATATTTTATAAATATTAATTATATTATTTTTATTTTAAAAATTCTTGATTATGCTTTAATGAATTTTTATAGACATAATACAATTAAATTGGATAAAATAAAATTTAAGTCACTATATGATTAATAAATCGTAAACCTAGTTAAAATGTAACACGTGTCAAATGCTATTGGAATTTGAAGAATTATACAACAACTATATTTAATGAGAATATTGTCTAATAAGCCTCTCTTTTATAATTATAATTTAGAATTATTTTCTTTTTAAAATTTTTATCAATCCAAAGAGGTTTCTATTGATGAATAAATAATCAAAGTATAAATTGACCACTTCAATCAATATACTTTAATAATGTTTTTTGTAGAAAGATAGATCTTCTTAAGATTGGTCCACAAATAAGTATTAAAGCTATAGAAGAAAATAAGAGTTGTAATTCATCTAAACAAATATATTATTAGATATTACTTCTATCTTAGATTTGAATTAATAAAAATTAGCATAAAATTCTAATAATAATTATTATTTAAAATCACAATAGATATATATACCTTTCAAGTATGGAATTCAAACTTTAATTCTAAAGTTGTATAGAATGCAATTGCAACTAAATGGATTTAAGATATTAAAAATTTAATCTTGAAATTGCAAAGACAAACTTCAAATAGTAATGCCATACATTACATCAAACTTGAGACAAATTCTTAATAAAAGATAGAAAAACAAAGAACTTATGCTTATATTTGTACTGTATTAAGAATTTCCTTAACATCTTTGCCTGCCAAATTTTTAAGACCTCTATGGGAGGTTCAAAAGAGGAGGCAAAGGCTAGATTTTTAGCCCCTCTTTGTTGCAAAGGTGCAGAAGCAACATTCCTATAGAACAAAGTAGGTAAAATTTAAAACTTATTTAGAATAGTTGCTATGGTTATTAATAGAATTTAAGTTCAATCCTAATATAGAAAATATTATGCCATATAGCACATATTTTTTATAATAGAATCAAATTTCTTATGTATTTTCTAAACTATATTGTTGTAATTTGATCTATGCGCATTTATAATAAATTCCAACAAGTTATTGATTCAAAGTATTGTTTGATTTTAAATACAAAGATAAGGTGGGAATTAAAAAATATTATGATCAGCCTAGTTATAAAACAAATAAAATTATTTTAAGGTATAAAATAATCTCTTAATATATTATTAATTCTATTTTGTAATAGAATACTATCCAAAAATAGATATAAAAGATTTTATACTTATTCAATACCACCAAAAAGAAAAAAAAATATAGATATGATATGTATAATGTAAAAATTGTTATCAAAGATAGAGCAATTATATAAAATAAAGATGTACAATACAACTCAAAAATAAAAATAATAAATTCAAATAAATTAATATCATAGGTTGTGTAGATAAAATACAGTTTTTAAATATAAAATGTTGATAGAGACATAATATCAATACAATGTGGTAATTTATTTATAAAAAATATTAAAATAGAACATTTTGATATAATCAAAATATAAAAAATAGAAATCTTAATGGATAGCAATGTTATTACATATATACATTGTAAAAAATTGAATTTTAAATTAGACATAGAACATGACAATTTGTTACTTTGATTCAATATAAGGTCTAAAAAAACAAAATTATAAAAATTATTATAGCTAGTATCAAGTTGTATAATAAATAAGGTAATATTAATAATATAATAAAAAAATTGAAATTAAAAAAAATATAATAAAGAAATGAAAGGTTGTAATAAAATATAACCAAGACATAAAAAACCATAATATATAATAGAATAATCAAAATTTAAACCATGACAACTATTAAAGTTGATGCTATAATAGAGTGATGTTGAAGATAATTTGTAGGAGTGTCAACGACAAAAATTGAAGAATAGAAATAAACAAAATGAGATATATATATATATATATATATATATATATATAAAAGAAAGAAAATAGATTGACTATTTCTAAAGACATGATGACTAGAAACTTTAGAAGTAGGATTTGAAATAAAAGAATATTAAAAAAAGTAAAGAAAAATTTATTCTTACTTTTATTAATACTATTTAATTAAAGAACTATGTAAAAATATTCTATAGGTTATTTAACATGTGTCTAAATTATAAGACATATGTCTAACTTGTAAGGCAAGTTTTTAATATGTACACCATGTAGCCAATTTGTACAATAAGTGGCCAACATGTGCAATATGAGGCCAACTAATTGACTACATTTTCAACCTATCAATCACCTATAAATACTTGTAAAGTTGAATCAGCATCTATAAAGCTTGTTTAATAAGATATCAAATAATAGTTTTAAAATTATATTTTTTAATTATTAATTTTTTATTATAATTATAGAAAAATTACAAATAAAAATAGAAGATATATTTTTTTGAATCTTTTTTATAGCAAAGGATATTTTCACTCTTTATATTAATTTTAATGGATGTTGTTGATAAAAAGTATCAAATTTTTTTTGCAAGATTTTTATATGGCTTCTATATAAATTTATTAATATCATATCCATATTAAGGTACAAGATGTTTAAATATATTTTGGCCTTGTCTTGATTCTTAGATATCTTTTATTTTTAACTCTTGATTGTTATCTATTTCTATAGAAGGAAGTAGGAATTATACTTTTTCTAATATATCAACTATCTTCTATGGCTCAAAAAAAGACACGTAGCATACATGATGGATTTTTTAGATTTAGATAGGTCTAATTAATATGAATAAAAATTTATTTTTAAAAAATAAAATTTATTTTTTAAATATAAAAAATATTTTTTAAATATAAAAATTAATCAAAATCTATAATAATCTAACTTATTACAAGGGCAAATAATCTTGATGTTATAATAGAATGATCATGTCGCCAATATGGGATTGAAATTTTTCCATGCAATAGATATTTCTATTGGTTTTTTATTATTTTTAAGTTTCTTTTAATAGCACCTTTATTTCAATAGGTAGCACTAATAATTGATTTGTTGAATTTTTAAATACATGATTATTAACTTTTAAAAAGTTAAAATTATCAAATTTTAGATAATAAGCATAATTAGCATAAAAAAGTGATTTTTGAGTAGAAAAATATATTGTATTATTATAGGCAAACTTTGCCAATGATTAAAGTATTTTTCAATCATCTTTATAGTAGTTGATGGTATATTGCAAATATTAATTTCACACTTGATTCATATTCTCTATTTGTCCATCAAATCTAGTTGTTTTTTTTATCTATGATAGTTTTTGTATATGATATAAAATATATTAATTTATTAAAGTAATTTATTATTATAAATATAAAATCATAAGAAATTAAAATTAAAAGATTTGTGATAAAATCCATAGAAACAAATGACCATGATTTTTTTTAATATAGCTAATGGCTAAAAAAGTCTATAAGATTGAGAATACAATTTTTTTTATTATAAACACATATTATACAATTATATAAAGTATTTAATTGACTTCCAAATTTAAGGCCATTTAAAATTTTTTGAAATTAATTTAAAGGTCTTATTATATCTAAAATGACTTTCATTTCAAAAATCTTAATAAGCTTAAAGAATCTCTAAGCATGCTTCATTTGTTTTGAAAATATAACTATCTTTTAAATTAAATAAAGTTATCTTTGAATTCAAACCTAGAAGTATTGTAAAATTTAGAAGGCTTATTTTTAATATTATTCATAAAAATATTTAAATATATACTTAAATTAACTTAATGAAAAAAATTAAATCAAAAATTACTATAGATTTTATTTCTTAAAGATGAAATTCCTTTAGCTTCAAAAGAATTTTTCTTTATTAATCATAAGTTTTACTTTTTTTTCTTTGATATAAGATAAAAATGTCTTGATAGAGCATTCAAAAAATCTTGTTGTTTTATTGGTTAATAAATAAAATTGAATACAAATTTTGACAAGTACATGCTTCAATAAGCCTAACAACTATTTAAAACATGTATAGACATAAAATATTTGAAGTTGTTGTGATCTATGTAAATAGCCATTAGATTAGAAACTCCTTCTAAATATTGGTGTCATTCTTAAAATAAATCTATAATTTCAAGAAATATTTTTTTGTAGATCTTACAGTTAATCAATGCTATAAAAATATTTCTTGAATAAAAAGCTATAAGATAAAGTTTTTTTTTTTAATTTTCTCCTATTTGTAAAAATATTATATCTAAGAAAAATTCTAATTCTTCTATTTCAATGAAAAAAAGATTTAAAAATTTTAATCTAATATTAAATTATTACTAAAATAAAAGTTTTCTTCAAAACTTGAAATGTTCTTTTACATTCTTTATTCCATTCAAATTTGGTTTTACAAGTCAAATATATAAGTAGAGATACAATTTGAAAAAATTTATTTTTAAAGATTTAATAGTAATTAAAAAAATTCCAATAAATTTTAAATGTCTCATGTTATTTTTTAAAAAATTTCAATCCGTAATAGTCTAAATTTTTTTTGAATCGATCATAAGGCCATTATTTAAATGACTAATGGATAATTAAACATTTGAGATTTTATTAAAAGTTAATCTAAGCAAATATTTGCATGCAAAAAAATATTTATGTATTATAAAAGTATATAAAAAGATACAATTTGTAGAATGATTTATCCAATTTATTATTTCATGGAAAAAACTTGATTATTAGAGTTTTTACAAAGCTTCTATTAAGACCATACATTTCTAAACACTATTAAAAATTTAATAAAAAAATAATATATAGTAAAAAATATTTTCATTATTTTATAATAAGATCCAAAAAAATCCAACTACTACCGAAAGAACTAAAACATGTTCAAAAAATTCTATAAACTTTTGGTGGAAAAAAAATCAAAATAAAATAAATAAAATAAAATAAAATATTTATAAAAGTTGTAAGATAAGATCAAGAATAAATTAGAAATTTAAAACAAAAAAAAAATTATTAAAATTTTCTAAAAAAATAAAAGAAAGAAATTGAATTAGAAGTACTAGAATTTTGCAATAAGTATGGATTCCACATAAATAATTCTTTATTACTTCACAAGATATATTATAAATTTTATTATAAGATATTTAAAATAATTTTAAAAAAAAAACTCTATAATAAGAAGCTATTATAAATATCTTAGCAAAGGCATTTTTAAAAGTTTCAAATATATATATATATCTTTGATTATTAATTAAATTTCTTCTAGGCTTGATAATATATATATATATATATATATATATATATATATAGATATATATTATCAAGCCTAGAAGAAATTTAATTAATAATCAAAGATACATCAAAAGAGAAGGCTCTAAGTTTAGATAAAATTAGAAATATAATTCTTTCAATTTTATTAAAATATTAGTGAAAATAAATATATTTCAATGTTAAAAAATAGTATTGTAAGAAAATAACTCTTAAATAAGTTAGTTAGATGCAACATAATTCTTTTATTGAAGAGAGGACATAGAGCCATCTTTAGAATTATTGACCAATTACATTGTTTATTATTTTATATAAGATTTTTGATATAACCTTTTATATAAAAGGCTTCAAAAAATCTTTGATTTTAAAAACTCCACAAACTTCCATTAAGATTTTTCAAAGTCTTTTTTTAGAGGATTGTAGCAAAAATCTTATACAAATTATTGAATATTGTAATAGATCACTAATTACTAGAGGTAGCTCTATCTCTTTAGATTATCTGTTTGCTATTCAAATATATTTTAAAAAAATATATTTGTATTTAAGAAACTATTATTTAAGCTTAAACCTTTAATTAATCTCCCATCTTATTAAAACTTAACTTCTCTAAAGTACACAATAATGTGATATAGAATTTGTTTTTATAAAATGATAGAAATAATAGTTTTTTATTTTTAAAATAGGATTTATTTATATATATATATATATATTATCTATTAAATCAAAGATATTGGTTTGCATTAATAATAATACAAAAGAAAATCTTTTAATTGCAATAATGTATGAAATGAGGTATACTTCTTTTTTACCTATTCTTTATTGTAGATAAAAATCTTTACTTAATCTATTAGAAAGAAATTATTGATAAAAATACTTATAATATTATATAATTAAAAATATATATATAATAAATTTTAAGTAAATATATAGATAATTAAATCTTTACTATTAAAAAGAAATCCTTGGTAGCTAAGATAATTTAGAATAGCATCAATTTGAGACATTAATTGATTTAAGTATATTATATATTAGCAATAGAAAGAATCCAATACTTACATGAGCATACTAAGATAATTTGTCATTGACTTAAAATAATAAAATATCAAAATTTCTATTAGATTAGATTAAAAAAATCATGATATTAATTTTGATTGGATTTAAGAAATTATTAATCAAAATTAAAATAAATTTAATGAATTTCTTATAGATCAACTATCAATCCTTAACCTTTATAAAGGTGGCTTGAAATATTTTTTGTAAATCAACCAAGGAAGATAGATTAGTAGTTGTTGACCTAAAAGAGGCTTTGACTATAATATTTTTTAAGTGAATTATTGGAACCTTATACCTAGATGAGTCTAATCTATAGTTATTCTTAAGCTAATATTTTATGCAACCAATTTGTATAGTTTTAAGAAAATAGAGTCAAGATTTTAAATGGAACTTGAATCCAAATTATATATATATATATATATATATATATATATATATCTATATATATCCCAATTAGAATAGATCAATTAGAATAGTTCATAATGATATAATCTTTAAAAACCAATGATCTATTGTTTTTCTTTATAGTATAGAATAAATTTCTATAGCAAGATACACAATTTATGCTTATCAACATTTATGTTGATTCTATAAGAGCAAATAAATTGTATACAATGGGAATAAAATAAATTAAAGATATATAAAATCTACAAAAAAAATTGCTAATGTCAAAGAAAAGAATAGAGATCATTTTTTATTTTTAGTTGATAACTAAATGTTTTGGTATTATCTATTAAATCACTACCAAAGACCATAATAGCTCTTTTTAGAAGAAAGAATAATACCTTTTTGTTTTGATGATTGGATTAGATTATATAATTCAAATAAGATTATGTTTCTTTAGTTTTGGATGCTTTTTTAGAATCTACTTTATTTATTGAATTTAAAAACTATTTATAGCTAATTTTTAAATAAATTAATTTAAAATAGTAAAAAAAATATACAAAAACTCATTCTATATTCATATAATTAAAAAACACATCTATAAAATAAAAATTAAATAAAAATATTGAAAAATAATATTAATTTTTTATTTCAACTTTTTTAATTTTCAAATTTTCAATTCTAAAAAGGATCATAATAAACCTATGCATTCACAGCAATGTGCCAAATGATGTACACAATTTATTTTCTTTCAAAAATAAGGACATATCTTTGACTTATTGAATAACAAAGAAATGGCCTAAAAAACTTTTTACTAGCAACAAGTTGAAGCCAAGTTTGTGATAGGTAACAGTGGTGTTTTCTGATAGTGGTATTTGGTCCAAAGCCATAACCACATTTCAGCAGAGAGCACACTAAGAAGTCTTGCCTATCACTGGCCAACTAAAACAATCCGAATGGTTTTTGGGTTCTCATTTCTTTACACCAAATGCAGGGCAGGTGACTTGGGAGGAGCTTGCAAGCTGAAGCAAATCTGTATCATGAAATGAAACTGAACTTGAAGAACTTTTCTAGGAACCGTGTTGCAGATTCTCATGTTCTCAGAACAGATTCAGAGCCGGATACATGTTTACCCACAGAAAGCTGTATGAGAGATCTATGTCGAGTTTCAATTCCACGCACAAGCCACGTGTTGTTTGCTTTCTCTCAGGTAGTGTTATAATAAGCTATCTCTAACTACTCGGTTTGAGAATGTCGCTTTCCTGGGGAGAAAAAAGGTGGCCACGTCGATGAATAGTGCAAACATCTGAACGATCTGACCAGACAGTGCAGGTGACACTGTGCATGACACACGGCCCGGGGACATTTCAGAGAACTGTGGCAGGATTTGCTGGTTGTAATCGTTATCAGACAGTCTCATCGTGCAATGAAGATTCTCAAGATTGGCATGGAGCAGTTATTGAGCTTATCGACTATGTCACCAAGTGCATGGCGAGGAGGATTTGAACGAACCATCACCTCCGAGCGATGTTGTGGATAAAGTACATATACAGGTTTCGTGGAACTACACCCAGTTTCTTAGCAAGGTTCATTCCAAAGTTATCGATCAATGTCACTCTAGATAAAATCTGCGACAAGATCACATTCGACATATTCATGTCGAGAAATAAACTTTTCAGGGTTTTCGGTTCTAGTGCCTTTTCGAGGTGATGGAACGAGGTTTCCCAAGACTCCTGAATTAAAGTATGTTTTGTCTTTGCGTTTTGGAAATGTGCACATCCAAATGTTCGACGATTACTTTTTGTTGCTGTGGGTGAACATGAATCCGGCTCTGAATCTACTTTTTGTCTCTTTAATGGCTGATTCAAGAGGACACTCTATGCATATCTCCAACAAGAGGGAGCCAACGGGGTATGTGAAACGTCATTCTCTTGTTGGTTGAATAGCTGTGGGTTGGTGAAATGTTTTTGGACAAAATGTGTCGTTGAACCTTTGTAGGGGACAACAATCAACATCCTATTCTTAACAGGGGAAGCTATAATCGGATTACTTAGCCTCCACTCCAACAGATTTTTATGCTCCCTCTTTTATTAATATTTTATTGTCTTTTAGGAGGAGTTTATCTGTCTGGGTTTTAGTTTTTTTTTTATAAAGCGCCTTTTCTTCCACTTTTTATTACATCCACATACAAAGGCCACCAATACAAGATTAAATACTTGATCCTTCAGATTTATATGTTAAAAATGTGAAAATTGATATCTAAATATATTCAAAAAGCAATAAGAAAATCCATTGTGGTGAGAAAGAACAAATTTGATATAAAAATAGGTTGTAGAATATTATTGAGACATTCTCCTTGTAATGTATTGGACCCTTCGTGACATCCATTCAATATTTCATTGCTTCCTGATTTTCTAAAAACGGCTAATGAGTCGATCAAAACGACCACTGTAAAAAATAAAATATAATAAAATGAAAAATAAACAAAATTCCCGAAAAGTAACAGATTTAGATAAAATAGTTCATGACGCTCTTTGATTATGATTCTTAGATCCGCTGTGCTCTCATCACACCCTTTAAATCTTACCAGGCACTGCGACTGGGCTTATTTAAGATATTCGAATCCAGAAATGATGTTGAATAGCTTCTTGTGCTCGATCTTGTCCCGGTTGCATTGATAGGTTAGTGCCGAACTACGACCGATTTTAGGCCTGATGCAGCCAATTGACTGGCCACCTTTATATCTGGCTAGAATCGAGAAATCATGTTTGTAGATTCTACTTAACCGAACGACCGGGACATTGAACAAAAGGCACAGTGGTCATGGAAGACAACTAGACAGGGATCCAGTATGCACGAGGGATAGGTCGCCGGGAAACGAACAATCTCGTACCGAATTTCTGTAGCCTTACTTTGAAGAACGTGCCTGAGCGTGTCGGTGTTTTGATGTACTCTCACTGTTTCTGTTATTATCTTTTGCAGATGGTTAATACTTTTTTTAATATATACACAGTGCAGTAGGTCTCTAGTTCGTGACATTCAGTTTGAGACCTGCTCGTAGACAGAGCAAAGGAGTATTGTTTTTTGTAGGTTGGTAACAGAATGTCAAGGAAAAAGAAGAGTACAGACAGTTCAACGCAGCAGTCGAATCAACCAATTCACAGCTGGAAGCGTGAGAAAAGTAGAGCATACTGAATTCTCTTAACGTTAATGTGCAGGTGAGAGATGGCACATGAAGCACCATCAGTCAATCGTCAGGCACTGTAGGATGTTGAATACAATTTATCGAGACTGCAACACCCGTTTCAACGATGTGTTGTGAGGCGACTCAATCGCAAGATCAGTAAGAAGTCCCACCAATGAATATCATCACGATCCAAATGGAGACAATGAATCACAATCGACATGATCCACGACGAATACTGCAGGGAGAATTATAAGAAATGTTTCAAGTGACTTCCAATCAGATCAAGTACAAGGATACCAAGAGTGAATGTCCGTCGCTGAAGACCATAAGCCACCTGCAGTCTATTCAGGAATGACAGTCTGTTGTTCGTGATATTCGTCGCTCCACAACTCGAAAGAGGATATTTCGAGCAGAAATAGAATCTCTACAACTTCGTCTGAGGTACACACTCAGTGCCCATCACTTGATTGCAGAATATGATAAGATGTCCCGAACAGACTTGATTTATGTGAACCATGCTTTAGGATCTTAATTACCCTTCTTCTGAGAAGGTATAATCAGAGCAGGGGTGCGGCTAGGAAGAGAACCAAGCCAACTGGAGACACGTGAGAGAACTTGCAAATTGTGAACCAGAACCCGAGTCTGGACCAAACTTTCACGCACCTGTCTTGCGGTGCGAGCCACCAGAGGCTGCATCGCTTGTGCTGGAACGACTGCCCGTTCCTGCCAAACTGAGCAATCATTTAATGTTTGTGGATGCCCATGAACATTATCAAACAACGAGATCCTCACAAAGCACCCGAAAGATCTCACAAGTGCGAACGCGACAGCAAGCAGAAAATCTCCAACAGGAGAAGAACTAGCATGGGTTTTGAAGGAGCAATAAGTGGTGCGGTGAAAATCGAAAAGCAAAGTAGGTGCTCACCATTGTTAGCAAGTCCGCCTATTTGCCGCATCCCAGCCTCGGCAACTGAAAGAGCACGAGTTGAATTTCTAACGCCTCTAGAAATCTCTTGACTAAATGACAAAAAACAAATACAGTCAGGTTAAGATTGATGTAAGAACTACGCATAAGATGATCATATTGCCAGGTCACAAAGGTGCAGTTCCGGTTAGTCAACAGACAGAAGAGCTAAGTGTCAAAGTGCTCACTAAAGTTTACTAACCACAGAACGTTGCTGCACAAATGCACCGACGCCATCCTCATTTTTGCAGTACCCGTTTCATTCACTACAGACGGTTACTTTTGTTCAGTGTACTTACTTTCTACGACACAGTCTCCGCTTCCTTACTCAAAATGATTGATCATACTATGAAGGAAGAGTTTGTGATTAAAATATTACTCACCCTAAGTCATTGAGCTCCATAGTGAGGTCACTGATCTCCATTCCTGACAATCTGATAGCTGCCATGGTGCCAGGCAGCTCCATCCTCGCTGTGTCTGCCAGCTTCTCAAGCGATTCAGCCGCCTTCTTAATAGCCTGTTGAAATAACAGACTGTGACATAAGCCATCGTTGCTATCTTTCATGTACAGAGTTTGAACACTACAACCAAACATATGACCAATAAGGCCCCCAACGGCCCAGATATTTTATAAAATACTGCACATGCACAGTTTGAACTCTACACCTAGACGAGAAAAGTTAGGTTCGTTGTGCGCGAAGGTAGTGAACATTACACTGTGAACGACAGTAAAAAGAAAACTAAAGATAGACGTATCGTGTCCAATCTCAGATCCTAAAGGCATGAGCAAGAGAAACACAAGCTGCAGAAAGGCAGTGGAAAGATTACCAACAGACTTGGAATAGCAGCTGCAAGTAAAATTGCCATGAATCCAGTTGTCTGTAAGCATAAAACGATCAATGTATCCGTTAAAGATGCAGAAATCATTCGCCGAGCATACCAACATGCACGAATGCTCTCCACATTTGATGAGATGAAAGTGATGAACAACGCAAATCAGTGCTAAACAAGCAATACAAATTGCAATAACAGTAGCACTCAATCACGACATTCAGCATTTCTGCGATGAAGAGAAACATACCACGAAAGCGCTGAAAGAAATAACCACGAGTTGCTTATCGGCCATGTACCACTCTCGAAATGACATGGGAGACGGTGCAGATGTTCCCACGGAAAACACTAAACCCTCTTGCCCTCGCAAACCACTTTCCCCGTTCAAGTTTCCTTTCGACCCGAATCGCTCTAACTCAACTGCTTCGTTTCCACTAAGAGCAGCGAATCGGGTTAACATAGAGTGCCTGCCCCTCAGACTCAGCACTCCATAATTGGCCAAACGAATCTGCCAGTTCATCTGGCGCCGCATTGCTCTTGGAAACCGGCTACAACCCACCACGGACACATGTGACGAATCTGTCGTCGGAAACACTATGACTGAATGCGGAATCGTCACGCATGTTGACGATGCTTTACCACACACCAGCTGAGGCTGCATTGTTGAATCCTTGTCAACTCCGCCCAGACTCTAGGTCAAACACTCGGCAGGCTCCGTGCCCAACTTCAGCATCAACCCTCCGAATCTTTCACGCAAACCCCAACAAAGCAATTTCTACTTCTCCACCACACATGGACCATTCTGCAAGGAACTCACATTTCGGAACATTTTCAAGGGAAGGCATCCAGCGCCGCAGGAAACCAACCAATCATCAATACACCGCCACTACTTGTAACGTCATCACAGCGACCATCTGTCGCGAGCAAACCCACATTCAAACCACAGAATCCGAAACAAATGATGCAGCAGCAAAATCACACCAACACCGGGAATCTATCAGTGCACAGATGAGTTGAGGTGCGACAGAAGAAAAACCAGTTACTCATGGTCGAAGACGATGATGCCACCGCGTGGCAGGCTCGTGATTCCAAGTGATGCCGGAGACAAATCGTATCCAAACAGAGCAAGTGCGCGGCATGACAGCGAAATCCTCCGATCGTGACCGTGTTGCCAATGCCGCATCGTCACTCTTTCTGACAACGCCATCCGAATCCGAATCCGACTCCGAAACCTGGGCGCCGCGCATTTCTTCTTCATCCCCGGAACACAATTAGTGCGGCAAGTGCCCAAACTCCACAAACTCCACAACTACACCCGCTCCAATTCGCCGGGCTTTTTAACCACTTTATAAGATTCCGACATTCATTACCAAAATTTTGCGACCTTCCACCAAATACATTTTACTCAATAAATTTCTAATGTTTTTAGGGGAATGTTAAATAGACCAGGCTTTTACTAAAAAACAAAATGACATCTAGAGCATTTCTCCAGTATTAATAAAACAACTACATTCATCATGATTGCCATATTCTTCATCATGGTTAGGTTAGTTCGGTAAAAATTTGGGTCTTTTTAACATTCTCACATTTTTATCTCCTACTTTTTTGAAAGAAAACTTTGTAAATAGTCCAATAGTAACATAGATGAAATCTTTAAGAACTAATCTAGCAAATACTATTTATTTCAAAACTTTTTGAAATGGTTTGTTTTAAAATTTGTCATAACTATTTCTTATTTTTTTTAATATTTAGATTAAACATAAATATTTTATCTTCAAAATGGTTTATGTCTTTGTCTAAATTAAATAATGTTTTACTTTGTGTAATGTATAAGTTTATGTCTCTGATGAACTAATTTGTTTTAGTTTATTTAGCATAATTTATAAAATAATCTTATTTTATTATATTTTTCTAATGGTATTGAATTTAGATCTATATATATATATATACATATATATTATTTATTTATTTAATAGTTATATTTTTATGACACATTTCTTATATTTAAAGATGGACAAGATCTAACATCATTTAGTAATAAAATTAGTAAAATATAATATTATAATTTATTATATTTACTAATGTGTATATATATATATATATATATATATATACATACATACATACATTTAAATAAAAATAAAACATATTGTAATATTACCATTGTTACAATGTGCATATTTATTTCTTTTTAAATAAAGATTGATATTATTAGTATTAGGTTTTCATTTATATTTATGATATTACAAACTATACAATTAGAAATAAATTTCCTTAAATTTACAAATATTATTTTAAAATATTCTTGTATTATATGATATTATAATCAAACAACAAATCAATGAACTCATTAGCTTCTTCATTTAGACTTGTAGATAATTCCTAAAGTTATATTGATATTGATCCAATCAATACAAAAGTGCTAAAGCATAAATTGAATAGGATTTGAAGGTAAATACATATCAATTTGTGTAAGTAGTCTCTTTAATTAAATAACTTCTAAAGTTCCATCTCAAAGACTCATATATTTTGACTCAATGATGCTTTTGAAGACCATTAGTTGTAATTTTACTATGCCAAATAATTGAAGAACCCTTGACTAAGAAGCATTAACCCTATATGGAGCTGCAAGTGTTGAGACAAGATCTCCACTTTGTATTGTTGTAGCCTTTATAAAATATATATTTATATATATATCTATATATATATATTTTTTGTTTGTAAAAAAATCCAAAGTTTATTATATTCTTGATATGACATAGAAAATGCTTGATTGTATGAAAGTGAACTTAAATGGAAACATGGGAACTCACAGAGTATGCTAAATATGGTTGGGTTGTGACTAGGAATACTAATAGTTCTACTATTGTGCAAATTTTGTGGTTGTTAGTGCAAGAAGACTTTATGTTGGTCAAAAGATGGATCTGAAGTTACAGATGAAAATGTTTTAGTTTTAGATTGCAATCCAACATTCCAAACTTAAGAAGCATACCAAGGGCGTACTTAATGGTAAGTAGTTAAGTTTTGTTTCCAAGTATTTGTCAATTAGTCTTAGGTCTGTCATGTCAAATTCTTTGTACAATTGTAGATTGAACTAGGACCTTTTTTTTCTTTGCAATCCGCAATGTAGATATTGTTAACATATGCGGCTAAACTAATCTTGTCATTGCCTAAAATAGTATTTTTAGTACAACCATTTCTGTAGTTTAAACCGTTACTCCCCACGACAGCGACTTTTTCAATGCAAGCATGCACGTGAACTGCGTACAAGTTAGTCAACACTCCCAAAGACGGCTAGAATTTCTTAGCAGCCAAGGTTCTGGGTAGAAATATGACTGCTGTTTTTTAAAAAGCATATTGTTGCTTCTCCTCCAAGGTTCACAATCGAATCGCTCACACCAAATTCTAGCCTGGGCTCAGAGGGAGTGAACTCCAGCCCCATGTGATTCTGCTCAACCGAGTCTCCGGTTGCTTTTACATCTGTTTCATCTATATTGCCATTACCTTCAATTATTCACTCACACAAATGGCCCCGAGCCATTGCGGCATCTTCTGTGCACTATTGCAGGCTACAGGCATCGCCTGCGCTGAAGTTAGTATACAGTTCACCAAGTGAATTCTACCTTGTATTCAGCTTTCATTCTCAACATACATGAAAATGTGAAGGAATAAAGTCTATTATTTAAAAGATATAAGCCAATCAAAAAGGGTGCGAAGTCCTCTAGAAACGTCGGGCGACCACTGTGTTAACATAACCTCATCAAACGGAAAAGAAAATTCAAGCTCCATATTTATTCGAATTCTTAAAGTGAACTTTAGAATTACAGCTGGGGCTATCCTACGACGAACACAGATTTCCTGTTCACAGAATTCCAAGTTCCTGCTCAACGTTGACTAGGGTGAGAGAACGTAAGCCTACCCTCGCTCTGTTGTGGCAATTTCTTGGGCAACAAGCAACCGAATGCATGAGACTGTGCCCTTCAAATTGTATTCGTTCAATTAGTGCAGCAGAAACAGCAGAGCTACATAACGCACTATCAAATATCATCAACTGAAAAACAATCCAACGCGTAAGATGGATCGAAAGCTATTAGAATAGAGGACCATCCACAATACTAGATGAATAGCATACAGATTTTAAGCATGGTATTTCTACGACACATAAAAAACAACTACTCCGATTGAAGTTGCCGAGTCCCTCATGATCTAGACATTACCATGAAGCACGACAGAGGAGACCCGAGAATCAACCACATGATGATAGAACAAACTGAAGGCAAAATTAGACGACATGCATTTCAATGCCGTATTCCGTGATATCAAAACTGCATTTCAGTGATGAAAATCACCCAATAACATTTGAAGCAACCTCACCTGTCTGCTGAAAGGGCATACGCTCCGCTACAAAAGTTTTTAAAAGCTAATCTTAAAACGATATCAGAAAGAAAAAAATAGAAAGAACTTTACTTCAGGTCAAAACCGGGTGTCGGAGGCTTGGAATTACCATCGAAGCTGTCTAGCTTCTCACTCCTCAATGGCTGAGACTCTTCTTTCTTACCTCCAAACCAACTACCAAAGAACCCTCCTCCCTCACTAGAAGTCTCGGGCGCTGGTGCCGTACTTTGATCCTGATACGATTGTGGAAATTGTGCCGTAGAAGGCCCACCGACACCAGCATACCCAGCATATGCTCCACTAGGATATCCCAGCCCCGCAGAAGCTCCAGCCATCGGAGGCATCTCCTCCATCGGTGGCTGCGCTACATTGGCCATCACCCTGTTCAACATAATCGAAGCGCCCTCTATCAACCCTAACAATAAACCTCCAAAGATCGCCGACCTCGTAGCCGATCGCGCGCCCGCCCTAAGTTGCAAAAACCCTCCGGTGGCCGCTCCTGCCGCAATCGAATTCCACGGATCCTCTTTCTGCCGCAGATAAACCATGGAGCAGTCGAAGGTACTAAACAAACCCCCCCATACGGCGAAGCTACCTCCAATTCGGGGGGCGTTCAGACGCACAGCCTGCGTCCCACCCAACACCCGCTCCCCTTTCGGCGAATTCTTCATGCCCTTCACGAAATGCCACGCAGATCCCCCGACCGCTCCCATGCTAAACGCGCCCCCTATGTCGTCCAATATCCGATCGGGGCATGGCTCCCTCGAGTGTTCAGGTGTCGACATTTCCTGAACCACAAATTACCAGCCCTCTCACCACTTCTACCGCTCCCAACCCACGCACGCACACACACACACAGACACACACAAGATCTCACAGCGCCTACCACGAATAACAGCAACAACGGAAAACCCTAAGTCTCCAAATACACGCAACGAAACCACAGAAACGTTACGAGTACAGATACCAAGACGACTTCGCAGATGTGGCTTCTCCTGGAGCGTGACTCTTCACGAGAAGCGAGTCACCACACAAATCGAAAACCAAAAATAACCCACAAAGTCAGTAGTCGGAGGGGGGGCGGAGGTATGGAAACCCTACTCCAGGCTGCTGCGACCGCACGATGTGACAGTGCGCCTGGAGGGAAGGCAGCGCACCATGTCCACCCTGGCCCCCTTCTTCGCCACCCCCTTGAAGCTTTTGCCTGGCCCATGTGAGCAGAAAAGGGGCATCTAGAAGCTTCCTTCCCTCGCCAACTGCCACTGGCACTACCCCAGTAACTTTATTTGAACGTTACTTTCTCATGTAAACTTTTGTAGTCGAAGCAATTTTAGGGCAGAAATTATGCTAAACAAATTATGCTAAAAATGTGGTTTGTTGGTTAGTGTCTTCCAAGTGTTGAATGTAGTTATTTTGCAGGAACTCGAGTATTTCATTGAAATTTGTTGAAGGATCTACAATGGCATGGTTTTAGAGATGTGCATAGTTTTCACATTTTTATAATAGAGTTTTTAATGAACAAGTAAATTTGAAGAAATAGAAAATTGGTTGCATTTCGTGTTATATTTACAAATGAGATTTATGTAGTTTTCCGTCGACGGGCGAAAATAATGTGACGAGGAATTATAGTCGTCCATTGTCCTCCGACGTGGTTCTGTTCGAGCAATTCCTCAAGCGAAAGCTCGACGTCGATGCAAGTCGACGAAGATGTGGGCGTTGATGTGACGAAGCCGTCCAACGACGAAATCTCGAAGAGGAGTGTTGCTTTCTGGATAAGTGGCAAATTGCAGCGTGTGTGTCTCAATCGTGGACGCGATGCGAGATGTGGGCTTTCGCGTAACAATTAGGAACCAACCCCCATCGAGCAATTCTAGCTTCCAACGAGTAAGTGTCACACTGCAGGTAGGTGTCGGTTTTCAAATTGAGTTAAAATTGGGTTGGATTTCCTATGGCAAAGTTGAGGAGAATGGCAAGAGCTGAGGTCGGAGTAAAATTGTAGAGCTGGACGCGTGCAATAAGCATCGATCAGGTGTTGAGAATTTTCGCTGTAGAAATTGGTTGAGAAACCATGATCAGAAGGTTCAGGTCTGAGAGTTATGAGTGCTGTATGATGAGCAGGGCGCGGAAATATTGAGGAAATAAAAAGAAACCTTGCAAGTGCACTTGCGGTTGAGTGTAGAGGGCAGCCTGTGAAGGGCATGCAGGTTTGTAAGTGCGTGGATGCAATGGCGATGGCAACCCAGATGACGAGATGTTGGTCAGCTTCTTGGCCGGTGAATATTCTTGTCCCCAACGCTGCTACTTCTCAATCGTAGGCTGTGGTAGTTTGCTGTTGTTTTTCGAGCTTTTGAGGGTTGTTGTGTCTCAGGTAAAAGACGAGGAGATGGGATTAAGAATTAGCGAGGTTGAACTGAAATCTGGCAATCGGGTCATGATTTTTTTCAGAAACGGTTGGAGCTGGAGAATGGTAATGTGAGGTGCATTCGGAGACAAAGACGATACAGCCTCAAAGGGCCTAGTGAGATTTTTTTCTTGTACAGAACACAGAGCCACTCTTTCCATACCTACAAGCCCAAACTATTCGCCACATTGCCCATGTTTGCAACTAAAGATGATAATCAGGGGTCGCAGAAGGTTGTTGTAAGCGATCTCTCCAGTAGTGGCAACGAGACAACCATTGGTACAGATGAAGAAGAGGAGATGAACTGCATAGGAACAGCTATGGATGTGGAGTGCGTGACTTCGTTTAATGAGGTGGATGGGGCTGATTCGCTGGGAAAGCGACCTGAGAGAGTATTAACTAATACCGCGAGACAGACTAAGAATGAGAAAACCGATTCGGAATCGAGCTTGATAGAATCTGTATTGGATACTTTGCTGTTGTTATCGCCTTTCTTTTTCTGGGGCACAGCCATGGTGGCTATGAAGGGAATTCTGCCCAAGGCGGGGCCAATGTTTGTGGCCTCTACAAGGCTAATTCCTGCTGGAGCTTTAGTTATTGGATTTGCCAGGTATTTTTCTTGAGCAAATCAGAACGATTTCAAGGAAGTTATTTTTTGAATAGGGTGCCCTTGAGAACCCTATCCATAGACTAAAAGTACTTCCAATTGCATTAAATCCCTTTTGCTTTGATGAGCAGTGCAAAAGGAAAGAAAATGCCAGCAGGTTCATCTGCTTGGTTTGCTATTGCGTTGTTTGGACTCGTCGATGCTACTTGCTTCCAGGTATCGCTCCTTTTAATGTTTCGTTACTTCCGAGTTATGTGATTACATGAGTGGTTTTCCATCGGCTTTCCGAAAAATGTTTCTAGACTTCGACTTTGAGGGCAGGCACCGAAGTGCAGGCTAAAGAAAGATAAGTTCTGTGTTAACACTGTACACAACAGTTAGTTGTAAGCCAGCCATTCAGATGGATTCTAGTGGCTTCTTGTAATTTGATTTGGTCAATTCTCATGGTAAAGCAATGACGCAGTTCAAACAGTCATGAGTTGGGAACTGGTGCTATCGAACTCATCATAGGGGATATTTGGGAACAGGGCTTTTTGACAGAAGGGCTACGTCGAACTAGTGCTGGCCTTGGCAGTGTGAGCTTTTCTTACCAACACATATTTTGATACTGTGCAGTGTCAGCGTCTTCACTCTTGATTCGGGTATGCTTGCAATAGAATTGATTGTGATATGTGTCTCTAACTTTTTTGCTCTAATTATTGCCTTCCAGAATGTTGTTAGTTCAACGTTGAGTTTCCATTACTACAATGTGATCACGAACGTCCTTGCATAGTGCAATGTTCGCAAATTAGCAGAATGAAATTGAGTGTTGGGATGTTCCTTTGCGAGTATGAAGTGGCATGATGTGTGTAGTTTAGATTGGCATATTGACATAAATTTCCTGGTTGGGTTGGTGTTGACATGGAGCAGGTTATCATCGACTCACAGCCATTGACAGTAGCCATACTAGCTTCTATCTTATTTGGAGAGACTCTTGGACCTATCGCTATAGTAGGCCTAGGTTTGGGTGTCGTTGGGCTAGTTCTATTGGAGGTAAACACCCTCCTTGAAAATCATTCTTCAAGTACATTCTCAAGCTAATATTTCAAATCTACATCCTTGTGTTGTTTGGCCGATTTGTTCGTGTATACTAGTTTGACTGTTCAGAATCTGATTATCATCTACATGTAACTTTTGATGTGAAGAGTTGATCATGATAGGGTTCGTCGTGACAGATCAAATCATTTTTAGTTAACAGTTCCATCCTGGACAATTATTTACTTGTGCGTATTTTTTTCATATGAAAGTATAGGTTCCTTTAGAAGTGTTGCAGAATATACCTCAGCCAGGAGGGACTCAAGACGTCGTGCAGTCGACTAGTTCTATTGTGCAACCTGCAGAAGGAACCTGGTCTATCTGGGACAGTGGAGAGTGGTGGATGCTCCTTGCAGCACAAAGCATGGCTGTGGGGACTGTGATGGTGCGATGGGTTTCCAAGTTCTCAGATCCTATAATGGCCACGGGCTGGGTAAGTTGTCTGACCTTACCTGCTTTCTGTATCTTCATTTCTCGTCTCTCTCGATTGTTTTGAAGGAATTTTCATAAAGTTTTGTCTTGCAACACGAATTTTCAAGAGATCTAATGATGTGATTCGGTCTGGCAGCATATGATTCTTGGAGGGTTGCCATTGCTGGCATTGTCTGTTTGGCAGCAAGATCCTGCAATTAGTGGTCACATACAAGACCTGTCTGCAAGTGACTGGGCAGCGCTCTTCTACACTTCCGTCTTTGGAAGTGCTATTAGTTATGGTGTTTTCTTTTATAATGCCACAAAAGGTGCAAATCTACACAAATCATGAAGTGCTTATTGAAGTTTCCGGTTTTGAATGCAGCAAGTTAGACTTCCGCCAGCATGTTTGCAGATGGCTGTACTTGTGCTAACGAGAATACGCCTCTTTCTTGCAGGCAATCTGACCAAATTGAGCTCTCTGACGTTTCTCACTCCGATGTTCGCCGCTTTCTTTGGGTAACGCTAGATGTGTTTCTTTCTTTTAAGAATGGGTTACTATAGCTTATTGAAATGATGCTCTTCTCATTATACCAGCAAATCTTATGATCTTTATTTTTTAAAATTTTCTGATCGCCGACTTGTTTCTGCAGGTACTTGTTATTGGATGAGAAACTAAATGGAATACAGCTTGCGGGAGCTAGCGTGACTCTTTTGTCTATTTACTTGGTCAATAGGAAACTGGAGCCAGATTCGGAGAAATCTGACTGAGACTCGAGCTATATATAATTTGTGCAATGTCACGATTGTAATATATCCATGGCCAAGTGTGGTCGATTCGGCCATGAATGCTTGGACAGCTGTGAGAAATTATGTGATTCTTATCATGCAACAGCTTAAGCACACATTGTAAGAGTGGATGGTATTCTCTTCTTAAAACAAGCACTGCCCTACTATTGAGAGTGACTAAAGCAACCAGGGGGGTTTTCTCGAAAACTTTTTCTGTAAGCTGACAGTTTTATATGGCACCTATCCACAGATTCTGCATGATGACTAAAGTGTACACCAGATTTTTGTTAGATTTCGAGGGGTTGCTCACATAACCTTCAGGCACAACCAGCTTGGTTCACATTAAGGGATTTTATAGCATGGATCTAAATGCTTGCACAATCTCAGCCTTTGAAATTCTCGTGTTCCAAATCATGTTTCTGGAGGGTCGGAAGAACTTATTTCGAAGTCAGATTCGTTAGAAAATATTCGAGCTTTGAGTGAATGTGTTATGGGTCACACAGCTATCAATTTGATGCACCTCTAAGGGAGACTACAACCAGGCAGCACACACCTCTAAGCCTGTGCGAGTGCACCATGTGGCAAGACACTGCTGAGCTATGAAAAAATTTGGGAACTAATTTTAAAAAAATAGCACGTTGAATGCACCAGGGCATTGCTATGAATGCTTTACTTTCGTCTGGCAGAATTTTGAGAGTTTGTTTTGCCGCCAGAGACCCTGAGTTGAGGCGTTGTCTGTTGTCATCCACTTGGATAATTCGACGAGCGCCACCGTCGAACGAGGTTGACAAGGAACAATCGAGGAATGGACGAACTGGGACGAAAGAAACCAACTCACGGACGACAACAGGAGGAGCGTTCTGGATAAGTGGCATCCAAAAGTGCACCCTTCTGCGAGAGAGCGATGCGAAGTGTGGGTTTTCGTGTAACGATTGAGGACACACAATGTGTTTCACGGTTTAGTGAGTCCACGACACCGTTGCTTCTTCGATGTTTCTGGAGTAAGAGTGAACACTTGCACCAGTTGAAGGGATCGTGCAGAAAGTATACTTGCTGAGCAGTGCTACTGCTATCTGCACTACGCAAGAGAGAGAATATTCGCGTGACACTAAAGATCGCAAGAGCAGAAGAGGATTGAGGGAACAGATAGCAAGGCTGTATAGGTAATAAGCTATGGTGACGAATTAATTTGAATGGGTGCTGGATTGCTGTGGGAACGTTGAGCTACTCTTTGGACTTAGCTTCGAGTGAGGAGTTGAGAAATCGGTCGATTGATTGATTGATTGAGAGCAATTCCAATGTAGGGTGGTTCAATTCTAACAGTTGATGGGTTGTGAGTAGGGGGCGGAAGCATTAATGAAGTAAACGAAGCCATACGTGCAAGGAGAAGATTGAAGGTGGGCGGGGCAATGGCGACGACAACCCAGCTGGCGAGGTGGTGGTTAGCTTTTGAACCGGTAATCCCTTCCGCTCCTAGCGTCTGGTTCGGAATTTTAGACTACGGCAACGTGCCTCAAGTTCTAGGGGTTAGCATCGAGCAGCCCGAAGAGAAATTTAGGCCTGACACCTGCTTTGCCATGTATTGCAGTGTAATATTGAGCTGAATAAGTGGAATGTCAATTCCACCCAGAGACGAAATCAACGCTTTGCACAACGCACTGGTGAGACTCTTCTTCACGACACAGACACAAAAACGAATATATGGTTTACAAGAAAAATCGATCACTTTCCGTGAATTATTTGCCTACGCCGTTTCGTCAACTCTCGCAGGAACACGGCTAGTGTGTCATGCAAAGGGATCAGAGGCGGGTGAAGAGGCGGGCGGTCAGAAGAAGAAAGTGCTTGTAATGGGCGGAACTGGACGAGTTGGAGCTTCGACACTTCGTGCATTGGCGAAAGGTGGCGACCTACATCTAATTGTTGGCGGCCGCAACAGGTACCACCAACCGCTCCAGATTTCATACAACACTCATCAAGTTCTTTTGCTGCAACACCTTTACAACCGCGAGAAAATTCAACCTCTTATGCACTTCACATTCAATTTCTTCTCACTTATCAGCTTGGTACATACCGTGAACAAACACAATTTCAGTGTGTTATCAAGTCATTAATGATGTGGCCTTCAGGGAGAAAGGAGAAGCGCTTGCACGAGAATTGGGTGGCAGTGTGGAATTTTCGGCTTTCAATCTTGAAGATGCATCAGCAGTAAGAGCAGCCATAGATGGCGTAGATTTGGTGGTGCACGCAGCAGGCCCCTTCCAGCGACGAGTGGAGTGTGCAGTGTTGGAGGCAGCGATAGATACCAAAGTCAGTCTCTCTCTCTCTCGCTCTCTCGCTCTCGCCTTCTTTTGATCCTTTTTGTATGGTGGTATACACTTCAACCGATGTGATTATTACTTGTAAAAACGTGTCTGAGTGCAACATGGGATATATTCGCATGGTTGTTCAGACAGCATACATTGACGTGTGCGACGACCAAGACTATTCGATGCGTGCCAAAGCCTACCACGACAGAGCTGTAGCGGCAGGGATTCCAGCCATCACAACTGGTGGAATCTACCCGGGAATCAGTAACAGTGGGTCCTTTAAATTCATTTTCATGTCCGATCCATGGTTAGTCTTTTTAGTAGACTTTTATTTTTATTTTTATTTTTTATTTTTTTATTCTGAAAACGAGATGCAAGAGTTCGATTAGTTTCACGCACTGATACTATCGGCTGGATTGTGCAGTTATGGCTGCAGAACTGGTGCGCTTGAATGGTAAAGCCAAACGAATCCGGTAAGATCTCTTTCAACCGACATATTGTTGAGGTTCCAGAATCCATCAGGATTCGTGAGTTTGTTGTGAATAATTATTAAGCATTAGAATGTAAGGACACTTGTACTTAGAAGAACCTCAGATACCCCGTTGCTAGTATTTGCTGCATTGTTCTGACAAACGTGTTCAGGTATTCATATTACACAGCAGGGTCGGGTGGCGCTGGACCGACCATTCTTGCTACCAGTTTTCTATTATTGGGAGAGGAGGCTATAGTCTACGTGGACGGTAAGGTTGCCGTTGCTTACAGATTTTAAAAACCTCATAATCTTTATGTTGATTTTGAAAATTTGTTAAAGGATTGTGAATGAAGTCAAGAGTGTGTATCCAACTTGGGTGTTTCCCCAGGTAAAATGCAGAAGATGAAAGCTTACAGTGCCCGAAGAGACGTGGACTTCGGAAGAGGGATCGGTAAAAAGCCTGTGTATCTCTTGTACGTGGTTCCCTCCATTTGATTAGTTTTGTCTATCACCGTAGATGTGCAAGTCTGCAAATCCAGGTGGGGGAATGTATCTAACATCTCTCTGAAGTTTAGGTTTCGCCTGTTAATTACAGAGAAGTGATTGCTGCAGTGCAAACATATAGACTTTGTGTTATTCAACCTGAAGAACCAGCTGTAGGTGAAAGCAGGTTTCTGGACTTCATGATCGACTGAGGATGTGCAGAAGAGTTTTGAAGGTTGTGGATGTTCTGATGTGCCGTATTCTTGGCACGTTTCTGAAAGAGTAAACGATTTCTGTTTAATGAATACAGGAATCTTCCAGAGGTGAGAAGTACACACGAAGTACTGAAGGTTCCAAGCGTGAGTGCCCGGTTTGGAACATATCCCCAAATTTGGAACATTGCGATGGGCCTTGTTGCTTCATTGGTACCTAAGGTACTTTAATCCCTCTACTGCTTCAAATCGAGAAGAAGACTAGATTCAACCTTTTCCCTCTCCAGCAGAACCAGGACTTGCTACCTAATATTTTTGTAAGCTCGATCACTTACTCCTTTTATATGTATGCAGGACATCTTGCAAGATCAGCAGAAGGTACAGGGGTTAGTGCAGTTGTCGGACATTGCAGTGCGGGCAGTGGATGGCTTTGCAGGAGAGAAAGTTTCCATGCGGGTCTGTTTCTCCAGACATTTCATTGCTGTCATTCTAGTCGTCAACAATAGTGGCTTCTTCGTTGGCTCTTGCCTCAAAGACTCTCTCTTTTTCCGTGTGAGTGTGTGCGCATGTGTCAAGCATTGCAGCTTAATTTGAATCGGCTTGAACTCGCAGGTTGACTACGAGGGTGAGAATGGGAAAAAAGCAATCGGTATATTTAGCCACAAAATGCTTTCTGTGTAAGCTCTTCAAAACGCCCTCACACAGCATTCTTTTTTTTCCTAAGATCTGCAACACTATTTGGAATCTTGGTGATGCGCCTGCAAGATAGTAATGCTCTCAGCTTTCATGCCATGCAGAAGCGTTGGCATGTCGGTAGCTGCATTCGTCAGAGCATTGCTGGAAGGTGCAACGCAACCTGGTGTGTGGTTTCCAGAGGAGGTAAACCACCCATAATTTATTTAACGGTTTCAATTATCGTGTCTGCTGTTGATGGATATCTGCTTGGCTAGCTTCTTTTCAAAAACATGGAATGAGATACAAGCTTTTAAAGATTGTAGCGTCTGTGAACTGTAGGAGGGAGGTATAGCCGAATCAGCGAGACCGAAGTTGCTGGAGCGGGCAGCCGAAGGCACCTTGAACTTCGTCATGAACAAGTACGTCGTCGTGTTTTTTCATCTTGCGTTCACCATCATACCATATCCGTGTGTCAAGCTCAGAATACGCAATGATTTTTTTGTTTTTTGTGCTTTTTCCATTGCAATGTAAGGAACTGATCATGGAGAGCTCTAGCATACTCAACTTTCTCACCAATTCTCACCTCAAATCACTCTCTTCTCGCAGCAGTTCGTTTCACGACGATGTTTCTGTCTGTCTGGCTATCTTTCTTTCTTTCTTTCTTTCTTTCTTTCTTTCTTTCATTTTTAATAGAAAAATTGCACCTTGACATGCAGGTCACCGTGGATGACAGACAAGGACCCCAAAGAAATCGGTTTTGGACTCTATTGGGAGTGAGAAACCCCCTATCCGAGGCGAAATTATCCGCGTTTTTCTTTTTTATTTTTCCGTTTTCTGTCGGTTATTCAACCTTTAGTGGCAGCTTGTCTCATCCGGAAACCAAGTAAATCATAAGTGGATGAAGAAGAAGAAGAAGAAACATTAGCATGCATGAATATGCAGTTTCTGTGGTGAAGAGACAAGGCTCGTCTCTTTTGTGTCTGGCAAAGTAGCTTATTCTCCATTCTTATTGCTCTCACCAGAGTTCAATATTCTTGGCCTGTCACGGTCTGTTCTGATGCGCAGTTTCTCTACTCAAGTTAAATGGGAATAACTCGTATAACTTTATATGTCCAATTTCCTTTCGAGACATGTATTGTAAGTGCATCATTCTCTTTTATAATATGTAAGATTTGATGTCAAAAGAATAAACCATAAATGAATTTTATCTATTGTTTTAGTCTGGAATACTTAAAATGTACAAAGCTTTTGCAAACAAAAAATTTAAATTAATACTTTAAGGAATTACTTGCAGAATGTTTTGGTTTTTTGGTATGCAATTTAAACATAATAGAATTGAATTTCTCATTTGTTAAGACTAAAAAGGATTAAAGTCATTAGATTTATCACCAATTACACTACTAGTATTAGTAGACTTTTGACTTTGTTACAAAAAATAGGTATTCACTTTGACTCAACTCTCTTCTAAATGACATTGGTTAATATACTACGTGATAATCAATTCTTCTTTGGACTATATGTTCAACTTATTCAATTTTTAGATCATAAATTATGATCAACTCACATAGAAAAGAATTAGTTTGACTCCCAAATTAGAAGTTTAAGTATACACAACAACTTAGAGTTACAATCTAATATCTTGGTCAAAGTCATTTAAGAGTGTACACATTGATTGTTGTAAAAAAGATAGTTCTCATTTAAGCATTCATTAGCATATATATGTTTTCTTATAAATTAGGATTAGGAATAACATACACTTCTAAGTACAAATAAATCCATGTGGTAAAAATTGTCAAGTCAAATCCAATCTCTTATTTATAGACCATATACATGTTCTCATCAATATGAAGCTAGATTAAGAAGTACAGCTCATAAGTGAGCATCCTATATATAAAGAAAGATTGACTATAATGATTAAACTTTTATACTTCTACTAAAAACGATCAATTCAATTGCAAATCCATATGTAAAGAGAAGAGTTGTTACTTCACTTCAAAAAAAACTTTTATTAGAATGTCAGCTATTATTTTATTAGTACTAATAAATTCAATATTAACAAAAATACCTTCTCAACTTCTAATATGGTGATACTTCACTTCAATATGTTTGTTTAATTTAAAAAGAATAAATTCTCTATTCAAAGCAATTCCATCCTAATTATTATAATAAATAATAGTGGATTATTCTTGTGTATGGTGAAAATCCTCAAATAGACTTTAGAGCCAAATGAACTTTCTTAGATCACTAGAAGAGGCCATATACTTAGATTTAATACTAGAAAGTGATCTATTGTTTTGTTTTTTTACTCTTCCAACTTATTGCAGCTTTACTTAGCAGGAACTCATAACCACTATTAGACTTTTGATCTTCTATTTCATCAACAAAAGTAACATCATTGTATCCAAGAAGAATACTATTTATGATTTGACATTGAAATCATATTGATGTTCTTTTAGTTATTCTAGCTATTTGTCATTTAAGTTGTTTTATTTACTTGTATTTCTAATTTGGAAGTTAGACATAACCAGTTGTAATTGAGAGTGAGTTTTTTACTTAAAGAACCTTCAAAAAGATTAAATTTATTAGAATTATGACCTACTTCACTAACAATATCAATTGATATTCTTATAATAAATAAGTATTCATCTTCATATTGAACTTCTAAGTATGAATAAAATTATAAATCACAGATATACACATTTAACTAGATGATAAGTACTACATAAAAAGTAAATATAAGTAGATTTGATATTATCTTGTGACAAAGCTTCTTAAAAGCTTCATAGATGCATTGTCATATTATGTGAAGCCTTGCTTGAAAATGCACCGAGTATCTAATTGTAGAAGGTAGAAGGAAAATTGCAATAATAAGATTCTAATTCTAATAGAATTCTAAATAATTCCAATTAAACCTTAACAATGTTAATCAAGCTTCAATCAAATCCAAAGAAACCTCAAAGAAATAATAAAAGAAGCATGAAAAAATCCTAAAGAAATTCAAAAGAAGTATTAAAATAAAATCCAAAATATATCTTATATATATTCCAATCAAATCTTATTTTAATCCTGGTTAAAATCCTAATAGTCCTTACTTAAATCCTAAGTCAAAACTAATTAAATCCTAAATCCTATTCAATTTTTAAACCTTGAACTAAATCCTAATCAAATTAACTTAACTTTGGGGCAGTTTAGAACCTCAATAGCTATCAATTATATTATTGATCTTGCTTAAGATTTTACACACCTTTCAAAAACTAAGTTGACAACAAGCACATGAAATTTGAAGTAGATCAAATCTAAATTCTGCTCACGTATTGGCTAGCTTCCTATTCCAATCTAAACGTTGAACTTCCAATACCAATATTTCCTTCTTGAACCATTGAATTGCCTCCAAGAGATATCTAAACTATTGAAAATTAAGTCTAGTCTCTATATAAAAAAAATTCACTTTGATCCAACTAATAGATTGCTAAAGATCTTAAAAATATTTATTGACCTTCAAATTCAATTTTGAAGTCCTCAATCCACAAAATCCTTTATACACTTCAATCTACCTATTTGATTCACATCAAAATTTTCACACAAATTAAAAACTAGAACATCAAAATGTTACCTAAAATTCTTCTATATACATACTACAAAATTTAAAAAATCTTCAATTTTGTAAACATAATTTTATTGTTCAAAAATCTAATCCAACCAAGAAAATCAATAACTTTAAAAATATCCCATAAATTGAATATTAATTCAATTGATACAAAATTAATGCTCAAAAATCTCTTTGGAAGTTTTTTTCTCAAATTCCATTCTTCAATCTACTAAATAATCCCAAAGTTTCCATAGGTAAATATTTTTGTGCCTTGAGCTCTGATTTCAACCTAGGTTAATAACTAGTCCTCTTTGGATATCAATATTTGATAATTTGAGGTAATTTTTACTTGAATCTATTAATAACTCCCTCTTAAACATGTTTATATTAATTAATTATCTCATTTATTTTGATTTGAAGAATTTATGTCTCTACAAAGCAAATAGAAGCTCTTTCTCTAAAAGACAATATTAAAACTAAACTTTTTATTATCTTCCTATCATTTATTCTTATTTTTCTATCACATATTCCTACTAGGCTCTTCTATAATAACATTCATATTTTTATTTTTTACCATATAGTCATATTACTACATCACAACATATTTGATTTTATACATATTTATAGTTGATTGATAGGTTAAAAACTTAGCCAATAAGTAAGCCATATATTTTACATGTAGATAGTTTGTAGTACAAGCTAACGATGTGGCATGCATGTAAGAAACTTGCCTTGCAAGTTAAGACACATGTCTTATAAATTAGACTCATATTGGAAGTCTTAAAGGATTCCACTACATAGCTTGTAATTGATAATATATGTGGAGGGAAGAATGAAGCCTTTTTAACTCTTATCAATGCCTTTTTAGTCTCTAATCTTATTTTAAGACTTTTTAGTCTTCTTATTTTTGGCAATAACTATTATAATTTTAATACTATATTAAGTTTTATTGAATATCTATTCTTTTTGAATTACATAAGAGTATATTGAGTTTTTTGGTTCTTCAAGATTTATGTCCATGACACTATATGGTACACTTGATTAAGTCGAATCCAATTTTCTATTTCTAAATTATATATATATTCTCATTAATGTGAAGGTCAATTAAGAATTACAGCTTATAAATAAGCTTTCCATATACAAGGATAAATTAATTTTAATATCTAAATTTTATTATAAAAAAGTAATTTATTTAAAAATCTCTAAAAAAAATTAATCTTTAAAAAAAATTATGTTATACTTCCAAAATATTATATGATTTTATAATAAAGTTGTAAAAAATGGTCATATTTGTATATATTATTATAGATATACTATACATGAGATCAAACAAGAAGTTAAACAAAAGAATTTCAATAAGAAAGCTAATAAGAACTTAATTAAACTAGATGAGTATAAGATCAATACCAAGAGAAGTAAGTTAGAATTCTAAAAGATATATTGTTAAGACTGAGGATTCTCTTAGCCTCAACTCCAATATATATTAGGTATTAGAAAGCTTCTTAAAAAGTTTCCATGTTGCTTATATATATATATATATATATATATAAAATAAAATAAAATAAAATAAAAAACTTAAGAAGCTTCTTAAATAATTTTTTAGTTTTCTTCTTAGAACTTTTTAAAATCTTTTAGAATATTTTAAGAATCTTTTAGAAGCTTCTAAAAATTTTATGAAATATTTTAAAATCTAATAGAATATTTCTAAAATCTTCTTGTTGGATGTCTGTAACATCACCTCTTCTTCTAACTCTAAGTTCTACAAGGAGCATCAATTTCATATCTACTTTTTTTATTATATACAACATTTAATAGTAGCTCTATGAAAAGTCATTTAAAAATAGGTTTAGATTTTTAAGAATAGTATTGATAAGACTCTTGTATCTTTTGAAGTGCATTAACTAGACTTTTTGTTGATTCTCACGTTGTCGTATTACGTGCTTTCCTGCTCGAGAACGCGTCGAGCGTCTGGCTGTAGAAGGTAGTATGGAGATTCGCCAATATTCAAGCAGTTTATCGATTTTTGACTGTTGGAATACAAACAACTGCAAAAATACACCGTAAATCTATACGGATGCCCTTCGACTGCTTGTCGAAGTCCTTTTTGCCCCAGTCGGTAGGTCTCTAGATGTTACAGAGAACCCTAAACAATCCAAACTGCTAATCTTCGATACCGCTTTATACTCACGATCTTGTATCCACTGACTGTCTTGTTAGATTAACCCAATAAATTTCATTCACTCCACATACTCAATCCTATAGACACCCTTTTAACTCTTCATCACAGACGCAACTCGATTTCACAAAACAGTCAAGAGTAATCAAACCCACTTCATTAAAAATCTCGATTCACCATTACAACACTGACTTCAGCAACGATTGCCTCAGTCTTCCCAAAACCCTATGAAGAAAAAAAACCCAATTCTCTATCTTTTTTCCCCGCCCGAAGCATGAAGCTAGCTCTCTGATTCTTCAAAAAAAACTCCTCCAAAACTTATTCTCTCTCCTAACCTTATCCTCTGAATTTCTTCAATCTTCCGTCTTGGATCCGGAATTGGCTCCCACCGTCAGAGCTTGGATCTGAAATTGGCTCTCGCCGTCAGATCTTTCTCCTCCATTTTTACCTTTAAGAGATCTTTTTACCGAAAACAACGTTCCCTGAAACGACACAGAGAACAGGACAGCCTGAAACAGAATCGAAACCCCGTAATCGGGACCACATTGAGTCGCCCGACCAATTCAGGTCTCATATTGGCTAAGAGTCCAGTAGTAAGACCCGGATGTTCCCGAAATTGGATCAAATTGGTCCTTCGCTTCAGATTGGCTGAGGCCTGTAGTAAGACCTGGATTTTCCCATAATTAGACTGCATTGGGTTGCCCGACCAATTCAGGTCTCATATTGGGTAAGAGGACCCAGATTAGATTCTTGAAATTGGATCCAATTGGCTCTTCGAACCAAGCTCACCCATCGTGTGAATTGGTCCTTTTTCTTCCTGCTGACTTCCGTTATTGGAATCGAACGGAGCATTTCAGTATGCCCCGGCTGACTGTAACGGGGTGACTGAACCTCGCCACTCAGTATTTGCACTGGAGTTGGTCGTTGCTCCCAATATTCGAGGTAACTGAACATTAATAAAAGTCCCCTTTCTTTATATTTTCACGGTATACTCGTGTTACAACACGACAATGTATGTTAAAACAAGGTATAAATAAGATAATTGTATAGATAATTAGAACCATGGAAATTTTTAATATTGGAGTTAGGTTATTGGACCATATAGGACCTATTGTAGAATATCCTAAAAAGGATTTAGAATGGTTATTTAGATAGGGTCTACCATAGAATCTTTTAGAAAAGACTTAAGGCAATTATCTAGGTAGAATCAACCATGGAACTTTCTAAAAAAGGAATTTAAGGCAATCATCTAGGTAGGATCTACCACCTAAGAACATTATAGAAAGTTCAAGGTGATAGGATAAGGTATAAATAGGATTGGCCAAGGCCTTTTGAAACATCTGGTCAGATATAGCTTCGGGCCCTTTCTCTTAGTAAAGTTTGGTTCTGCATCTTTCTATTCAAATCTGTTTTATTTTGTTTCTGTTTGCTCAATTTTTTCTTTCATGTCCTATTCTATTTAATTTTATTCAATTTTGTTCTAGTTTGTTTTGTCCAATATTGTGATGAGACCTTGTATTATTATAGATTAGAAGAAACTTAGGTTTTTGAGATAGCCTAGTCATGTTTCATTAGTACTAAAGTGAATGTTAGACTATTTATCTTTGGTAGCATGTCAATAGTCAACATTTAGTCTAAGGACAGTTATTGTGGTCATATTGGAAATTTTATTGAGGGTACTACGAGCTACTTTTAAAAAATCAATTGAAAGGTGAAGAGATATTACAATAATGGAGTCCAATGAAAAAATCACAATATGAAAGATATGGTAGAGCAATCCCACATAGAGGTTCAAATATAACATCTCTTAGGCTAAATAGTTACTTTGTAAGGGCAAATAGAAGCCTCGAGGATAAGAGAATCGACATCTACTAGATTGAAATTCAATAAGCCTAATACATACTCTGAAACTTCAAGACAAGAAGATATATTTCAATGGTTCTTTAATATGCAACAATACTTCAAACTATCTGGGGCAAATACTGCTAAAGGAATTATATATGTAGCTAGTTATTTGAGAGACGCGATAATTATTTGGTAGCAACATCGAGTTCAAGTTATGAAGCTCAAGGTGGATTTTGTGACTGAAAGGAGTTTGAGACCGAGTTTAGGAATCAATTTTGATCCAATGCAGAGAAGATAGCATGCAATCACTTAACAAATCTTATAGAAGTTAGGTCGGTATAAAATTATGTCTCCCGATTTAATTTCTTATATCTCTAAATTAGCAATATTTTGGAGGCAGAGATGATAAATCAATTTCTACAAGATTTGAAACTTGGAGTCCAGCAAGAGGTGGAACTAAGGAATCTACAAACATTTGAAGAGGCAATTTGGATTGTAGAGAAGGTCGATGCTATAGATTTCAAAAATCATGGAACATGACCTATAGTACAAAGTTTTATGTCGCTATCTAATATTACGGTACAACAACCAATACTAATGGAGATTGATGCCTTACAAGGATCATTGACACTACAAAGACGACAAATATTGGTACAAAAAAGATTGTATTTCTATTGTCAAAAGTCAAGCCATTAAATCAAAGGTTGTCCAAAATGTCAAAGTGCAAGTACCAACAAGACAAGGCAAGTTCATAGTCTTGAATCTCATCAAGCTGATAATGAGTCACAATAGAAAAATGGAACTTCTTAGTAAAGGTGCCATGGATTAATAGAAGAGGTAGCTATTGTCTTTAAGAAATAAATGGCATAGCCTCAAATAACTATAAAAAGAGTCAATTGATGCATCTAATGGAATTACTAAAATGACAACCATGTCGAGTGCTTGTAGATTGCAATTCTATAGAAAATTACATCTCAACTAAAATTACCAAATGGCTTAAAGAACTGTGGAAGATATTGGACGAACTCTAAGAAAAAGGTCTTATTCAAGAAAGCACATTACCATGGGAAGTATCTGTATACTTTGCATCTAAGAAAGATGGTAGACTTTACCTTTGCATTGACTATTGAGGTTTCAATAAGCAGACTGTTTAAAATCAATATCCACTTTCATGTATAGATGATCTTTTTGACCAATTTTGAGATGCAAGTATCTTTAATAAATTGGATCTTTAGAGTGGCTATTGGCAAATACCTATTGCAAGAGAGAATGTAAAAAAGGTGGCATTTTGTATGTGCTAAGGACATTTCAAATGGCTGGTTTTATCCTTTGGCCTCACTTCTTTTATGAATCACATGAACAGATTATTTTGAGACTTTTTGGAGAATTATGTAATTATTTTCATTGATAATATCCTCATATCTTGAAGAGCATAAGCAACACCTATAAAAGGAGCTACATTAGCTATAAGATAATCACTTTTATTGTAAGCAATCAAAATATGAACTTAGGAAGTTGAAAGTCACTTTTTTGGGACATGTCGTGTCCTCCAAAGGTATACATATGGAACAAGCTAAGATAAATGCAGTAAAAGATTGGCCAACTTCTAAGAATGCTTCTAAATTTTACTCATTTTTAGGCCTTATTGAATATTATTGCCAATTTATTTGGCAATTTTCTCACATTGCTACCTCATTAAAAAAATCTATTAGAGAAAGGTGCCCCATTTGAATGGAAACTGGAATTATAAAATACCTTTGATAAGTTGAAAGAGGCACTCAACACTGCTTCAATATTGCAATCATATGATCCAAATCTCCCTTATATGCTTAACATTGATGCTTCTGACTTTGATATTGGAATGGTTCTTCAACAAGACTTTAGTAGGAGCCTTCAACTTATGGCATATGAATTATGCAAGCTTAGAAGGGCACAACACAATTACTTTGCATATGATTGGGAGTGATTAGCAATCATATATGCCAAAAAGGTGTGACAATACTATCTATTAGGAAAAGTAGTGGTTGTTTGAACTGACTATTAATCCTTGTTACATGATTTTCATCTCAAAAATATGAAATTGCAGCATCATTGTTGGAAAAAATAGTTGCAGCTTTTTAATATTGAACTTGAATACAAACAAGGGTGACAACATATTGTGCTACATAGTTTATCATAGAGACTAGACTTGAAAAATAAATTGAAAGATAAGAAAAAAGTATCTATTATTAGTAGTATCATTTTAGATTTAATCAAAGAGACAAAATGGAAGGAAGCTACGAAACAAGATGCTTATTTTAAGATGATTAGCGATTGATTGAAGGTGGAGAATATACAATTTTAAAATTACATTCTTAGTGAAGGCTTGTTCTATTTGAAGAAGTAAATTTATGTATCCAAAAATACTAAACTCCAAATACTCATACTTTAGAAGAAACATGACATCCCAATATCTTGACATCTAGGATAAGAGAAGATCCTAAAACAAATCTCAATGATATGATTTTAGGCAAGTTTGAATTATGATGTTTGAGCCTTTTTATGCTCTTAAGAGTCATGTCAACATATTAAAGCATGCAACACAATGTCTTTTGGATTATTGTAGCCAATTCTACTACCTGTAACATGTTGGAAGCAAGTGATTATAAATCTCATCATGCATTTATTGTAGATGCTTCATAATCATACCATGGTTGCCGTCTTTGTGGATCAACTCTCAAAGCAACTTCACTTGGGCGTGATGCACTTGGATATTATTGCTCCAATGCTTGTACGAGTCTACTTTGATACCATCTTTTGTTACTATGGATTACCTCATGTCATCATTTCAAATTGGGATCCATGCTTCACGAGAAGTTTTTGGCAAGCCTTGTTTAAGCTATTAGGTACACGATTTGTCATATCTATAGTCATCCATCTCCAAATAGATAGATAAATAAAGTATACAAATTGGACACTGGAAGATATGCTGCATATATTTGTGGTGGTTCATCATAATAATTGTGATGAATACTTGACACCCTTGAAGTTTGCTTATAATGATAGTATTCAAGCAAGTACTAACCATTCACCATTTTTCTTTAATACTGGTCAATATTTAATTATGCTAATAACTTTCCATCATCCTATGGATACCAATAACTTGACAATCGAGAAATTTATATAATAGCTTACAACGGCCTTATAAGAGGCACGACACTGCCTCCTTACTATACATAATCAATAAAAGTAGTATAGAGATAACCATCGACAATACAAGACCTTTTGGAAGGATGATCAAGTGTTACTCTCCAATGCCAACTTGCCACTTGCTACATTAATCCAAATTTGTAAACTAGCACCTCGATGGCTTGAACCTTTCTGTATTTTTATAATGATTTCTAATGTTGCATACCACCTTGAGCTTTCATCACATATTTGGGTCCATCTAGTCTTTCATGTTTCACAACTGAAGGAATTTCATACCAAGCCAAAGTACTTTCCAAATCAACATCAACCACCACCACAACTAGTTGTAGTTTGATGACCAACAAGAATATGAAGTGGACAACATTTTGGAGCATCACTACTTTTGTCATGGTAGTAGACGTCCACAACTTTAGTATAAGATTTTTTAAAAAGATTATTCCATTTATAATGCAATATGGGAACCTACACAAAATCTCACCTATTATCAAGAGATAATTCAAAATCACCATCAAGAGCAAAACGAAGACGTTCGACATTAATAAAAAGAGATTAATTGTAATAGGATATAGATAAGATAATTATATAGATATCTAGAACCATGGAAGTTTCTAGTACTGGGATTAGGTTAGTAGATCAAGTAGGATCCATTATAGAATATTTTAAAAAGGATTTAAGGCAGTTATTAAAATAAGATCGACCATAGAATCTTCTAGAAAAGACTTAAGATGGTTACCTAGATAGAGCCTACTATGGAATCTTTTAAAAAAAGAATTTAATGCAGTTATCTAGGTAGGGCCTATCACCGAGGAACATTTTAGAAAGTCCAAGTTGATAGGATAAGGTATAAATAGGATTGGCCAAGGCCTTTTGGGACAACTGATTAGGTATGGCTTTGAATCCTTTCTTTTAGTAAAGTTTGGTCCAATATTTTTTTGTTCAAATCTGTTTTCTTTTATTTTTATTTGCTTAGTTTTGTCTTTCATGTCCTATTTTGTTTAGTTTCCTTCAATTTTTTTTTTGGTCTATTTTTTGCTATTTTGTGATGAGGCCTTATGTTATTGTGGATTGAAAGGATTTTGGATTTTTGAGATAGTCTAGTCATGTTTCATATGTTCATTGATATCGTAGTTATACCAATGAATAAAATATTTCAACTTGCATCTTCTTCTTCAAGAATCAAAGATCTTTTCCATCTTATATTCCACATGATTATTTATTTCAATGTAAGGTGGTGATAGTTGTGTTCTTCATAGAATAGTTGATTCTAAATAAATCTTTGAGAGAGAAACATGAAAGATTGGATGTAATTTTATAGATGTGGATAGTTCCAACTAATAAGCTACTGAATTGATTTGCTTTTGAATACAAAATAATTCCACTCTTTGATATTCCAACTTATTGCAAGGCCAATTAATCTTGATATTTTGTCAAAGAATCTATATTTAATCTCCACTTTAAAAATAAGAGATTTTTTTCTAACTTTATTTAAAGATGTGTTAAAAAAATCTTAAGTTGATTAAAAATAGAACTTCAAAGTTGTTGGGAGCTGTAACAATTGATTTGCAAGATCTTTAGTTGTAGGATTTTTATTCTTTGTTGTACCTAACAAATCAAGCTTTGGATAGTAACAACAATTATAACAAAATGATGTTTATTAAGTCAAAGCATAAAAAATATCATTATAAGCAAAATCTACTAAAAATAAATATTAGATCTAATCATCTTGTTGATAATTGATAATCCATCGTAAATATTATTTCAAAACTTAATTAACTTATTTTGTTTGATCATCTATTTTAAAGTAAAAGGCAAAGGAAATTTTGCTATCCACTTTCAATATTTCAAAATATGATTTCTAAAACTTAAATATAAATAGAGGTCATCAATCAAAAATGATATCATCAGGTAGACCATAATATCGATATATATTATCAAAAAAGAACCTTGTTGATTCTTCTCCAAAAATTAAATGCCATCTTTATAAGTCAATCCACAATAATATAGATAGCATTAACTATAGCTAATGGTGGCAAATTATCACAAACATACAATTGAAGAAGAGTCGAGAAGGTTCTAGGAGATTTAGAAGGTTCTAAGAAGATTCTTGTAGATCCTAAAAGATTCCAAAAGATTCTAAAAGTTTCCAATAGGCTCTAAGAAGGTTCCAAAAGTTTCTAGTAGATGCTAAGAAAGTTCTAGAAGGTCGTAGGAGAACCTAAAAGGTTCTAGGAGGCTTTAGATGATTTAGGAAGTTCCCAAAGAAGGATCTTAGGCTTGCTTTGTTTCCAAGCCTCATCAAAACTTCTTAAGAAGCTTCTTAGGATCTACTATATATAAGAATCAAGGTTGAGGGGATCTTTAATCTCAACAACTCACTTCTTGTAGTCTAGTTAGGATCTTCTTGCCTTGTATCTTATTATTATTCTAATATTGAGCTAAATTCATTTCTTGGTCTTAAATCCTTATCTTATATATATTTTCTAATAATTTATTGAGATTGCCTTAAAAAAATATTAAAAGCTTAGACTTTCTCGACAAAGAGTGGATTATCTTTCTTTTTGAAAATACTATAGCATTCTAGAGATTACGGATTATCCTCCTTTAGACTAATATTGTTCTTTTCTTAATATTCTTTTGGTTTTTTTTCTTTCTATCATAGATCAGTTTTTTTTTTTTTTTTTTTTTTTTTTTTTTTCCTTTAAATACGTATATTTCTCTGATTTTCTATAGCAAAAGGTAGAAAAGTCAATATGACAAATTCTTAAGACATCAAGCTAGATTCTATTATTAATACTCTTGAAGCATTGAAGATTAGGATAGAGACTTTATCAAAGTAGAATAAAGAACTATATATGACCACACATAATGGTCAAGGAGCCATAGTGCCTCAACTACTATATCAAATGGCAATAAAGGTTCCAAATTTTTAAATAATTATATTTTTTTCAACAAAAATGGGAGGTCCATCTACTTAAAGCAATGATCTGACAACAATAATAGCAAAAGAACTAAGGATTAGCCTTCTGAAAAATTTTGATGGCACCCGCTTAAAATTTTATCGCTTTATAAATCAAGTACGACTAATCACCTTACTTCAACTTCAATAATATTCCACTAAAGCATCTTGTGTTGATTTGGTTGGAACCTTGCTTTCAAATGAAGCTTTATCTTAGTTCACTCCATTACTTGAAAAGAATTCCTTTATATTGCACAATTTTGAAGCATTTTTGACAATATTTGTGGAAGCATTTGGTGAACATGATAAGGTTTTTTCTTCAACAAATAAAATTCAAAGCCTTCAATAAAGAATGTGTTCTACATTAACATATGCCTCAAATTTTTTACAATTAGCATTTGATATAAATTGGAGAGAAGATGCATTGATGAGCCAATTTTATTGGGAATTAAGAGAGAATATTAAGTACTTATTTTTGTCTATGCCAAATCCTCAAATATTCAATGAAGCCATTAATCAAGTTATAAAGTATAATAACCATTTATTTTAATGATAACAACATAAATATTCTTTAATTATGCTATATATATATATATATATCAATTATTCTCTATCTTCTTCACTATCAAATTTTAATGAATATTTGGAAGCAAAAGATATAAAGATTGATGTAGTTTGCTTTAAACTTCTTTTTTTTAAAAAAAAAAACATCAAAGAAAACTTGGCCTATGCGTATATTGTGGAAAATCTGGCCACAAGATTAATAATTGTTCAGAGAAATGCTAGCATACATAATGAATAAGGAATGCAATCACATCATCAAAAGCTTTGCAGGAAAATAAGAGCATCTAGTCATAGTAGGGATTGTGCAGCTGGATTCTTTACTATCACAAAGCAAAAAAGATCATGTACTCTTTGCTAGCCTTTTCCATTTTTCTACTATACATGTATAGTAAAGAGAGACAAAACTATATAGTCATACATTACTTGACTTGGGAGCCTCTACATGTTTTATTGATGAAGAATTTTTTTAGATCACACAAAAGCTGTACAATCAAAAAATCCAAAGTTGTACATGTAGAAGTAATAGATGGTTGATCTTTATTCTCAAGAGATATCATTCATGAAATGATTCTATTAGAAATAACCTTTGACAATGATAGCAAGTAAGTAGTATTCAATGTCATTAGATCACTATTAAGTCCAATCATTTTAGAACTCTCATGGCTTAAAAAATACAATCCATAGATAGATTGGATGTCTTAAAAGTTATAATTTCTTCTTATAGATCATAGAACTTTCAAATCTATAAAAAAGCTTCTAATACCTAACAAGCCAAAATTTAAATAATATTTATTTATTGAAACTAGAATATTTGTGAAGGCGGCCAAATATGATACTACATTTGTTGTCTACGTAAATCCATAATTAGAGCATGTGGTTGCTACAATAACAATTTCAAAGGCATATAAGGATTTTACAAATATATTTGAAAAGAAAAATGTGGACAACTTGCCAAAGCATTGCCTTTATGATTGTGCAATTGACCTTCAAGAAGGTGCTCAATGCCCATTTAGATCCATCTATAATTTATTCCACAATGAGCTTACGACTTTAAAGGAGTATTTTGAAAGAAATTTGGCTAAGAATTTTATTCGACATTCCAAGTCACCAACTGATGCTTCGATATTATTTGTGAAGACGAAAGATGGATCTTTACAGATGTGTGTCAATTATCACGATCTTAATAAAATCACAATAAAGAATCAATATCCATTGCCGTTAATATCCAGACTTCTTGATTAATTTAGCCAAGTAAAGATCTTTATGAAGATTGAGCTATGAGGCGTGTATAATTTGGTATGCATTAAGGAGGGAGATGAATGGAAGACAACATTTTGCACCAAGTATGGACATTTTGAATATAATGTCATGCCTTTTGGACTTACCAATGCATCAGCCATATTCCAATATTTAATGAATGATATATTTTGTAAGTATTTCAATAACTTTGTTGTCATATATTTGGATGATATTCTAATCTTTTCTAAGAATCTGAAAGACCACAAAAAACATGTCAGCCTTGTGTTGAAAAAGCTACAAAATATTGGGCTATATGTAAAATTAAAAAAATATATATTTCATATATTTCAAGTTGAATTTTTGTGATATATTATTTCTAACAAGAGCCTTTTATAGATCCAAAGAAGGTACAAGCAATCATCAATTGGACAAAGCCAAAAACTATACGTGATGTTCAATACTTTCTTATATTTACAAACTTCTACAAGATTTTTGTTAGAAATTACTCCAAAGTCGCTACTCTACTTACGTGGTTGATATGCAAGGACAAGCTAGACTAAGGTCCCAAAGTAAAAAAAGCTTTTTAAAGCTTAAAAGATGCTTTCACAATAGCTCCAATTTTGATACATCCAGATTTCAACAAGCCATATTTTATGGAGCTTGATGCCTCAAAATGTGTATTGGAAGACTTGTCATAATATGGAGAAGATGGAAAATTTCATCTAATTTCATTCCATTCTAAAAAATTCTTAGCGACAAAAATCAACTACAAAATTCACAATGAAGAATTTCTTGCCATTGTAGATTCTTTCCAAAAATGGTGCCATTTTCTTGAAAGTACCTCTCATCATGTAATTGTATATATAGATCACAAGAATCTTAAATACTTCATATCAGCTCAAGTCTTGAATCGTTACCAAGTACATTGGAATATATCTTTATCATGATTTGGCTTTTATATCATATATTGATCTGGGAGCTAATAAGGGTTATCAGATGTATTATCAAGACATTCTTACTTTAAAACAAAAGTAGATGAGGCAACATATGATCAATAATAGGCAACCTTATTAAAGCCTAAGCAATTTTATCTTTGAGCAACCAATGTATCAATGCCTATGGATTTGTCATTTCTTGATTAGATTTAAAAAGCCTCAAACATAGACCTTCTTGTTCTTAATATCAAGTGTCTTGCCAAAAATCTTTTTGAAGAATCTTCTAAATTCAAGTATGAAGACAAATTTTTATTTTTTAAAGAATATTTGTTTATTTCTAAAAAGCCAACTTGCCTACGAGTCCTTCAAACATGCCATGACTTCCCTACAACTAGATATTTTGGATTCAATAAGTCTTAGGAACTTCTATCTAGAAACTTTTTGTGGCCTAAAATGTGGAAGGAGGTTAAAAAATTTATACTATCATGTGATACTTATTTAAGGCCAAAGAATCCTTGACATCAATTATGTGGACTTCTTCAATCCCTTCCTATTTCAAGACAACCATGGTCATTTATTTCTATGAATTTCATTACAGATCTTCTACCATCAAGCTCATTTGACACTATCTTTGTAGTTGTTGATCTATTGAGCAAGATGATATATATTATACCTTGCAAGAAGTCAATTATTGGTAAAGAGATAGCAAGACTCTTTATTGACAATGTCTATCATTACAATGGATTGTTAAATGACATTAAATCGGATTGTGGGCCACAATTTGTATCAAGGTTTTAGAAGGCATTCTTCAAGATTCTTAAGATTGACATCAACCTTTCTTCTACCTTCTACTCTCAAATTGATGGCCAAACAAAACAGAGTAACTATATTCTTGAGCAATATTTGAGGTGCACTATCGATTATCAACAAGACGATTAGACTTCCTACTTGTCATTGGCAAAATTTGTATATAACAAAATAATCTATGTATCTATGTAATAAATGCCATTCTACTCAAATTAAAATCATCATCCAAAGTTGGATATGCTAGAGCCTTCAAAGTCAACAAATCTAGCAATAGAAGAGCTTGCTACGAAGATGGCCGAACTTCAAGCAACCACAAAGACTCACCTAGAAAGGGCTCAACAATGTTGTTGTGTTGTAACATGACTATATAGTGAAAGATGATAATATGGATCTTATTATAGAAGAGCCAAGTTAAAAGAAAAAGTAGAAAAATATGGATAAAAGATAAGAAGGTAGTAAAACTATTAGTAGCAATACTACCTTTTTAGAAAGGTGACTTCTACTTACTTTGTAGGGCCATAAATAAGGCAAAACAAGGTAGATTGGAAAAATAAATAATATAGACATCTTTAGGAAGAAGTTAAGAGTAAATTCCAGTAAAAATTACTTAGAAAAACTAGATATTGATACCCAGAGAGGGCTGGTTATGAACTAGGGTCGAAATCAGATCCTGGGGCACAAAACCGAGTCTCAACAACGACTCCAGGACTCTTTGGAAGATCGGAGAGTGGGATTTGATAGAAGATTAGATAAGGTTTTTATAGGCATTGATTTTGGGTGATTTAGAGTTGTTATGACTTTGTAAGAGCTTTGGAAAGTCAAGATTTTTTTTGGATGACTTGGATTTTATGAAATAAAATAGGGTTTATATTTTAGGTGATTTCGAGAGTTTTGTAGCAAATCTATGGATGAAATTTTGTAGGTTTATGGTTATAGATGTGTTCAATATGTGTTGTAAATTTGAGCTTGATCTAATAGTTGAATTGAAGAATATTGAGGTTTAAGTGGGTCAAGGTCTCAAAAAGTAGAATTTTAGGTCTAGTGAGGATTTTTAAGATTTCTTGCAATCTACTACTTGGATTGAAGTGAAACTTATGTGAGAGGATATAAGACTTATTTTCCTATGTGCATGAAAATTTTGAAATCACTCAAACGGTGTAAAAAAGAGATATCAGCTCTGGAAGATTGGCATCAAGATTGGAGAAGGAGGCCAGCCAATAACTGAGCACATTTTTGAAGTTATCATCAATTTGGTAACTTTGATTCTTTTCAATTTTTTTTGTGCTTGTTTTTAATTTAATTTTTAAGTAGTGTGAAAATTTTGAGTTAAGATCAATGATTTATTTATTAGTTATTAAGGTTTAAATCTATTGTAGGAATTACTAGGATTTGATTTAGGATTTGATTAGAGTTTGATTTAGGATTTAGGATTTGGATTAGGGTTTGATTTTGGGTATAAGATTTGGTTAGGATTTGATTCAGGATTTAGGATTTGGTTAGGATTTAGTTTAGGGTTTAGGATTTGTATCAAGATTTGGTTAGGATTTAGTTAGGGTTTGATTTAAGATTTGGTTGGAGTTTGGTTTAAGATTTGTTTAGGATTTGATTTAGGATTTAATTTAGGGTTTGATTAGGGTTTTATTTAGGATTTGGTTTAAGGTTTAGGATTTGGATTAGGATTTGGTTAAGGTTTGATTTAAAGTTAGGATTTGGATTAGGATTTGGTTAAGGTTTGATTTAAAGTTAGGATTTGATTTAGGCTTTAGGGTTTGGATTAGGATTTGATTTAGGATTTAGTTAGGATTTAATTTAGGATTCAGGATTTGGATTACAATTTGATTTAGGATTTAGGATTTGGATTAGGATTTGGTTTAAGATTTGGTTTAGGGTTTGATTAGGATTTTATTTAGGATTTGGATTATGATTTGATTTAGGGTTTAGGATTTGGATTAGGATTTGATTAGGATTTGATTAGGATTTTGTTTAAGATTTGTTTAGGGTTTGATTTAGGATTTAGGATTTTATTAGGATTTAAGATTTAATTAGGTTTGGCCTAAAGTTTTAATGAAGTTCAATAGAATTTTAACTAGAATTAAATTAAGATTGAATTGAGATGTATTTGAGTGATATTTGTGATCCTTCTAATATTTCTTTAAGAATTTTTATTATTTGTTTGAAATTTCTTGAGTTTTTTTTGAATTTGATTAAGCTTGTTTAACATTATTATGGTCTAATTAGAGCATTATTAGTATTCTATTAGAATTAGGACTTTATTATTGTAATTTCTATTCTTTTTTCCACAGTCAGGTACCCGAAGCATTTTCAAGCAAGACTTCATGTATTACGACAACATTATAATCTACTCATGAATGAATTGAGAAAGGAACATCTCCATTCTAAATTTGTATCAAAGTGTGGCTTCTTTGGCGCAATATTAAAACCAACAGGCTATATGATAAGTTAGACTACTGAAAGTTGGCACCATTTGTGATTTAGAAATAAATCAATAACATAACTTATCACTTGGAGTTATCTTCATTCATGAAGATTCATCTAATCTTTCATGTTTTACTTTTGGAAAGGTATAAAGAACTGAATATACTAGGATAAAGACAACCACCACCTCTTATGGTTGAAATCAATGATCATATTGAATTTGAGGTAGAAGAGATATTACATACAAGGATACGATATAGAAGGCTTGAATATCTAGTCTATGGGTGTACATATAATATCAACAATCATACGTAGGAACTAGCTAGCAACCTTATAAATGTACAAATAAAGATTCAAAAGTTCCATCAATGACATCCATCCAGATCAAAAGCACCAAAATGAAGAACAATAGCTTAGTAAGATTGCTTCAGCATGAAGATTCTTAATTCTTGGCCTCATAAAAAAAAGGAGGGAGCAACCTCTGAAGAGACAATTTTTTCAAACATTTAGAATAATATAAGTCAATAGTTCGAGTTCACAATCATAGCTTGTTTATATTCTTTTGGTCTTGTCTATTTTATATGATATGAATAGGCCAGAGATAGATGCCCTGCATGTCATACTATCTCAACCAAGTAGCTTGCGAAGACAATTCTGAGATGAAGAGTGGCTTGAATTATGAAGACATTGAAAGATACCAAGTAATAGATCATTGGTAATTGTATTTGAGGTAGAACCTGCCTATGAAGGACATCCAAAAAGAGTGTTTGTAGAATAATTCCATAACAAAAATACCAAAGTTCATGCTTGATCACAAATAAAAGACTTGAGGTACTATCAATGGCTACAGGGGCCTAAAAATCATTTGCATTGCGAAAAACAACTAGAATATATAGCAGACACCATGCAACAAATCTTTAACTTCTTGTGCATATACTGACTTGTAGCAACATTACTTCTTAGAGACCTCAAAATTAGATGAGGAGGTGATGTCACAGACATACAACTGAGGAAGAGTCGAGAAGATTCTAAGAGGTTCCAATAGGCTCTAAGAATGTTCTAAAAGATTTCGAAAGGTTCCAATAGGCTCTAAGAAGGTTCAAGAAGATTCCAATAGATTTTAAGAAAGTTCTAAAAGATCATAAAAGAACCTAGAAGGTTCTTGGAGGCTTTAGATAATTTAGGAAGTTGCCAAAGAAGGATCTTAAGCTTGTTTTGTTTCCAAGCCTCATGAAAACTTCTTAAGAAGCTTCCTAGGATCTAATATACATAAGAGTTGATATTGAGGGGATCCTTAGTCTCGACAACTCACTTCTTGTCGTTTAGCTAGGACCTTCTTGTCTTATGTCCTATTATTATTCTAATGTTGAGCTAATTCTATTTTTTGATCTTGAATCCTTATCTTGTATATGGTCCCTAACGTAGATTAGTGATGAGATCTATTGATATTGAAGACTATAGTTGATTTGAGATTGGTAGTGGCTGTAGAAGTCTATAAGAATTATGTTAAGAATTTTTGGATCATGAACAAATTTCACTTAAGAAAACAAAGTCTTTTATATTCTTCTATATTTGAAGCCACCATAAATCTTGAGAAATAAGCTCAAATATTTTATTAAACCAAAATATCGTATCATTGAAAAATCTTCATGAAATTGAAGAACACAAAGTCACATTGGTCTTTTTAGAATATATAAACAATCTTCATAATATAAAATATCTTCTACAAACTTAAACTTTTTATTATCAAGGCATTGCATAATATTACAAATTAATAAATCTTTATCTAATACTACATAAATTTGTTCAAAAAAACTTAAATCAATAGGTATAACTATAGAAGTAGCATAAAGATGAAATTATTTTGGCTTCAAGAGAGTCGTATATTGGTGATCAAATGTTGTTTTTGTAATCTTTGGAGCAAGATATGATTTCTTTGATAAAGCTTTTGATAGTCTTTGTTGCTTTCTTGGTTGATATATAATCACAAAATTAAAATGAAATAATGATATATTTAAAAAAGTTTGGTATTGATTCAAAATTTGAGGTAACATGAAATATTCTAATTTTTTTTTATCTATGTATATAGTCACAAGATATATAGCATCTTCTAATAAATAATGCCATCATTATAAAAAATCTATAATCATAAGAAGCACTTTATTGTGAATGTTGTAATTGATCTCTACAATTGAATTTTTTTTTAGAATAGAATACAATTAGGTGGAGCTTTCTATCTTTTCTATTTATGATAATGTAGCTCCTAATGCAAAGTCAAAAGCATCGATTTCCAAATAAAAAGTCTTATTAAAATTTAGATGCAATAATAATGGAGTTGTAATAAAAGATATCTTCAAATCTTGAAAAGTCTTTTGTGCTTGACATCCCCATTTCAATTTGTCTTTGAACATCAATTGAGTGAGAAGAGCAGCAACTTGGGAATTGTTCTTGATAAATATTCAATAGAAATTTACAAAACTAAAGAAAAATTATACATCCCATGTTGCGTTTGGAGTTTTCCTCTCTATTATAACTTAAATTTCCTTTGGATCCATCAACAAGCCTTCAATGGATATAATACAATGAAGAAATTTTACTTTTAATTGATGGAATACACATTTCTTTAATTTGGTATATAATCTTGTATTTTGTAATTTTTGTAAGACTAATCTTACATATTCTTCATATTCTTCAGGACTCTTGGAGTAGATTAAGATATCATCAAAATAATAGATAATAAATTTATCTAAGAATTCTTAAAAAACATCATTTATCAAATGTTGGAATATAGTTGGAGCATTTGTCAATCCAAAAGGCATGACATTATATTCATAGTTTTTGTACTTTGTTATGAGTTGTTTAAATTATATTGCATCAATTTACATATCCTTAGCTTAAAAGTGTAGAAATAATGTATTTATTAAAAGAACAAAGTATAAATTTCTAATATATTTTTTTATCAAAGTTTATGAATGTTGATCTTGATGGCATTGAAATAATCAATTATTGCACTTCATAGCTTGGTTGATAATTTCATTGAATATTTAAGGATTAAATAATGATAGTAATAGATCTTTTATCTTATTCTTTAGTTTCCAATAGAATTGAGTTATAAGAGCTTCTTCATCTCAATTGATGTCACAAGCCAATTACACAAAATCAAATGCATAAACTAATGCACATCATGATTCTTAATGTAATAAGCAAGTCTTTGTTGTTGCTCATTGAGTCTTATCATGTTTTTCAAGTTCCTCTACAAATACTTCTAAAAAAGCTTTAAAGTTGCTCAAGATTAGAGATCTCTTTTCAAATAAAAGAGCAAACTAAAATAAGGCTTGAGTTGTGAACAAGATTCCAACTAAATCAACTTATAATTTTTTTGTTGGATAGTGCTCACATTGTAGAAAAGTTACCAAGTGAATTTGGTTAACAAATCCTTGAAACTTCAAGCGTCTACTATTAAATTTTTCTAAAAGAATAATCTAAGGTTCTTTATGTTATTGAATAGGTGAATTTTCTTCTTGAAGTATAAGTGCCACTGCCTCCTTGGATGTAGAAGCTTAAGATAGTGGTTGAATCACAAGTTGATCTACTTCAAGTCTTGCATCACCATAAAAACTTGCAAAAAATCCCTAAATTTTAGTAGTTCTACAAACTAAAGCATTCAATGTAATTATAATAACATCGAACTTGGACTTAGGAGACTCAACCATACTAACATCTTTACGTCTACCTATCTTGGGAAAAATAATAATAATAATAATAATAATAATAATAATAATCTAAAATAATATCAGTTTAGAAGAAGGTATTTCATAAATTTTAAAAGACTTAAATGCCTTCAAGAAGAGAGGTAATCCACTCTCTATGAAGAAGGATCAAGCTTTAGTATTGATAAGATAGAAGTCTTGAAAAACTATTATAGATATATTATATAAGAGACTAAACAAGAAGTTAAATGGAAGAGTTTCAACTAGAAAACTAATAGGAACTTAATCAAATGAGTATAAGATCAATACCAAGAAAAGTGAGCTAGAGCGCCAAAAAATATGTTGTTGAGACTAAGTATCTCCATTGCTTTGATTCCAATATATACTAGGTATTACGAAGCTTCTCAAGAAATTTTCATGTTGCTTGAAGATGAAGCAACCTTAGGAAGCTTCTCAAAAAAATTCCATGTTACGTGAAGATGAAGTAAGTCTAGGAAGCTTTTTAAACAACTTCCTTAATCTTTTTAGAACTTTTTAGAATCCACTAGAATATTTTAAGAACCTTCTAAAATCTAATATAATATTCTAAAAATATTTCTATAATCTTTTTATTGGATATCTATAATTTATATGATCTTATTCAAATATTCTTCTTTAGATTTTGTTTTTAATTTCAAATTAAATTTTTAGATATTATTTAATTTAAATTTGTAAATATTTATAAAAAAATGTATATACAACCAAATCTACAAACAATCATTAGATTATTGAATTTAATTCTATCAAATGCTTTGAGACTTTATTCACTATATTAGATCTAATTAAAAAAAAATTAAAACAAATACTTTATGAAATATAAATATAATTTTATAATTTATTTTTAAAATAATATCATAATATTATTACTATTTTCATAGTCTTTGTATATAATGAATTTCAATTATTTAATATTTTTCTTATTATATATCTTTTTAAATCTTTCAATATATTTTATAAAAAATATATCATGCATAAATTTAAACATTGTATTACTAGCTATTATTTCAAGTCACTAGAATCTTACACAAGTAACTTTTATCTTTATAGAACTTAAAATGAGATGCAAAAATAACTTTGTCCTTACATTTGTTAAACATTCTTTTAGATCTTTTGTTTCTTGTGGCTTCTCAATCTTTATAAATTTAATATAATTATATGATTAGTTAATTTTTATTTTAATGTATTTTTAAGTATATTTTAAAAATAACTATACATGTATAAATATATGTGTATATAGACATACATATATACATATAAAAAAAAAGTTTTAAAATCAACTTCTATATTATAAACTAGTGTCTTCTTATTATAAAAAAATGTTATAATGAGATGATAAATAAAAATATGTAAATATTTAATAATGGTTTTGTTATAAAATATGGATTATGTTCATTGCATTAAAAATTACAAGGTTATCTATGTGTTAATCAATATTTACTTTTACATGTTTAAAATAATATAATTGAATTAAGTTAAGCACACAATTTTTTAGTCCTCTTGATATTTTACTAAGTCATTTTACTTTTTAGCTCTAAAAATGTGGGGAATATATTTATTTATATATATATACCAACAATGGTTTTATTACCAACATTCATGCCTTTCATCATGTTGGGATGAAAAAAAAAATCTTAAGCTTTAAGTAATGTGCAGCAAGTATGAATAAATACAGCATTAGGTGGCCACGCAAGAGGGTCAATAAAAGCCAGAAAATCGAAACAATAAGCCTAGCGGGAACCACAACTGCCTACGTGGACACGAGCAACATATCATACACAAACACAATGCACAATATGCAAATACGACATACCTAGTATAAAGTACAAGATACTATATGGATACAAAGCCAACCGCGAGCGATCATTTCCGGTAAGTCCCACAAACTCCGTTGCAGCGAAGCGCAGTGACTCTGAACTTGCGCTCGCGCTCAGACACAGCATCACGCAGACACACGTATTTGCGAAGAGCGAGGGACGGGGAGGGGGTTTGCAGAGATTGAAGGAAGAGGGTGCTGGGGTCATGGAGACCTAGGGCATCGGAGCTTGGCGTGTCGGAGCGGCTTGGCTGGGTGCATCACTTGGAGAGCCGCTCGCTCGAATGCAATACCTCTTCAGATTTTCTTCCTTTACAAATTTAGAGGCTTGATTGGCGTGGTTGTCGAGGTGGGAAGATGGTGCAGGAGGTGAGTGACTATTTTGATTTTTTAAATGCCTTCTGTGTGTGTGTGTGTGTGTGTGTTTTTTTTTTTTTTTTGGGTTCTCTGGTGTCGTGAGCTCATGGTGGGGTTGTTACTTGGGTGAGTGTTGAGTGGTTTACGGTATGCTGGAGCGGAGAGGGTTAGGAGGATTGGAGGTTGTGTGTGGGTTTGGATGGAGAAAGTGGGGTTGTGATGTGATCAGGGATGTTTTGTCCGTAATTTTTTGGGAAAAAAATTGCAAGGAACTTAGTGACACGATTTGGTGAATTTGGTGTGTGTTTGAGAAGGAGGAGATTAGGGCACCAGCCAACGTGGGTCAGACGGGGCCGACTAGTGCGGCGGGCGCGACGTTGAATCGTTCTTTGTCGGGGCAGAGACTGCCGCAGTACCCGCAAACGCCTGGGATGCCAATGGGTGCACGTCCACCTTCTGCAGGGGTGACAACTCCTCATTACAATCCTCAGTTTCTGCCCACTAATGCAGCTGCGGCATCACCAGGGACTAACACGTCCCCAATGATGATGCAGCAGAGGCCAGGCCAGATGCAACAACAGCGACCCACCACAGCAACACAAGCAAGTCAAATCCGGGCAGGGGGTTACTTGCAGCAAACGCAGCAGTTTCCACACCCTCAATATGTGCATCATATGACTTCTCTTCCCATGAATGCTGCCAGACCTGGGGTACAAGGAGCTATTTCGCCAGCTGCAGGCACGCAGCAATATGGAAATATGCAAAACATGGCTTCGGTGCAACAACATAACACACAGGCATGTTCCCTCTTCGTTTTAGGGTTTAGGGTTTTGAAGTATTTTTAATTTATGTTGCGCCAGAGTTTGGGTTATACGCGACAAGTTTCAGCTTCGGTGTGCTGGGAGGTCAAGCTACATTTCTGTTTAGTGTGTATTGCTCGGAATGCGGGTTTTACAAACACAATTTTGAGTCCTGTTGCAATCATGCCTACAAGTATTATTTTCATGCTAATTATTAGTCGTTGAATTTCAACATTTGAATTATACGTGACTTGGGCGACTCATTTTTTTTGACTTGGATGCTGAAGGTCCTCAAGTATGTTGATGAGAGGATCATGTGTATTGCTGAGTCTCTTTGTCCGACGCCCCGGAGATATGTTCAGTGTGCCCAGTGTGTGCGTGCTAGGCAGTTTCCCTAACAGCGTTGGCTGCTTTGAAGATATGTTTCTAAGATGTGTCATGCTGACCTGAGTTTCGTTCGCAGGTTAGACAGCAGCAGCAGAAGCAGGGGCAAACACCTGGAACCCAATATATAGGCGCTGCTACAGCTGGTCAGCAACAAACGCCTGGTTCTGCTGGGCTTGCCTCGCTCCAGCAGCAGCAGCAGCAGCGGCAACAACAGCAAACAAATCAGCAACTAAGTGCTCAACGGCTAGGGTCACAACAGCAGCAGGCAATGGCTCGACAGGCTCAAGGCGCGCCGATGATGCAGAATCAAGGAAACACCATGCTGGGAAGGGGGGCTACAACAGGCGCTCAAGTGCAAGGTCTTGCAGCTGGAGGCCAGCAGCAACAGTTATGGCAGGGGAAACCTGCTCAGTATCAACAACAGCAGCAGCAACAACAACAACAACAACAACAACAACAGGCACAGCAACAGGCACAACGGTCACAGCTGGCCGGCTCATCCTTGGTCGCTAACCAAGCGAGGCCTTCCACACCTGGGGCAGCTCAGGCAAACAACGCACTTCCTTCTCCTGCTGCTGCAACGAACCCTCATACCGAGCCACTTAATACGTCGGGAAGTATTCTCAGAAAGCGCAGTATCCAAGATTTAGTTGCACAGATTGACCCTAAAGAACGGCTTGATCCTGATGTGGAAGACGTGCTTCTTGAGATTGCAGATGATTTTATTGAGAGTGTGGCTTCATTCGCTTGTAAACTAGCAAAGCACCGCAAATCAGCTGTACTTGAAGCAAAAGATGTGTTGCTCCACCTCGACAAGCAATGGAACATAACCGTTCCGGGTTTTGGTGGAGAGGAGATTCGTTCTTACAAACGTCCCCAGATCAGTGAGTCACACAAACAGCGTCTTGCTGTGGTGAGGAAATCTGCAGCAGCTGGACAGGCTGCAGCAGAGACGAAAGTTGCTACTTTACCTGCTGCAGCGCCCGCTACGAACCTCTCCACGCCTGTCAAAGCTGGGGTTTCAGGTCCAGCAACCTCTCCTACGCCGTCTCCAGGCATGCCAAGAATACCACGGGTGTAGCAGTTCACACTTTTTCTTTGGTACGACTCTTTTGCATTTTGTGTATGGAGAATATACCTCAACAATTTCAGCTATTAAGTAATATTCATATCTCGTACAGCAGTTTAGACTCTGTTGCATTTGATTATGTTGGACTTAGTTGTGCTGTTAACTTGTTTGATTCTATTTCTGGGTGCCTAATTGAAAGCATATCGATCAAGGTTTCTGACGAGATAACTGAACAAAAGTGAAACTCAGATGGTAATCTGGGTGTTTCATTGCTAGCAACATAATCAATTCATACTTGTGAATGGGACAGATACTTTTACATTCATCAACCTAGTTGAGATTTCTTACACATGTGATAACTATGATCGCTGAATTCAATCCTTAGTTCAGTTCTTTCTTCGTGTTCAATTGTAACCAGTGTCGTGGAAATTGCAGCTGGAGATGTCACGCTTGTTTTTATTGGCTGGTCTTCCAACGAGTTGGATTCATTTCGAATGTTCCGGGTGCACCGAAGTTCCCCCCCTCAGCCAGCCTCTTTTAATACGCTCACTGAAGATACTTCCACGCCACCTTTGGACCTGAGTCTGTTGAGAGCCACCTCAACCTTCTCAAACCATCAGCTGCACAGCATGCATCAACTTCTGTGGCTCTTCGCATCATCTGGGATGGACCCTAAGTTCCAGCCATACATTTTTTTTCCCCTTGTATTTATATTCACCAATGTCCACTTGCTTGCACCAGGGCAGTTTTACAGACCCAGAATTACCCACTGCCTGTGAGGGGAAGTACCTCGCAGGACACCGGGTTATCTACCTATCGTTTTGATATTGTTGGCAGCGGCGACCAGGAGTAATAGTTGAACTAACCTTACTATGGTTTCGAACAAGTCAGAGGTACACGTTGCCCCTAAGGTAACCGTGATTCTTTCTTAGCCTTCAGTGCACATACTTCGCAACATGTCGATATGCCACCCACCCCTTTGATGCCAAAATGTGTCTATCATTTGGTCAAAATGAGTCACTATGTGTAGGAAGTGTGTACGTTTTGGGAATAATTTGCTTTGACAATGATGGTGTTGTGCATGCTGTGCTCATTGTTAAAATGTTTAGAAACGTCTCCTGATTAAATTCGAGTGTTATTGGTGCAATAAATCTAATTCATTTTATTTACGGTGTGAAGCAAAACTGAGTCAAACTCTTTTATTTCCTAATTCAATCAACAATGTAGGATATTGACAATAGATCATTACAAACTATAAACTGTGCATTACATTTTAGTACAGTTTGAGTACATTACATTTTGATGGGAAGTAATGTTTCTTTTACAATAATATGAATAAGAAAATACATTTAATGCAAACTATGTTTCTTGACTTCACTTTGGCATGTTCTTATACAACCTTTTTATACTTCAGTGGAATGGAGGTTCAATATTCTTCAATAAGTTCCTACAACTTTGAAATTCCTAATGGAGCACTTTATTGGTTGAGATGACATTTTAGTCCTATTCAAAGATGTTCAATTAAATCTAGACTAAGAGACTATGCATGCTACTTAAAAGTATTCAACTTCATGTAATTGTCAAGGACAAAGACTCGATGAGGGAAAATATACACAAAAAGGCTATCTCGATATAATAAGTCAAAATATAAACAAGTAGGTATATTAAAAGGAAACTGGAATGGCTATTGCTACAAGACAAGAAACTAAAGACTCTTGAACCTGGACTAGAAGCAAGAAAGGAGTTGACAAGAGTGAAGAAGCCTTCACTCTTGTCTCTATATATACTATCTAACTAGGGGCTACGTGGCGACGTTCTATAGGACCTCCAATATGTGTTGACTTTGTAGGACACATGCCTTGACTTACAAGGCAAGTTTTTCTACGTGTGGACCACATAGTTAGCTTGATCTTCAAGCTAACAACATGTGTGGCACATGGCCAACTTGTTGACCACGTTTCTAATCCAAAAAGTCAATTAAAGACACCTATGAAGTCAAAGCAGCGTCTAGGAAGTTTCTATGAAGCTTCTATATTAAATATTATAGAATTAACTTACTTTTATCTACTTTTACTTACTTCTACCTATTTCTATATGTAATTATTAGCTTACATGATTATGGCCGTGACAGTAATCCTACACCATTATCAAACCACCACCAAAATTTATTATCTATTGAAATTGTCTTTAGTTGTAAGATTATTTATTATAAATCCATCACCAACAACAACTATATGAGCAAAATTGGTTTACTTTTGTTTTATTATAGAAGATAACTCACTCTTAGTCACAAATAGTCCAATGTTCATGGCATTTAGTAAATTCAAGTCACTCCTTCATGTAAATTTGGTTCAATTTTTGCTTCTTATGTTTCACTTTTGATATGAGCCGTGCAATATATAAAATTCCTCTCATTATATCATTATTTATAGTAACTTGGCATTCTTTATAATTATGTTGAATAACCTTTGTCAAAACATCAATATCTCCTAATATAGTAACTTAGACATATACTTTCATTTGTGTATTTGTGAGCACTTGTGATCTACCATCACTATAAACTCAAAGATTAATCAATTTCTTTTTTCTAATTTGTATAACATAGCTTTGAGTCTCATATAACTAATTTGCTACATCCCTTATAGAACTATTAACTTGTAACTTCATAAAAATAGAGTTATTAAGATCTATTCTAGCACTAGCAGAAAGCTCATTTAGATATACCATGATTATTGAATAAGATCTATAGAAAACATTTAGAGAGCTTTGAGCTAAAGTATAGTCCAAATGTATATGTGCATATGAGTTTTGCAATGTTCAATTCCTCTTCTTCAACTTCATTGTGTTAGATAAGAAGATGCATCTAAAACTAAGTCATGACATGTATTAAAGCTGAAATAGCAATTTCTGATCACAACTTATGTATCTATCAATATTGGTTGAGTACTAGGTAGAAGACATAGAATAATATCTTTTGACAATGGAAATATAAAAACTCATTCATTGAATTTTCAATAAGTGAAGGTTTAATTTTTGTTTCTATATGGTTGACTCAATGTCATTGTACATTGTATCTATTTGGTAGAATATTAGAAATAGGGTAGTTAAAGTAATAAGATGTTAAACAATTGATATGTGTCATGGACATACATTGGAAGATTCTTCGAATATTCTTTTAGAATATTCTCTAAAGATTCTCTAAAGATTCCTTTAGAAGGTTCTAGAAGATTCTTAGAATATTCCCTAAAGATTCTCTTAGAAGGTTCTAGAATATTCTTAGAAGGTTCTAGAATATTCTGATAGATTCTAGGAAGTTGCTCGAGAAGTTTCCTAATTAGTAGAAGTTGTTGGAGAAGCGTCCTAGTTAGCGGAAGTAGCTCGAGAAGCTTCCTATTCAGTAGTATATATAGGAGTCGAGGCTGAAGAGTTCTTCAGTCTCGACAACACATCTCTTGGAGTTCTAGCTCACCTTTCTGGTGTTGTTCTTGTACTCATCTGTTTAATCTAGTTCTGCCACTTCTTCTTGAACTTCTTGTTAGATTTCAAGTCTGTATTTTGTGTCCGTGACAGTTTGTTGAGACTCCATTTTCACTGGTATCAGAGCTAGTTCCTTCTTGTTAGAGAGTGGATTACCCCTCTTCTTGAACGTGTGCTAGTGTTTTAGAGGTTGCGGATTACCCTCCTCTAAACTGATATCTCTTCTTTCTCAATATTGGAGCCTTATTCTTCTTGGAGAGAGTGGATTACCCCTCATCTTGGAGTCTTAAGGCATTTTAGAGGTTGCGGAGTAATCTCCTCTGAACCAATATTGTCCTCTTGTCAAAACTCTTTTTTCTTCTTTCTGAAGCTTAGCCGAAGGTTAAGACGTTAAAATGGCTGAAAGTTTGGAATCCAAACTAGACGCCATCATAAATGCTCTTGCCTCGTTGTCACATAGGACAACAGAGATCGAAGGAGTCATGGTAGGACTCCATAACAATGGAGCATCTGGAATAGCGCCATCTAAAGCATATCAGCCTCAAACTTCTGCGCCAGAAGAAGCAGTTCTACCTCCATTTCAACAAGATCGAGTAGTCCTACAACGAAAGGAGCCTCGAGTTAGTCTTCCGGATAAGTTTGATGGAACTCGTTCCAAGTTTCGAGGTTTTGTCAACCAAATCAGGTTGATAACAATTTTACAGCCCGAACGTTATCCGACGGAGGAAGCGCGTGTTGGGCTTGTTGGAACCTTGCTTACAGCACAAGCTCTGTCTTGGTTTACTCCCTTGTTTGAGAAGCGATCGCCAATCCTGAGCAACTTTGAAACGTTCTTGGAGGCGTTTGCAGAAGCATTTGGCGAGCATGATAAAGTTCGATGGGCTACAACAAAGATCCGATCGCTACGACAAGGAACACGCTCTGCATCAGTCTATGCCTCGGATTTCAGACAATTGGCAAGTGACATTAATTGGGGTGAAGAGGCGTTGGTGAGTCAGTTTTATTGGGGCTTGAAGGATGATGTGAAGGACTTGCTGTTATCTCTTCCTGATCCTCAAACGCTCAACGAAGCTATTAGTCAAGCTGTAAAGTGTGACAACCGCCTATTCCAGCGTCGCCAAGACCAACGTCCAAGACACCAAATGACTCGTTACGACGTGACTATGTCTGCAAATAGCTTAAACTCACATTCGGAGGCAACAGACATGCAAATCGACACGGCGCGTGTCCGATCTCTTACTCCAACAGAGAAGAAACGGCGTATGGAGGAAGGGTTATGTTTGTACTGTGGAGAAGAAGGTCACAAGGTTGGAAATTATCCAAAGAAGCAAAATTGGCACCCTGTCAAGACTAGAAGTGCGATGATTCCGGAAAACGACGACGCCCAGCGACAGTAGGAATTGTGCGACTGGACAATCTAATATCACGACAACAATCAGGTTCCTCCTTCTCTGTCCAACCTGCCCGTTGTTTTACAATTCCTTTGTTTTTAGGCCCTCAAAAACAAAAAACTTTAGCTTTATTGGATTCGGGGGCATCTACTTGTTTTTTAGATGAAGAGTTTGCTAAACGCCACAAGATCCGTTTAGTACAGAAGTCCAAACCTGTTCACGTAGAGGTGATAGATGGACGACCCTTATTGTCAGGCAACGTTACCCACGAATCAGAACCTATAGAAGTGGTGTTTAAGGACCATAGTAGTCACGTTATTTTTAATATTATTAGAACCCCATCAAGCCCTGTTATCCTTGGTCTTTCTTGGTTAGAAGATCATAATCCGTCCATTGATTGGAGGCTACGAAGGATAACATTTCCTGAAAAAAATAATAATAAACCTGTTGGTAGAACCTACATGAAGAAATCCATGTTTATTGGAGCGAGAGCGTTCCTAAGATCGTCCAAGGAAAGCGCACCATTTGTCATTTATGCAGCTCCAACTAGCGGCGAGAATATCTCAACATCGAATATACCAGAGCAATATAGGGATTTTGAAGACGTGTTTCAGAAGAAGAACGTCGATATACTGCCGGAACATCGACCATATGATTGCGCCATAGACTTAGAGGAAGGAGCGCAACCACCTTTTGGTCCAATATACAACCTATCGCAGACAGAGTTGGCAGAATTGCGGAAGTACATCGATGAGAATCTAGCCAAGAATTTTATTCGACATTCAAAGTCGCCAGCTGGAGCACCAATCCTATTCGTGAAGAAAAAGGATGGCTCACTGCGGATGTGCGTGGACTACCGAGGACTCAACAAGGTGACCAAGAAAAATCGCTATCCCTTACCTTTGATCTCCGGCCTCTTAGATCAACTTGGACGTGCAAGGATTTTTACAAAGATTGATTTAAGAGGAGCCTACAACCTTGTGCGAATCAAAGAAGGAGATGAATGGAAGACAGCCTTTCGTACAAGGTATGGCCATTTTGAGTACAATGTCATGCCTTTTGGTCTTACCAATGCTCCAGCGGTCTTTCAGCATATGATGAACGACATCTTTTGGGAGTACCTCGATGACTTTGTTGTCATCTATCTGGATGATATTTTGATATTTTCCAAGAATGAAGAAGAACATGAGAAGCACGTTTGTTTGGTTCTTGAAAAACTACGCGAACGAGGACTCTACGCCAAGTTGGAGAAGTGTCAATTTCACCAGAATGAGATGGAATTTTTGGGCTTCATTGCGACTACAGAGGGCTTGAAGATGGATCCAAAAAAGGTAGAAGCAATTATATCTTGGGAAGTTCCGAAGACGGTTAGAGATGTTCAGTGTTTTCTTGGATTTGCTAACTTCTATCGGATCTTCATCAAGAATTATTCTCAAGTTGCTGCACCACTCACGCGTCTAACAAGCAAAGACAAGCTCGAATGGGGATCACAAGCAGCAAAAGCATTTCAAGATCTCAAGACGGCATTCACTACGGCTCCAATCTTGGTACACCCTGACTTTGCAAAGGCTTTCTATTTAGAGACCGATGCTTCAGATTTTGCTTTGGGAGCTGTGCTTTCACAGATGGGCATAGACAAGAAGCTTCACCCAGTTGCGTTCTATTCACGAAAGTTCTCTGCTGCTGAGATCAACTACGAGATCCACGACAAAGAGCTGCTTGCTATAGTGGATGCCTTCCAAGAGTGGCGTCACTTCCTCGAAGGAGCTGCACATCTAGTGACTGTTTATACGGACCACAAGAATTTGGAGTACTTCATGACAGCTCGAATTTTGAATCGTCGTCAAGCTCGATGGAATATGTCTCTATCACGATTTGACTTTATTATCACCTACCGCCCTGGAAAACAGCAAGGATTATCTGACGCATTATCGAGGAGATCGTATCTTGCGCCAAAGGCTGGAGAAGCAGCGTTTGATCAACAATGTACAACATTGTTGAAACCAGAAAAATTCAGGATTTTTGCTACTGTTGCAACTATCGAAGACGGCTTCCTCAACGAGATACGTACTGCGACCATTGAGGATTCTATAGCTCTTGACATCAAACAACGTGTCGATAATGACAAGTTTAAGGTGGAGGGAGATCTTCTGTATTTTGAGGAGCGGTTGTATATCCCGAAAGGACCAACTCGACTCCGAGTACTTCAATCTCGCCACGACTTTCCAGCTGCGGGACATTTTGGATTCAACAAGACTTTGGAGCTCATTTCACGAGATTTTTGGTGGCCCCAAATGTGGAAGGATGTGAAGGAATTTGTCCTTTCTTGTGATGTTTGTTCAAGATCCAAGATCCCTCGACATCGTCCATATGGACTTCTCCAGCTATTGCCTATTCCGCACCGACCATGGTCTTCAATTTCTATGGACTTCATTACGGACCTACCACCATCGAATTCATTTGACAGCATCTTTGTTGTGGTGGATCGATTTACAAAGATGGCGCATTTCGTGCCTTGCAAGAAAACATCGTCAAGTGAAGACACCGCAAGACTCTTTCTTGATAACATATATCGTTATCATGGCCTACCAGATGATATCGTGTCGGATCGAGGTACTCAGTTTGTATCCAAGTTTTGGAGGTCCCTCTTTGACATATTGAAGGTGGATATTAAGCTCTCTTCGGCTTTTCATCCTCAAACTGACGGTCAAACGGAGCGGGTGAATCAAGTTTTGGAGCAATATTTACGATGCACCATCAACTATCAACAAGATGATTGGACTGCATATCTACCGCTTGCTGAGTTCGCATACAACAACACTCTTCATGCGTCAACTCAACAAACACCATTCTTCTCCAAATACGGATACCACCCCAAGCTCGATTTATTGAGTTCTTCAACAAATAACAACCTAGCAGCTGAAGGATTTGTGAAGCAACTATCGGAGCTTCAAGCGACGTTGAAGCTTCAATTGCAATCTGCCCAAGAGAGTTACAAGGCATCTGCAGATAAATATCGAAATGAGGCGCCTACTTTTAAAGTTGGAAGTAAAGTATGGCTTCTTCGACGGAATATCAAGACCAAGCGACCATGTGACAAATTGGACTATCGGAGATTAGGGCCATTTGTTATCGGGAAGCAGATCAATCCGGTGGCATATCGTCTGGAGTTACCAGCTACTATGAAGGTACATCCAGTCTTTCACGTGTCTTTGTTGGAACCTTATCGAGAGTCAGCTTTTCCCCAAAGAGTACAAAGTCCGCCACCAAGTATCGAAATTGAAAACCATGAGGAATACGAGGTGGAAAAGGTACTAGATTCACGGCGTAATAGAAGAAAATTGGAGTATTTAGTGCATTGGAGTGGATACGACATCAATGAACGAACGTGGGAGCGTGCCGAAAATCTTGCCAATGCACCAAAAAAGGTACAAGAATTTCATCAACGATATCCTCATAAACCTAAGCCGATTCAACGATAGCTTCTTGCTGAAGCTTGCTCATCAAGTAGCATAAAAAGGGAGGAGGGCACCTCCAAAACCCATAGTTCGATAGTGTAGAACTTTGTTAGCAACTATAGTTTGCTCTCATCATTTTAGCCTTTAGACATGGATAGTCAAGATACTACACTTGTTATGTCATCTCAAGCGACTAGCTCACGAAGACGACCGCGAGATGAAGAACCGCCTGCACCACGACGACGTCGGAGGATACCGAGCAACAGATCGCTAGTAATTGTATTTGAGGTCGAGCCTGCCTACGACGGTCAGCCAGAAGGTGTGTTTGGAGGACAGTTTCACAATGAAGACACAGAAGTCCACGCTTGGTCAGAGGTTGAAGGTGTTGGTCACTATCGTTGGCTCCAAGAGCCGATGAATCATTTGCCTCGTGAACAACAATTGGAATTCATAGCGGATGTGATGCGACAGATTTTCATTTTCTTGCGTTGGTATTGACTGATAACAACATTGCTTCTCGGAGACCTCGAAGCTAGAAGAGGAGGTGATGTCATGGACATACATTGGAAGATTTTTCGAATATTCTTCTAGAATATTCTCTAAAGATTCTCTAAAGATTCCTTTAGAAGGTTCTAGAAGATTCTTAGAATATTCTCTAAAGATTCTCTTAGAAGGTTCTAGAATATTCTGATAGATTCTAGGAAGTTGCTCGAGAAGTTTCCTAATTAGTAGAAGTTGTTGGAGAAGCGTCCTAGTTAGCGGAAGTAGCTCGAGAAGCTTCCTATTCAGTAGTATATATAGGAGTCGAGGCTGAAGAGTTCTTCAGTCTCGACAACACATCTCTTGGAGTTCTAGCTCACCTTTCTAGTGTTGTTCTTGTACTCATCTGTTTAATCTAGTTCTGCCACTTCTTCTTGAACTTCTTGTTAGATTTCAAGTCTGTATTTTGTGTCCGTGACAATATGGGGATAAAAGAATTTTTTGTAGAGTAGCAATTTTAAAAACTAAATTAGTCTTGCATACACCTATACCTGTTTTATTGGATTTTTAATCTTATTATTTTAGTTTTTTTGATTTAAAAATTAATTGTAATATCTAAATGCTTTTTGGATATTAAATTAATTACTTAATTGACATATATGAAGCATTTGTACCATTAATAAAGTTTGGTTTTGAAAAAAAAATCACCAAATAATTAATTGGAACAATCTTTTATATTTATATTATAATTTTTAAAATTAACATTATTATCATCTAAAATTTTATTAATTTTTAACATGATTTATTGCATTAAAAACATGAAATCGATTCATCTATAGTAAAGATGTTATTTTTATTCTTCTTATAAAGTTGCCAATTTTGTATATGTGTGTATAAATATATATATATATATATATATATATACATATATATGATTCTTCAAAATATACAATATACATATATATATATATATATATATATATATATATATATATATATATATATACACATATATAAAATTTAAATGATATTTTGTTATAATATGATGTATTAAATTTAAGGCAAAGTATGTTTTGGAGTTTGCAACCATTTAACTAGATTATGAAATATTTTAAAGATAATTATTATTTTTAAAATATTTCTATTATATAAAAATTTAAAATTTTGTAATAGCTTCTTAAAACTTTATAATTAAAATTCCATCAATAAGTTTAATAAGAAATATTTTTTTAAAATTCTTTGTAGTAGCTAATATGATAAGTCATTGTAAACTTAGACAAATAACTTTTGCTTAGAGAAGTAATATAAATATTTAAAGATATATTAAAATTATTACTACAATCATGAATTCTATCATTTATTATTTTCTACTTTATAGCATGCAAACCATCTTCCACTTCTCTTGCCATAACAAATCTTGTCCCTTGATATATTTTTACATATTTAATCCTTGTTACCACTCTTCATTCTTTTAGATGAAGTTATCCATTCATGTCAATTTATTCAACTACATCCCTTTTAACAATTGATTCAATAATCTATTCAGTAAAAAAACAAAGAAAATTAATGTCATATTTCAATTGTAGTTTTATATTTAAAAGCCATGTAAGAAAGGGGTTGTAGTATGCTAATCTTTGACTTAAGTATGCACTGTATTAAATATGTACTTAGTTTAAGTATGAAAAATAAACGTCTAGAAGTATAGTTCAAATTGATATTACTTTATTAATAAAATATTATTTCTACCTTGAAATATGTTGAAATATCAAGAATATCCTTGTATTTTTTATAACAGTAAATCTAACCCATTTTTTCGATAATATCAAACTTACCCTTCAATCCAATGAGCTATTACAATTCTTCTTTATTTAAGTGCAATTGGGACCCAACTTGTGTGCTACAGGGCCTCTTCCGCACTTTTTGGGGAACTTTTTGGGGCATAGTACAAGGATGTTAAGTTCTTGGTGTTCATAATTGGTGAGTGAAGGGAAAATATACACCCAATTTTGAGATCTTGTGTGTTTAATGAATGCTTTGAAATCTGGCTCGTGTGCACTTATTTTTATGGTAAGATCTTTTGATGTGATGTTTTTTGAGTGCCTCTTGCAAGTGCTTAAAGGAGTGTTGCTTCGTGCGGCCTTGTTTTTGTATGTGGTCTATCATTGCTTTCGTCTACAGTATGGCTTTGAGGGAGATAGTATGTTTGCTAATTGCATGTTTTCCCTGTCTCTTCTCCGTGAGTTGTCCAATTTTCTAGAGAGAATCTGCTCATGCTCATCTTTGATTGAATAGTAGTATCGGAAGTGAAGGAGTCGCAGCGAGCATCCATGACAGTGGATATGGACTTGGCGTCTTGGAAGCAGCTGCCCTCAGATGTGCAGGTGTTCACATTGGCTATGCTGCCTCTGCGGCAGTTAGTTAGCTCCCGCTGCGTGAGTAAAGAGTTGCGAGCTTCGCGAACGATGAAGACACCCTGGCTTTCTCGCGGTCATTGGTAACGCCTCTCATGGAAAAACCGATGCTAGCTATGGGTTACGATGGTAAAGAATTAGAGGTGAGTCGCGGCTAACAAAGCCCTGGTGGGGCTGGATCGAAGCAGGAGCAATGGCTGAATTGATTGACCACGTAGGTGATGGAAGAATCGAAGCAGGCGCAATGTTGCGGGGATCTCCTTCTAGAAAACTCCTCTACTACTGAACCCAGATATCTATAATGTGGAAAATTGCTGCGTATGTGATTGCGCTACCTGATTTTATTTTGACATATTCATTTGCATCGAACAAATTGATGATGTTGCCAATCGAGGGGTTGACCACGGATTCAAATTCCCTGGTCCTCATCGTGTAGCGACAAGTCGGTGTAGACTTCCTGTCTAATAAGATTAAGTGTGTCTACTAAGGCTGAGTGGGAGGCCCTCTCCGGCCTGAAATCCATGCACCGAGCTCATTCTTTGCCACACTGATCCCCAAGAACAGAGAAGTCCACATAATTGCAACCATGAGGATTCGGCACAATAATTTTGTCCTCTGAACAGACTCAGTCCATAATTCTGCAGCTCCCAAACCAGGCACCACAAGTAGAAGGAAAATTCACGAAGATGAGTCACAAACCACGCAATCTCAGTTAGTGCTTATGAATATGGTGCACTGCACATAGATCTCAAGAGAGTCTGAACAGATTGCTCTGGCCCCTCAGCTCGCGGAAATTTATTTATTTGTCAAAAATGGCTGCACAGTAGTGTATGTGGCACTAGAGGCAAATTGTGTCTCCAAACGTGCAGAAGAGGCCCAGCGGCACACAGGTTGGGCTCGAATTGCACTTAAAAAAAAAAAAAAAAAAAAAAAAAGTGCTTATTGGGTTGAAGGATAAGTTTGATATTATCAAAAAAGTGAGGGGTAGATTTGCTATTATCAAGGATACATGGATATTTTTGATATTTCAACATATTTCAGGGGTAGAAATGATATTTTCCCTACTTTATTTTGTTTTAAATGTGTCAAACACTGTTAGTTGTATATGATTTTTGTTTCTTTATATGTCTTTTGACAATCTTGTCAAGTATCATTAAAAATCTCTAATGCTTGAGAAAAAATTATCAACTAAAGCTACTTCAACAACTTCAATGAACTCATCAAATCTCAATTGTGGCTCTATCTCAATAAGACATTTTTGTAATTTGCTAATACCCATAAATTCATATTTTTGTTGATATTGTTGAACTATATTGTTTCTTAAAGCATCTAACTTGTTTTGTTTAATTGTCTCATTTTTTTGGATTATATTAATATTTTTTAAATTTTTCTCAAAGAAAACATTATTAAATAGATTATCTTGATACTTCTTGCTAGTTTTATCATCTATTGCAAAATACTTATTTATCTCTTCATTTTGGAATTGTCACATTTGTTTTTTTTTAAATTAATTTATTATTTTGTCAATTATTACAAACTTTAGAATCTACTAGTTTCTTTGACAAACTAACATTAGATACTTCTTACTATTTGATGATATCCACTTTTCATTTGCAACTTAGAATACTTTTTAATGATACTTTGTTCTAGATTCTTATAACATATTTTGCAACAATTAAAAAATTAGCATGTTATACTTGTAGCATTTTTTTTAGTATTGCAATGATTTCTAAATGCATTGGTTATTTCCACATTATTAGAATTTGAAAGAAAAAAAAAAAAAAACTACACTACTTTCATATTTTTCAAATGCTTTATTGTGCCTAGAACCATTACCAAATAATAAGAAGACTTTCCTACTTAAAAAAAAAAAACAAAAAAACAAAAAAATATTAAACTATGAATTAAATATAATTATATTATTTAGTTATTGATTTTTAAAATAAGAAATTGGCCAAAAATGTCCCACAATGCATGCTAGTGTGACTATCTTCTCAATCATTATGCATGGCAACTTGTGATTACTAATTGCAAAAGTGTAAAAGGCTAAAGTCATTCTCTCTTCAAATTTCTTTTTACCGCAAGTAGTTGATTTATCTTTTGTAAGAAGTAGAACCAAGTACTTAGAAAAAAAAATCTAAAACACAATTTAATCTTACCCATATTATAAATGTTCTTTAATTTTTTATTATAATAATGGCTTAAAGATTGTCCAAAGAATCTAGTAAATATAAATTGTCTTTGTCAACTTCGGCATCTATACCATGAAGAAGCATTAAGTCAAGTCCTTACAATTCTTAAATGTTGAAAACCACCTCTAATCTCACAAAATCATGCAACCTTAGTTCAATCGCAAAATTCATTGTTTTGGGAATTACATGGGAAAGTGGCAAATTTATTTTTGATCATTGAATTGCTTCAATTTACAAATTAAGTTGTTTCTTAAGAACTTCATATGAGGGCTTAGAAATTCTTCATTGCATACTTTAATTTTTTGGAAAATCAAACAAAATATGTAGTTTTATCTCATCTTTCTTCTTCCAAATAGTCTTTTTCTTACTCCATTTAGCCTTGGAAGTGAATACATTAAGGGAGGCTTTCGATTTTCTTAGGCACTAATAATCTCCATTCAATGGATATATGTCAATTGCTACAACCACTTCTTGTTGTGAAATTAACAACTACATCTTGTTATTATTAGAGAGAGCTAAATTAATTGAATGAATTTACAACAAGAAGTGGTTGTGCCCCGCCTTTAGGGAACCCTATGCATCACATTCAAGCCCTTCTACAAAATATTGCTACAGGACAACTACAACACTTTCCACCACCACTATTACATACAATCACAAATCACAAAACTTTCTTCCAATTGATTTGCACGTTATGAAAACCTGTAAAATATTCAAAAAAAAACCAAGTTCAAAATAAATACGCATAGGATTGAGTACTCAATTTTTGGCCCAGTTCAGTCAGCTGGGACTACCATATAATTGCTTGTGGATGACACTGGGCCGGAGATCATTGCCTTGGCAATGGACAGGCTGGGCCCTGTTGGTTCCCAGTAAAGTGAGTGCTTCTGTTACAAATAACGTTGTCTTTGCGAAGTTTCTAAGCATGGCGAGTTTCCAATCTGTGGGAAGCAGTAGAGATTATTGTGCGTGTCTGCATGTGTAGATGTTAGCTTCCAATTTGCGGAGATGCTGGTGTGTGGATCACAACAGACGAGCTTGGAAGTCCTCTACCCTGAAGATGCATTGAACGCATGCCAACAATCAGATTCCATTCGTGAGTGCGTCATTTAAACTTGTTTTTGGTAACATACCCTTCCCATTGCACCTGAAATGTAACCCTATTTTCAATTTAGATGTCTTGTCACCATGCAGTATCATGAATTTCACACATGAAGCGTTGTTTCTTTTGATTAATGAAGGATCCCTGTGCAGATACAAGTGGGATAACAACTTGTATCACATGAAACCTGAGACCGGGTTGTCAGCGCTTCGTATTCTGCTCTGGGTGTTTTTGCCTACTTGCGACTCGCTGTCGTGATCTCACAGGTAAGATTTTCCATATTCCCTTCTTTTACATTGATTTCACCTGATATTCCCAAGAATATGGCAGATTATTTCAACCCCATGCATGCTGTTGTGAGTCAAACGGGCTTGTTCAATATCGAGTAGTTGTTGAAATCCGTGGTGCGTGAATGCTAAAAGTTAGATATGTGATGTAGGAATTTGTGATCACGCTCAGTTGGTAGCCTCATCAACACTGCAACATAAGGTCGCTGTGGGTGGTTGACATTTTGGTCGTGCACGAACTCACTGGAGGTCAGTATCAAGCACAATGGTGCCAGGTTTTCCTTATTTCTATCATCTCGAGAATTTCCCACGAACGGTGTCTTCTTGGGGTGCACTATTCCGGTTACTCTGTAAAGTTGGGCTCTGCCAGCGTGAAGATCGTCAAAGTATCCCTGTGACGTTCGTTAGTTATAATATAACCTTCCACTGAGGCCTTAATTGTCGTTTTTGAGTGTAGAAATCCAATTGCGATGCAGAAATACAGAGTTGCTGTTTTCTTGTTTTCTAAGCAGGGCTTTATTTTGGAAAGCCGAGGGGCTTCAATGAGACCAATGGCAAAAGTGCTGGTTACAACGCAATCGCTTACTCGGCACCAGAGGTATTTTACATTTACTGTGCTATTTCTCGGCCTTTTTTGCAGATTTCTTCGATGGCGTAGGCAGATCCATCAGAGTGTACAGAGGCGATTATTCGTTTGTTTCGTGAAAACATAGAGTTGGTAAGTTTTGAACTATCTCTAATGATGAGCAGAACTTAAGGTTTGTAGTTCAAAATCCTCATTGGTGGAATGACTTTGTTGCATATTTTAGTGTGCCTTTCCTACGAAGATATTTCAGAATCTTAATTTTGAGTTTGTTTCCTCTGCACGTTGCTAGATTGCTCGAGTTGGATATGAACTGCAAGGAATAGGAGTGGAAAACTTTATACTGTTGACATGGCTAACATTCCGAGTTAGCAATGTCTATCATACCCATCGTGTTCCAATGGCTTGCCAATGTTCAAGGGTCGGTTCCTAAATCATCGGGTCATCCCACACTACATGCAGTTGTAGAAGACGAGTCAACAGTGTCATACCTTGATTGTATAAGATTTCTCAGTTGTGGAGGAAAAGAGACAGCCATGAGCTCTGAGTACCCAGATGTGGAGTTGTCTGACATACATGTTGACAATGCAGCCACAGTTCGTTGCATGGCTGCATGAGTTGCGTTCCAATCTGACGGTCACTCCTTCGTTTATAACAGTTTGACACCATCGTCACAGGCAATATCTTTGGTGGCGTCACACTAGACAAAGCTTCAATGTTGACTCGAAGCATAGCTATGTTGCCGTCAGCTAGCACTGGAGAATCTGTAAATACCACTACCACTCAAACGACTCCTACGATTGTTATGGATTTCTTTCTGAGTTGAGTAAGCTTTTTCCAGTACAGGGTTTCTTCTACTTCGTGGAAGTTCCCAATTCCCTGACTCAAACTGTGTTGATATGTAGAGTCTTGGTGTGGACGAACCAATTCATGGATTAGCTCTTAGTATTGCTGGTCAGGTATAAATATTTGTTCTATAAATGTGTGTTACATCTTCTCTGGAAGCTTTTAGCCAAGAGAGTCAGTACAAGTTATTTGGATGGTGCGACCTATCCAACAATTTTCAGAGGCGTATGCCCCAAAATTTCTTAGTATAACCTCAAAAGACCTGTTTCCGATTGTATACCTCTTAGGGGTTTGGTCCTGCTTCTTCCAGGACAAAGCAAATATTCTTTATCAACTTCTAAGCGCAAAAGCGCTCCTACGTTAAGCTTCGGGAGAAGAAAGTGCTGCTCATATGAATAATCATGTAAATTTTGCAAGTTCTCTATTTTTGGAGCTTTGGCTGTTCAGAATTGTCAGTCGAAGGCAATGAGGGATAATTGCATGTTTAGCAAGTTTAATTTAAAACCGGCTGGTGAGAGTTCACGAGGGATTCCTTCGTGTGCGTGTTCGTTCCAGGAATACGTGGGCTGCGCGAAAGTGGCAGTTGATTTGTGGACGTTTTCGTCTCCAAGCTAGTCTATGGAACAGGTAGCGAAGCAGAGAGTTTCATAGTAATTTTCTTTTGTTGTAAAGAAGTAAAGGACTTTTGGATAACTCTTTCATGAGGCGTCTCTTTACATTTTTAAAGTAACCTGGTCAACATGGCTAGGCACCAATTTTTGATCTGCTTGATAAATGGCATACTAAGTATTTGCTGTTTCCGTGCTGTAGAAGATGATTCGTGGAAAAAGCATGAGAAACTGATGCACCTATTCAACCAACCTATTCTCCAACTCTTATTTAGTGTACTTGACAGCAAAGTAGCAAGATCATTTTAACCAAGTGTTTGCCCAGCTCTTTAGGCTTAGCTTAGTTATTCCAGTATACTAGTTTTCATTTAGGAGTGTGAAAGAGTTCCCAGCTAAGCATTCTCCAGAAAATGACTATTGTCGTACCCCACAAGAGACGCATGAAACTTCAATTGAGGCTTTACCTCAGAATGTTAATCCTACTCTCGTGCTAGTTACGTGATGTCCCTACTGATGAGGAAAGTTAGTGTACTCGCTCACGGTTTCAGCATGAAAGCAGCCTCGTTTCCAGAGGCAATCCAGCAGACGCACAAACTAACACGTGTGAATGGCACAAACATATTTTGCATTGTTTTGTATAAAATGCACAGATGGTAGAATGAAGGTCCCTCTGAAGCCTCCAAATCCAAACAAGTACAGAGACCTACGGCCTGATGGCAATTCAATCTTACAAGAACGCCCTCCTTTAGTCGCAGATTCTTAAAGAAAAAACCCCGGTTGCTGCGAAAAAGGAGGTAGTGTTTTCTTTGGATTCCAACATTAAGTTCCAGAGGGCTTTTGATTTCAATTTTGAAAATGTGCTATAGAAAACTATCTAAAATGAACTACCGAGTTCACCTTGCTTCACGCCCTTACTATGTTCGAATTGCAAGCAAGTCTTGACACAGATAATGATAAACAGTGTAAAATTTTGCGCTTTTCAAGCTGCATGATATGTTTTTGAAGCCTTGCAACCTTGATCACAGTGACGTAAAATATTGCTTCAAAGGATTAGCCATGACTACTAGAGTACAACCTTTTAGACTAAATTCAATAGGACAACCAATATCAAATGATAAAGCCAACTGTTATTGACTTTGACTACTTCCGTAATGAAAACCTCTAAAAACCGAGACTTACAGTTTAAGGATCCTCAGCTTTGCTCTGAGTAAATCCTACTAAAAGAGGATCAAAGTTGAATGACAGTATTTTGCTTAATTGATTCGTTTTATTTTCTTCTTTTTTTATTGTTGCTGTAAAAGAAAAAGAAATAGAAAAGTCCTACTTTTGTTGTCTTCAACACTCTTCCCTTTTCCCATCTTCGACTTCTTCTTTTTCAGCTTTCCTTTCTATCTACTTTTTCTGTTTAAAGTTGAGTTTATCGTTCCCCCTTCCCCTCGTTTTCTTCCTCTCTAAAACCTACCCAAACCCATTTTTTACAGATAGCTCTTCACCAAGACCCCACAAGTAGTGACAGTCATTTGTGGGCTAAAATCCGGAAGAATTACGCACAAGTATCCAACGCTGTTACCGTTAAGCAGCACGGGGAGAGAGAGAGAGAGAGAGAGAGAGAGAGAGACTTAATTTAGCAGATCAAATAACTTCCAGAATCAAAATTGCTGAAAAAGCCATTAGGTGCACCTGAGCGTTGGCCAACGAAGGTCACAGCAACACAGAGAGAGAGGTGATGGTTCAAACCCACCTTGCACAGTGGAGAGATCAGCTCAGGCGGGTCTTCATGCGGCTGTGACCAGTTACATGTGTCGGGTTTCAGCACAGTTCTCAAGGGCAGAGATCTCACAAACTCCAGGCCTACACACATATGGCTCACAGCACAGCTTCCCTTCTGACAGCACAGTGAAGGACAGGATGTGGTCCAGGTCAGGGCAAGCTCCGACGATGCCGTTATTTTCTGTAGATCAGGCAAAATCAAAAGAGAACATACAGAGGGTGTAAGTTTACTGCTAATGGAAAAAAGAAAAGCGAAGCAAAATTAAAAACTGCCAAAGAAGCTGACACTGAGAACAGATGCCAGCTTATCTTTACAGAAGAGGGGACATGAGAGCGTGAAGAAAATGTCCACGCACATGTCTGTCCTGCTCCCATGGGCTGCGAATCAGCACTCAAATCTACTGCAACACTGGTTGTGTCCTTTCCAGGTGGCTCACTCAAGCCTTCCTCTCTCTGCATCTCTTTACAAAAGGCCGTCAGCATCAAGTGCTGGATGTGGACTTTTCCAGGTAGCACATCACCCACAATCTTCCTCCTCCTTCACCATGCTTCATCTGGTTCGATTTTCAACCCACAAACACAAGCCCTAAAACCCACTTGTAAACAACTAAAATACCTAAAAACAACAAATGTAAAGAGGAGGTATTGCTGCTCTTAGCATCAGAACCTCTGCTGTTACAGAGTACCCTGATATAGTCAGCAAGGCTTCACATCTGGCCATGAAGCACCCACCTCTGCATCTGTCCAAGGTCAGAAACTCCAGGTCTGACTTTAGGGTTTGAAAGATGGAGACTGAGCCTCTGGGTCAAGCTTGGTTTCTCCCTTTTCGTGCTGCATGTCTTGGTTGTATTACATATATTCCATCCACCATATACTGTGCTTTTGTAGGCTTGTTTTTGTTCCATCTGGTAGGAGTTTTGTTTCTCTTGATTTCTGTCCTTTGTGTCCCAAAAAGAAGCATGGTGAATACTGAGGTTTGCAATTGGGAAAAGAAGAGTATGTGATCAAAACACAAAAACAAAAAAGCATAAGAATTAGAAAGCTAGTAATGGAGTGTTTTACACATTTGTTTTGGACAAGGAGTGAGCATTCTAATAAAGGAAGGAAAAATAAAATAAAACAATCTAAAATTAAATAAAATGTTTGTTGTTGCAAGAGGCTAATTCATGGGGCACATTAGACCCACCCCAATGAGCTTCTCATCAAGCTTGTCCTTTATACTAACCACAATCCCACAATGATCTACACATGATCTACAGTTGGATACCTACTCAATCTAAAAACCATACAGTACAAGCTTGAAAGAGAATCAATAGTGACTTGATTTTATGTCCTCAATATTGGAATATCCAAAACAAAAAAATATATAATAAAAATAAAACGAGCAGGATTGCAACAATATCAAATACAAAATAATGAATACTCGTATTTTCATGCTATTAATAGGTTCTAAATTATTGGTGTTGTATGCAAAGCATGTATATATTCCTTGTGATAAAGAGAACAGGTAATTACTTGGAAAGTGATGCAAAATCCTCATATCGTTCTGCATTTTTATCTTTTACATATTCTATGATTATCATCTGTTCGTAAAATATAATATGGACAATGAATATTTTATTGTTATACGTGTCACGAATAGATATATATATATATATATATATACATATATACACATGTATAACCTACTTACAAACATTGATTTTTTAATACCATGTGTGAGTGTTTTGCACAAAAAAGTTTCCAATTTTCTTATTAAAGTAGGACATTAATTCTAAATGGTTCAACATATAAATTTTCTATATTATATTTTTTGTAATTTTGATTACATTATTTTGTAACTGCTTGTAACTTCTTGTAATTTCTTATACATAATATTTGTTATTAATCACCTTTTTACCATCTTTATTTTAAATTACACACTCATCATTTCTCAACATTTTCCATACTACTTACATGTATATGCATATATGTACACACACACACACATTCTTAATATTTGAAAAATAAATAAATTAGAACTACCACATCAAATACCAAATCTCGACACATAATGAGAAAATCAGAACAAGCCATTGTAGGCACGATTTATAATTTCATCCATTATTTACACAGACACAACAAAAACACATGCAATTATGCACAATAAGAATTAAAATCCTAACGAACTTATCATAAACAGATCTCTTATACTAAGAAAACCATATATCTCTCTACATATAAATATTTCCATAACTTGCGCATGCAGTTCATTCCTTTTTATACCTATCCCATTATATAGACACCAGGCCAGCTAGTTTCAAGGAACAAAACACGTTTTCATCCAACTGAAGTTTCATTCATCCACCAATCGTTCATCCAAAGCGTTGGCATTCAAGTGTCGCGCCACGCAAAATTCCCTTCGTAGTCAGTATCCGATGTATTCCCCCACGATGTGAATTTCGAGGAAGGATCGAGCGGCGTCAGGATCCGATGCCTCCGCGGATCTATAACCGCACTTTCGGGACACATGACCGTGTCTAGACGAAGGCGTAGGAGAATGCGGCGCCTGCGAATCATCAATTTGATTATTATTAATTTTCTAGTAGGACTAGACCTCAGATCGTTCACGGTCACGTTGGAAATGTAGATTGTTGGCGGAGAGGGGCCCTATGGATAGGAAGCCAGTGTTGTTGCTTGATTGATTGCGGAGCCTGGTGGTGAATGGCTTTATTTGGCTTCGGTAACAATCTCAGCTTTTGGCTACTGTTACGGTTTTAGTTGTTGCTGTTTTTGTTGGGTTGTCGTGATAATCTTCGACTTGGGAGGTTTGCAGAATATGACGCTTGTCTCGCTGTCTGTGCCCCTAGGGTTTCTGTGGCGCAGCCAGCTCTGAGGCTGCCCTTGAAACTCTCCCCGGAGGCCACAACGGTACCTTTCCGCTTTTTCCTAGCCGTCCTAGACATCTCTCCTCTCTGCCCCTGATTCCAGTCTTGGGTAGGGCCTGGTTATTCAATTCATAAATCATCCGAGCTGCATGCTGCTCTACTAGTCATCTAGAATAGTATCGTAGCTTCCCTTGTGCGGAGTGTAGCACGGCATAATTCAAGCTGGGTTTTTGGTTGTTGGTACTGGTTAGTCCTTGGATATTGAAGCTTTGGCCCTTGAGTGTCAGTTGTATTCTGTCATTCAGTAGCCTCGTTGGGCGAGACAGATTTTCCGGTTTTGGGTGAGTTAACTGTTTTGGCGTACCCGATTCGGAATGTTGGGTTGTACTTCTGTGTCCTCTAGTCTGTGACGATTGGTTTTGGGTCAATCAACTTAAGCAGTGTGTGATTGCGGTAGCGTAAGCGAGATGGTGATGTGTCGAATGAAACGGGGTGTGTAGGAGGACGAGAGGAGGGCCAATTTTTGATTGAGATCATCGATTGCTGCTGGTGATCTTGGCAGGGCCTTGATTATGGGCAGTTGTTGAAATTGGCGGTTAGCCTCGCCCTAGTATCCAGTTTTTCAAGTCGAGGTGGTGTGTTGAATTTGTAAATCAGTCGGTAGCTATCCAGAGTGTGAAACGAATGCGACAATCTAGCACGGATACACGTGTTTCATGAATCTTCACAGGTTGCCGATCGAAGTTACCAGGAGGAGCGAGAGTTAGATGCAGCGGTGTGCAGGTGGTGAATCGCGGTGAACAGACTCGTTGAATTGTAACGCGGAGGTACCTTGGTATGGAATCCAAAGCTGGAGCCCAGGTTTGCAGAGGTGACTACACTCGATGGCTGATTTAGGGTTTAGGATAGCGTAGGAGTGCTTGAAACCGGCCATGGCGTATTACAACGACTTCGGCCCTCGCCCGTTCGACCGCCACGATGATCCTGTGAGTCTCCTTCTCGTGTGTGCAGGTTTTAGACATTTGCTTTACATTTGTCAATTTTAGAATCGGATACTGCCTCTCGATTCATTCCTGCTTGAATCCACGGAACTAAGCTGGGTTGCTGTCTGCGAACTCCGGAATGTGTATTTTGTTGCGGATAAGTTTCTCTTTGTGCTGCCTCGGTTACTCAACTTCCGTGGTCTTGAGTATCGAGATTTTAATGCACTGGGGCTCCTCGTGTGGCATGACCCTTGTTTTGTGTCACATGTACCCTCTTTCATGCTTGGCATCGTAATTTTTGATGTCACTCATCTTTGCCTGAAAGGTGCTTCAATATTTTGTCTGGAATACTCAGAGACACTTGGTCTTGCTATCAAGTGCTTATGAAGAGGCAAAGTGGACAATCTATTTCGCTTCGCCTGTCTCGATAGGGCTTCACCCTACATATAGAATCCTTCATTGAATTTTGGTTGAAGCGAGGGCTTGAAATTTTAAAAAGATCTGTATCGAATTTTAGAAAAACTATTTTTGAGCAAGAATTCCACAATAGCCAATTTTTACAGAAGCCTACACTAAAACAATGGCTTTGATTTACTCACAAGAAGCTTCCACCCAGATAGGTAGAACTGGTTCACATCCTGATCATTACTATTAAGATCATTTGTGGGCTCAAACGCTCCCGTTTGAGGACTGCAGTGAGGACTGAAGAAGTTTGGTCCAACACCCTTTCGGGAGGCTGAGATCATCGAGCTCTCTGTGTCACGTGTTGTATTGCTGAGTTTAGCTTGTCATAGCTCGCCAGAGTATAGTGCTGATGCATCAACGCTGACAGTGAATTCTATTCCCCAGCCACATGGGGCTTAGCATCTTAGACATTCCTGCGTTGCTCACTTTGACAGCAACTGGTTTGCTGCATTGCTTGCCTGCGCTAACGTGATTTCTTCCGTTTACATTATGCAGTACATCCCGCCAGACATTGATGGCCCCCCTCCTTCGAATTTCCCTTTCCGCTCCGAGTATCCTGATGACCATCAGATGTGGGATCGGCCGTCACCACCAAGTTTTAGAGGAGCACCGGATTACGAGAGAGGGCCGTACTCCTCTACCCCTGGTGACTACCATATGTACCCTCCCGGTAGTATGGGAGGAGGAATGCGCGCGGAGGACTACATCCCGCAGGTATTCCCGAGGATGGGGTCTCCTGAAGGATACCCGTCCGACTATCCTCCAGTGAGGGCCCCTCCCTTTGCCCCGGATTACGAGAGAGGGCCACCGCCAGGGGGCTATGCAGATGATTACGGTCGGCGGCCTCCGCCGGGTTATCCTGGAGGAGATTACGACAGACCTCTTCCTTACGAGTATGAAATGGTGCAAACTGATTTTGGGGGATATGAACGAAGACCCATTCTTCCAGGGTACCAGAGGGAGCGTCCTTTGGGCGGCTATCCTCCAGCAGAGCATGGCAGATGGCACGACCCACACCAAAGACACGGCCCTCCTGTCCATCTCCGAGATGGTGGCAGATATGACGCAGGTGCGGGGCATCCTCCTCGTTCTTACGAGCCTGAGGTGCGTTTCAACCGTCCGGAGTCACCCAGACGGCCCCAACCGCCAATTGTTGCATATCCTCCCGAACAAGTCAAGTCTCCTCCACGTCCCTCTGGTGGAGGCGATGGAGGTGGCCAGTTCCCTCCAATGCCATATGAGCCTGCTGTTGCCGCTGCGGATCCTCCGCCCCCGCCAATGAAACAAGACAGGGCTCCAGAGGGCGAGCCTCAATTCCCTCCCATGCCATATGAGCCCGTTCACAGATCTCCGCACCATCACCACGAGGGTCCTCCACCGCAACGTTCTCCGCGGATGAACCCTAGGGACGATGATGTTGCTGTACCATATCACGCACAAATGGGAATTCCCCCGGACCAGCCATTTCAACAAGCTCATTATGGTCATGCCACGGTCAGTCATTCCTCACAGTGTTCAAATCTAGCATTTTTGCGTGGATGTCCTGTAGCTGATCACTAGATCTCACATGGGATGGATTCACCTGATTTCAGGAACACGGGCATATTAAGAGGAAGCATTTGCAAGGCTGCAAGGATTATTGGGCTGCATTCATCTTTTTTTTCCACTTCTGGGCTGTGGTTGGTGTCTGCATATATTTGGGAGTGCGAGGTGTGATCAAAACGAATGAAAACGAAGACCTGACGCGCCATTCTATTTTTGCTCCTTCACCACCAGTTTCGGATCGGTTGTACAGCATAAAGCACTGGGCTCCCCAGCTCGCCGCTGCAGCAGGCTCAGGGTGGCTGTTTGCAATGGTGTGGCAGCATGTCGTGCGGAGTGCAACTATGATAAAGGCCTGCCTGGCTCTGGGTGCGGTGGCTACTGGTATGCGTTAATGAACAAGCGCCTTGCTTCTTATTCGTTAGTTTTGCGTAACAACTCTACACATCTGTCAATAGCTGTTCTTGAAAAGAAATTTGAGCTCCTTTACTAACTTTAAAAGTGAATGAGCTGGTTTGGGCTATTTTAGCGCTAATTGGCCAGCTGCAGAAAATGTCGAAGCTCCTCTAATGAAACAAGCCTGGAATGTTTGAGAGGTCATCGTACTTCTGCATCCTCGTCTGATTTTTATTTTCTTATCTTATTCTTGTTGGTACTTGTCCTCTCCCCTAATGGTATGTCGTGCAACAGGGCTGCTGGGCATTATACTGATCTCTACTGGAACTACCATAGGCATTGTTGGCCTTATTTTTCTGGTTTCGGCGCTTTTCCAGGGCCTCTATGTACACCTCGTCCGGGAACGGTAACCAAGCTACCAGACCTAATTTGTGTATTCCCGACCTTAAGTTTTAGGGGCTTGAAACGTGTTGATTTTCATGTTGTAAACCTTGTGGTTCAAATATACTTGGAATGTGCCTCTAAGCTTGAGTTCTAACCCTCCGTGTTCTTATGGTGTTCGATTTGCCGTCAGGATCCCGTTTGCTGCGTGCATGTATAAGAAGACACGGGATGTTTTGAGGCATTACAAGGGTCTATATATCATCTCCGCGTGGCATGTGCTGCTGGCATTGGCATGGCTTGCATTATGGATCTTCGGTGTGTCAGGAGCAGTGAGCCTGCCCCACGGCGGATGGTATGCTGCGTTGCTAGTGCTTAGCCTGGCGTGGTCCATTGAGGTCCTTCGTAATATCGTCTATGTCACTGTCGCAGGTCTTGTGGGCACATACTACTACGAGGTTCGTTCTCATCATTTACATCTTGGGTTTGTGTTTGAACTTTGTGAAACTCAGTTAAACCTGCTTTCGTTTATTCAGCAAGTAGCGAACTCGAGGTCCCCTCTCACTACTGGAGGGTCACTATTGGAAATGCCGGATGTCTGCAGGCGCGCCACATGCCACATGTGCCAACGTTAAGGGCACTCCAACGTGCTTGGACGATTTCATTTGGAAGTATATGCCTGGGATCGCTATTTGTGGCTCCAGTGCAGACACTGCACTGCCTCGTAAGATTTTAACTTAGCCTGCAGTATTTCTTCTTGCTCTACGCGTTAGGTTCCTCTTCAGTACGTTATTATTATTACGAATTCTGAAAGTCGTGGGCGTCCCTGTAGGCCAAACGTTTGGCTAATGAACAAGGCGAGAACGAGTTCATGTTCTCGTGTGTAAACTGCTTCCTTGGAGTGCTCAACTTTTTCATGAGACACTTCAACAAATGGGCTTTTGTAAATGTACGTAATCCTCTTTTCATTCTCCCAGATGTTGATTCACAGTTCATCTCAGATATTGCAAAAAAAACGAATTCATCTGGTCCGTGGTACTACTTTCGTGAGTACCTAGTCATGAACTGATCTTTAAAGTGGGTACACACTGGATTCAGGTTGGCTTGCATGGAAATAGTTTTGTGAAGTCGGCAAGGCGTACATGGGACATGTTTGAGAATCAAGGGGCTATGCTGCTGATCAACGATGATCTAACTGGGGCAATTCTCTTGTCAAGTTGCTTGATCGGAGGAGTGTTGACAGCTCTAGTTGGTGGTTGCTGGACTTTTGCTACACACTCACACCTCACTGTTGGTGTCTCCATCATCTCATTCTTCATCGGTTTCTTTGTGGTGAGTTCTCTTCATTACTATCACAATTGTGTTTATTTTGTGTCTTCATAATTAAATAAACTCTAAATGTTCATAGCGAACTTTATTTAAGTTGAATGAGAATAGTAACAAGGTGGTTTTTCTTGTTGGTACAGACATACCTAACAATGGTTGTACGGGAGAGTGCGGTGGCTGCTTATTATGTGTGCTTTGCTGAAGACCCAGCCACACTTAAAAAAATCGATGAAGCTCATTATCAATACATGGTAGAGCGCAAGCGACAACTCGACCAACAAATCGCGTAACTGTAAAACCATCCACCAGACATTGTCAAAAGAAGTCTGATCTAGATACGTCACAGTATTGACATTAGTCTCACTAGTCCAAGGAGATGATAACGTGACTGAATGAAAGAATACCCTCACAGGCGTTATTGCGAGGCAATTGAGCGAGTTTGCTGTAGTTGTAGCCTAAGGGCATTGTTTACGCGTTCATGCGTGCGCAGTCTGTAAATTGCATGAGTGTGAATACCACAAAATGTTTTAGGTCATTTCTGTATTATTGAGACCTGAGATTCTTGTTACTTTTTAGCAGGGAACCCGCAGAAGGGTATAATCGGCAGTAAGAGAAAGTCTTAGAACCAGTGAGCCTTTTTTCTTTTCACTCTGACCGAGTGCATTGTCACATTACTCAGATTCTCATAAATCCAATCAATGTTCATCCAATCCATTCTAGTAACATCTTCAGATCCACACTTGACCAACACATAGTAAGAAGTATCGCATTAAATGGATGACTTTATTGTGGTTATGTACATGAGGAAGGATAACAGTAACTGGCACAAACACTAAACGTAACAATACGATGTGTATCACCCAGGCGTATTCAGCGATGTGATTTCTGCTTTCTGCCCTCTACAGTGCAGCGTTGTCCCTGATGCATTGTGGCCGAAATGATCGAATCACACCCAGCCTCCTGATATCCACAATTCTAATTTTCACAAACTCTATCAAGCCAGTAACCAAGAATACGAATCAGAAATCATTTTTAGACTTCTATCAATCCCACGTGTTAAGGACACCAATTTCTCACACAACCCTCAGTTAACGCACCTTCCCACATGCATACCAGGGGAGTGCATGCAAAGCCCTAAACTGACGCTCGCCAGCGTCACCCATCTTCTCTTGAACCCTGGCGCAAGGTGGACAACAGATCCATCAACGTCTTTGCCTCTAACCTGTGAAAACCAGCCTTCTAGAGCAACTGCCGCAGCAACAATTTCTCCGCGAGATAACAAAATGAAATATGAGGGGTTGATACAAAAGACGCACTGTCGTCAGAGCCAAAATAACATTGTCACCAAGGGCAAAAGATTCAGGGCCCAATTGGGTGACAACCAACCGGTAAGACCCATCGTTAACCAAGACGAGCATGAACCTGATGCCCAGCGACCATCGAAACCTCGATGGAAACGGGCATAGCTGTAAAATCATAATCCAAGAAAGTCACGACATCCGTGAAATTCCACCCCCGATCCACCGCACACAATCGTTTCCAAATTGCACGAAGCGTACCATGCTCCAGAGGCAACACACCGATCTTGCTTGCGGTAAAATCTACATCCATCCGTCAAATTAAAATCTGATCTAGAAACCAACACTGGAACCAGCAGTATCATTCTCTAAGCTTCGTTGCATGAGTCAGGTCGGTGTCTGTCATCCACGCGTGATAGTGTGAAAGTGAGGAAATAACCAAGCCGTGTTCATCTTCATCAGACTTGTCCAATTGCCATGCGAATCAGTAGACTCAGATCGCTCTGGACATAGTTAGCTAGCCATGTTGGTGAGTTAGTTAGCGGGGCTACGATCCTGGTTTCGGATAATCGGAGACTACGGCAACAGCAGCGGCGTTACGTCTATTGAGGTGTCTTGACAACGTAGTGAAGCGTGCTTCGTGTACCTGCACGCCTATCCTCGATGGATCTGATCGCCGATAATCTATGTCGGTAGCACAGCTGCGGCGCAGACAGACACAACGATCGGCATCCCTCTCGACGATCTGAAATCACGTCCAACGAAAGACACTCTTCCTATAATCTCGTCCATCATCAGATCGACGACCATTGACGTTCGGCGAAGCCACTTAGAATTGTTTCGGTGTGAAACCATGCTATCACGTTATACCACAATCCTTAACTTACAAATAAAGTGTTTTAAGTTTGGATATTTAAGTATTCTTAATTTTTTTTAGTTATTTAAAAAAAAAATCGATTCAAAAATATTGCATCATGAGGGCCATTGTTTTTTTGAATGTGTAATAAAAACATATTGCTAAAATGCTGGTTCCCCACTATATTATTAATGTTTAAAGAATTAAATTTGTAAAATATGCAAATATATATATGATTTTTATTTGGTGATTTTTTATGATCTTTCTTTTATTAAGCATAAAAAATAAAATAAAAATAAAAAATAAAAATCACGACTTAAAGGAATTATTAAAAGCATATTATTTTAAAAAAACAAAAAATATAAAAAGAACAAGAAAATAATAATAATAATAATAACTCAAAAATAATAAGGTTAATATTTTGGTATTTTAATTTTTATGATATTATTCAAGTTAATATATTGAAAATGACCCCTTCAATTGAAGAGATGTTGTGACAGTTTGATATATGTATGTATGTATGTATGTATGTATGTATTTAATATATAATACGTATGGTTGAACTCCAAAAAATATGTTTATTTAAGTTCTTAATTTTTGATATTTAATAAATAAATAAATAAATATGCAAAGAAAATTATTTTGATAAAAAAGTATTAAAAAATGTTATATTTTATTTTAAAATATAACACACTATATGTTCCAAAATAAGTAGGTAAAAATAGTTCTAATCCTAACATGTATTGCAGATACAAAATATCAAAAAAGAATTTAAGAAATTATAAAGAATTAGTATTAATAAGATTATTGATTGAACATATTTTAGAAATAAAAATAGATTATTTATTTTCCTTTTTGAAATAGTGATGCATAATCTAAATAATAAATTTTACAATATATATTCTAATCAAGATGAAATTTTTATTTCAATACTAAAATTAATAAATGATTTATTTTTAGAATTCATTTTCAAAATTACATTTTAAGTTATACAAAACAAAGAAACTAAATTCTACAAAAAAAAAAATTAAGAACAAAAAAAAGATAAAAAATGAAAATTACACCAATTTAAATTTGGTTTGGAAGATTAAATTTGCATTAATCCTAACTCATATTCACTATTTAATTATAGACTTTTATATATGATTGTTTTAAATAATTTTAAATATTAAATATAATAATTTTTACAAAACTTGATGATGCATGTTTTAAAATAAGATAATATGTGCAATGCCTTACAAGAGCATTACAAATTGTAATTGATAAATAATCAAGATAATTACTAGTATATCATCAATTGGTGATATATCAATTGGTGATATAATATGTATGTCTACTATCAAAGTGAGCTATTCTATCACATTGTGAAGAATTAATGTTTTACATTAAGATCTTTGCATTAGTGCTTACTTGACTGTAATAAGAATTTAAATTTGTGTCATAAACCTCAGCTATTTATATGACACCACATAAGATAATTATCTTTTATAAGAATATCATTACTATTTTATTTACACAACTTCAAAAAAATCTCAATAGCAATAACTACTAGTAAAATTGAAATAAGCTTCAATAAATCCAAAAGCCATTTGTTCTAAAATGTAGTAATAGATCTCTAAATATTAATATTTAATCATAGCCAATTACACAAAGCACTTATTTGATGAACCTCTCTAACATGTATCAAAGTAATTTATCCAAATATTTTAATAAAACAATATTTATATACTTCCTCCAAGCAAACATACCCGGCAAAAGCCTTAAATAGTTCCCTCTCTTGAAGAGTAGGACAATCTTTATTACTGAACAAAGTTTTTGGGGTACTCCCCCATCAGCAAATGCAGAATGTTAAATTTTAGGACCAAATCATTAAACATTGTCCAGGGTTGCATCCAAAGTGTGGGCCCCTAATGGAGCCCACGTTGTTAGGAAAATCCTAATCTCAAGAGCATTTCTGACACTTGGATTTTAGGGTCTAGGATGGCCATGACCCACCCAACAAAGTGAGCTATAAAAAGGAATTTCTGCTGTTGTTTTACAAATGAGATCTTTGCTTCAAAGACCAAAGCACCCATTATATGTGTCTGTGAATGAGAGACAAAGGAGAGTGTTACTGTAGTATTACTCCACTCACGGTTTCATAATATCAAGTACTTGTTGAGTTTGGAGTCATGTTTTTTATGGCCCATTTTATAATTGATGTACTGTCCTGAGAACATATTTGACTGTTATTGTTGACAAGTTCTAAACAATGAATACATGTTGATAAATGTTTAAAACAATATATTAGCATCATTAAGAGTTGAACAAATTTTGGCCTCCAAGGAGTGTGTATGTGCTTCACTGTTTTATAGTTACTGAGTTACACAAATTGGTATTGTCATTACTTAGAGCAATAAAGATTTCTTGCAAGTCTTTGTAAATGAATGAGTGACTTTGTAGAATACTATAGTTTTGAAGTTTGTGTTTAATTTAATTAAATAGTTTGAAAACATCATTTCTGTAAGAAAAACAACTTGGGCCAGTTGTGTGATTATGGGAATTTCCCAATACAAAGTACAATGAAAAAAATTCATGCTAAAATTTCCAAAAAATTATATCTATATATATATATAATATAATTTTTGGAAATTATATATATTATAGAATTATATTTGCTTTAATAAATGGGCATTATAATAATAATAATAATAATAATAGGGGAAAAAAAGATAATTTGGAGACTCTCTGTCCTTCAACGACTGGAAATATCCCGGAATGAATGATTGTAGGTGAAATCATCGGACGTGACGAACGAATGTATCTATAGCACATTTATCCATAAAACTTACATTCGTCCATGCATTCATCCATCCAGCATTCACATCAGTATTCACTCCAGGGGAAGAATCCGACCGGCGCTGGTTGTGCTTTCACGATGCTGCTGCCTCCAAGACTGGAACGCATCGGAAAGAGCAGAGAGAGAGACTGTGCTGGAGGAACAAAGTGGGGGGCGTCGTCGCAATCGTGGCTGGAGTTGGCAATTTTGAAGGCTCCCACCCCCATCTCTTCGGCCAGCGTGCCGACGCCTCTGTCCCCCAATAAACAGGGGATAACTAAGTCCCTGTGATGGTGAAGGCTACAGCTGGCGGAAACGGCGGGGAACGAATGTCGATACGTGTCAGTTCGCAACCAATGCTCGCCTCTCCAACCCCTGTGAGCGAAAGAACCGCAGTGGGGTCGGCAGCAAGCAAGTCGCTGCAATGTCGTTCACGCAAAAGAGGACTGAAGGGCAGAGCAGTGGAATTCCCCCAAGAGCCAACCTGCTAGCCAGCCAGCCATCCAGCTCCACCAAGGGATCTATCTACCTCGGAATGGGAGAAAAAAAGAATGCATGGGGAGCACAGAGACCGAGGATGTATTTGTGCGCACGTCGATCGAAGTGCTTGCACCGGAACCCCTTCGCACAGTGTCTTTCTGGCAAGCTCATTTTAGTTCCGACCTCTAGATCCTAGCGCACCCGTTTCTCTCACGACGCCGACACCACACCCAGCGGACCACGTCCAGCACCTTTTCCACCTCCTGAGCCTACTCTTGCAGATTGTCGATGAATTCCATCTTGCGAAATTGGTTTCAGATCCCTCGCGTCCATTCCACGAAACACGAGGACTTCCACAAATCCTAATTGCTAACGAGGCCATGCGCTTCATGTCTCCTCTAAAATTGGGCCTCATTAAGAGCAGGTCCCCCTAGATTTGGCACGCCTCTACCCCTAGAGTGTCGACTGAAGACAAGGATGAACGGGTTAATTCGTTATAAAATTTTACATCCGTCATCCCTGGTTTTGGCTTCCTCATGCACGCTATGCGGAGTGGATGACATTTATTCGTGTTGAAATTATCGTCACTCGAGTGGATGAAAAAATATTAAGCGTGTTTGGTGTTGATATGGCACTTAATGCTAGAAAAATGCTTTGTGAACAAACATTTTTTTCGTTTATATATATATATATATATATATACATGATTTCTCTTCAATTATTATTGATATTTTAAGCGAACAATCCTTTTCTTTGAAACAAAAAAGAAGAAGAGAAAAAAAAGAAAAGAAAAGATAAATCAAATCATTTTAACATGATGGGTAATGTGCAAAATGGGAGACTGGTGGGTCGGAATTTGTATAACATGATTTGGTTAGTGATGGAAAAAGTATCTAGTAAATTGATACCTCTTTGTATTCACACTATATTAGCAAACACCATATTATATCAAATCTATACATAGCACACTCATGTGTTTGTGTAGAGCACTTGGAAATGCATGTTGGCTTTGTATCCAATTAAACCTGTCGTGCTCAAGGAGGAAATACCATGCTGGATAAATATATTTTTATGTCAGTTCATAACTTAACTTTGAAAATTATATTGTTTTCTGTTACTCTGAGTGTTTAATAACATACTCCAGAGATTTGAGGTGAATTTCCTTCATTTGTTTCAATATGTTGGAAAGTTGTTTTGTTCAAAGTGAATTGATGAAGATAAAGTATTTTATCTTTTAAAAAGCCATTGGAAAGTAAATTAGGTTTGTATTGCCAAAGTTTGTGAAAAAGGCACATACTTGTCCAAATTTAGAAAATATGAAAGACAAATACAAAAGGAAATGTTGGATTTCAAGTGCTAATTTTGTACAAAAGTATTGTTTTTCCCTCTACAATATCATGCCACTTGAAAAGGATTCGCATGATGTAAAATAGGAGGGAAAAATAAAGACATACATGAGTAAATATATAAATATACATACTCATACACATATAGTCATGGTTTTAGCTATAAAAGAGTGCCATTTTCATGCAAAATCGTGGACATGGAAAATAGTTGATTAGGTGCAACCATTTTTGGTAGAAATGTAGAACATAGACAATACCTGGACTTTATTTACATGCATGTGTCATCATGGTGTCATGGGTTTTTGATAACTTGGATCCTAATTGTGCAAAAAAGTCTTGCTAGAGCTAAGCAGATTGTTGCATATATATCATCTGAATGTACAATAAATTTTAGAATGGGTGATGCATGATTGCAATGTTTTAGGTAGAATAAGATACATGAAATGTTTATGCTTACCTTGAATGAAGTTTTCATATTTCAAAATATGAATCCAATTTTAATACTAATACTTTTCTTACATTTTAAAATGACTGGATGGTGAAATTATACAACATTTCATTTCAGTATGTTTCCAAATTTTATTTAAAATATAGATGTATATATTCTTAATTAATGTACATATTTCAAAGTCTTTTATAAATAAACTAAAATCCTTATTAATATAATTTTAATAGTGTCCCTTTCATGTGTATGACAAGCTCTATTCAATTAAATCAAGTATATAAACTGTGTTGTTTATGAATATAGAAGTAAAAGATTTTTCTTTTTGTAATACTGTGTATGTTTTTAATCAATTTATTGAGATTTTGAACATTGAATTTTTTATTTTTTATTTTTTATAACGTACTCAAATTATATCAAATAAAATATTTACTACATGTTACATATAAATAGAAACATAATTATGGAACATACTTTATGCTTGATATATATATATATATATATATATATCTGTGTGTGTGCGTGTATGTGTGTATATATATGCACATACATCAAACATTATGTATGCCATATTTATATATCAAAATGTTTATTTCTTCATTTATTTTTATTTGTATATATACTTGAATGTCCATTTTAAGTAATTGATATTTTGGTTTCTATTATTCTTACTACCTTATATTTATTTTCTGACATATTCTAACTACTTTCACAATTGTGGTATTCTTGTGTGTTTAACAAAGTAACTAAATAAACTCGTGTCATTATCATGGATAGTTTTTGTTTTGGTTGACAATACTTGGAAAATTCCAATAAATTTACATTGTTTAATATTTTTTTTTGTAAAATGATATCATATGAAATATACTAGAGCTGATTTCCTATGAGCTCAAACACAACACTATCCAATTTTTCACCAGTGACTATATTCTTCATCTACCATGTATCCTTTAGAACAAAATTGTAACTAATTTTAAGAAGAAAATATTAAAATCTTTGTGTAGAATTATGATTATTTGCAAGGATCCAACACTACCAAAATTAAATAAAATATGGTCTTTCAACACAAATCTCTTTGTCTCAATAGACCCTTTTCAACTTTCTTTTAAAAATTGATTTCCCTTCAATCATACTCCACTCAAGAAGTTGCAATTAAAAAGCTCATTCCTTCTATTTGGAACAATCATTACATAATAGCAGGGCACTTCTGCTATTTCAAGTGTTGCTATATATAATAGTAATTATACATTTCAAAAATTACATAGATTTTTTAAAAAATTATTCAAAAAAATTCTTATGTAATTTTCTATGTAATACTTTACAATACAAAGCACAATAATTTTTTTGAAATGCAATGCAATGCAAATACACATAAATTTTTGAGATTTTTGAAATACCTAGAAATACTCTCTTTCTGCAATACAAAGTTTGATAACATGATTTAAAAATAATAGAGAATATGATTTTTGAAATCTTGAAGTTCTATTAAGTATTTATCTCGATTCAGATCATAAACTTACCCTTGTTCTATACTCTTACTCACAAATTCTTTGATAGAAGCTCAAACATAATGCACAAACATTTGTGGTGTAAAGAATAAAAACTTTCACTAGATGCTTGTTGCAAGTGCAGAGTGCAACTTTAAGAAAGCACAAAAAAATTGCAATTATGTCTTCTTTTCCATCAAGGATCAAACTTCATCTTTAAACACATTGCTTGAATGCAACAAATAACACATTGCTAAATCTGCCCACATTTAATTATATTCCAACATGACATATTTCATTAATTACATTTACTTCATTATAATGGTCACACCATGTTATATCCCTTGATCATTGTAATATGCTTGCCTTATCTTCAAGATTTCATTCATGAATTGATAATCCACAATTTCAAAATTCTTCTTCTCCAAAACGCAACATTTTGCAGCAAGAACCACCAACACTAATATTCTAAATCCTAAATTCTAAACCACTTATGCTCTAAGTCAAAATCTACAATATTAATCCTAATAAGTAATGCTCCAATTGATGTAATTGCACTAAAATTAAATTGTGTACAAAAACATGGTCATTAGCATCAAACAATAATTTGAAGGATTCTGAGACTTCAAACATCCAAACCATAAGAGAGAGAGGAGGAAGAAGAGAGAGAGAAAGAGAGAGATAGAAGGGGGGAGAGAGAGATTTAGGATCCAATGCTAAAGAAAGACTTGGCCGTTTAAATTAAGGCCGAATAATTAAAAAAAATATCAACTCACCACAATGCATGTCTTTCATGCCTCTCTGATTTAAAACACCATGTGAATTCTATGAACCTCCTGTAATCACCTTATGATCAACTGTAAGATGCCTTGTAGACTCAAAACTTACAAATCAAATGTTGGCATAGAAATTTGCTAGCTATAGTGGTTTAGTCTAAAATTCATGAACTTTGTCTTGATGATTATATTTGATTAGTTAGTATTCAAGATCACCGCATGAAGATAACATGCAAGCACATGATGCCTTAAAATGCCTTTCTAACTTTGCACTTTCCATGTAAGTCAATTAATACAAAAATTTATATAACTTGATTCTCACTCTACCTATATTGAAGTGGAACCATGTGCTTTGAGACTTGAGGGAGTTAATACCTCTTAAACTATTTGATTTCTAGTAAATACATTTGATTACAAAAAAAAAAAAAAAAAAAAAAAAAACATCACAAACATCAAGGAAAAGAAAAAAAATCAAATGTAGATGCAACTTATCGTGAATAGTGTGGTCTAGATTTCTACCATGGGAGCAAAAATGAGTAGGATGGCATTCATGGGATAACACACTATGGTTTCTCCTCTACACCTATGGTTATATGTTAGTAGAAAGCTACCCATTTACTTTGAAATATCTCAACTAGGAAATAAAACAAAAACGATGCATATCAACAACAGTATTTGTCTGCACTAATCCAACAATAGAATACTCGACATTCTCTTATGAATTTTGCCTTCAACATATCAACAAAACTTTGCCATCTACATCACTTTGCTTTTCTTCATTCACCGCAACTCAATTACTAAACCAAAGATTTGATCAATATATAACAAAGCTAAGGAATGTGAGTAGTATGGCTTTGCCATCAATGCAAAAGAGGGTAGAAAAACTTCCTATAAAATGCCTCATAGAATTCTCCAGTCAACTTTAAAACAGATTGTGAACTCCACAAAATATGAATATTTTTGATGAAAATGAAGACCCATCCATGCGGTGAACCAAATACACTACTTTTCTCCTTGAGGAATCTTAATATACAGATTGTGCTCATAGTCTTAATGTTGTTATCCAAACTCAAAAAGAACTTAGACAATTTTACAAGACCAAAAAGGTAAACCAAAACAATTACATTGTACAAAAGGGCTTCTGCCTGACATATTATTGCAAAATAATTAGCAATACAACTAGAGTACCTCAACTACTTGTTATGTTAATAACAATATTAAACTAAAATCACATACAGCCAAAAGAAAACTGCTAAAAAACGTGAGGTAGTAGCACCTCCAATTCTTATGTTTTGCTCTTCCTTAGTCCAGCCAATGATCATTAAAAAATCCATCTGTGCAGGTAATGTTCCCTTTTTTTACAAAAGTATAGTTTTTTGCAGTTCCACCAATAGCTGAATAAATATAAATTAAAAAAATACAACAAAGTTGACATTCAAAGCATTACTTCTATATTGGACTTTTATTTCATTTTTTTTACAGCGTGAGAAAAAAAGAAAAAAGAAAAAAAGAACACATATGTGATAATTTGTTGCTAATTTGAGCCCCACCCACATGAATCAAAATCATATTGAAAGTGCATGCAATCCAGGTAGTCCAAATACATGTACATCTGTAAGTGAGGTGCTGATCAAAAATACACAATTCAGATCAAGTGTGCAATGCATAAAAATTAGTCTATGGAATTATAAAATGACATTAAGTGATAAGTTAACAAGATGGGTTTTGTTTATTGTGGAAGTTCCAATATTACACTTCTATCCATCTTATAATATTTTATGTATAATTAGTTGTCATAATGGTTCTCTTCAATTAGTAGACCTTTATCCCTAGTTCAAAATACTAATCGAAAAAGTAAAAAATAAAGTAGGTTGGCAATGTTCCAATAGGGAGACTGGGACTACAGAATTAATACTCACACGAATATTTGGAAGCAAGAGGGAGACATAAAGCGAGAAGGGCAATTGGTCAGCCGTCCTAGGCCTCGTCAATCAATGCTTTTATGAACTCTAAACCCCTTGGAAACCCTAAAACCGTCAGATTGTAGGCCCCCTCTGCAACATCATCCAATATAGGGGCGATTTCATTGTTTACATTCATCCTTCCATTCATCCCCTCATGTAGGTTCGGTCTTGGGATGTCGGACAGGACCTGGTTTTGCCAGGTCGATGACTCTTGGGACCTCCATCCATGTTTGCGTGCCTACGTGGACTAGGCTACTCTTATGTGTACCTCATTTGCTGAAGTGGAAACAGTCCACTTGGACCCAATGTCAGCTTGAGACATTCTCTATGGAGGAGGTTATATTGCAATATATATATATATATATATATATACATTTTCTAGTGGAAACCTATTCTATTGGCCATGAATAATATTTGTTGAAAATTACAATTGGGAGCTTATTGAGCTCTAAGCTTAGTGATATTGCAGTGCTACACTTGGCAATCTTTAGCAACATCATCCAGACTTTGATCTCTAATTGATCAATAGTTGAGTTATTACTTCACTTTTGATAAAAACAATGAAATATCCAACCAATCAAAGATGGTTTTTGTCTCCTTTGATTTATCCCCTGAGTTATATTATATTCTATATATATATAAAATGGCACCATTTCCAACCCTCCAATTGTTTACCACCCAAACATCAATTCTGAATACATATGTTTACATTCTTTATAAGGAGTAAATGAGTATTACTTATTTTAACTATCTACATTATAACATTTTTATGGGCCTCATGAAGGTGATGGAACATGCATTAGAGTGTTTTTAGTACTCATCAGCAATTGAAATGCTAACCTGAAGACAAGAGCATGAGCATGGAATGAATTTACACATACATAAATGCTTGTGTATGTGTGAGTTTATGACATCAACCATTGCACAATTATGTCTTGGGATGCAATGAATGTAGTATCTTACTAAATTTCATGGTAACTGTACTCAAAGACACCACACCATGTGTGTTAGTGTAATAGGTTCTAATTTTATCATCTGTGTATTAAGGAACAATGTGGTGGGAATTATCTACAAATCAGTTGCATGTTGAATAAAATAACATTCTTTAGTAAATCTCAAACAATGCTTCAATGATTGTTTTACAAATTTCGTTTCTAGTTGTATCAATAAATATAAATATATCTACATATACTGTTGCTTTTACTCTTTGTAGCTATAATCGTTCTATTCCAACACATAGTTTTAAATCATCATTCATATACTATTGTATACACTGTTCAGGCTATGACACACACGAACAACAATATATGTAAACATGTACAAATGAATGAGTGGTTTTGTGAGATATGTTCAAAATCTGAAACGCACGAGTTAAATTAACATCAATATCACCACACACACAGAAAAATACGAGAAAACTACAAAAGAAAAAACAACCATTTGTTATATTCATACCTTGTTGTGCAAGTAGAATCACAAACTTACTGCAGTTAAAAAAACATTTATGTTAATTAATTCTTAGAAGCATCTACTAATAAAAGTGAGAAGTGCGAGTTTAAACAAGCAACAGCGATTACTAATGCACGAGAGAATCCGACTGTAGGAGTAGCGTCTGATTAGCGAACACTAATCAGACACGAGATGGTCTGTTCAGGCAGCGATGGTTTGTGGGGTTTGCGACGACCCGTGAAGCAAACGAGATGGTCCTATTGGGCAGCGTAAGACGTGGTGAAATTGGTAGGTAATTAGCGACGACTAATCAGGCATAATGTCATGGGACAAGGCTGGGCGAAGATAGTGGATGGGATGAGCGAGAGCTCAGGCACGGGGAAGAATGGCCAGCAGGCCTCGGAGATCCAAATTAAGGCCTGAATGGGCCTCGTATGAGGAAATGGTACAAGCCGCTTGCGTTATTTTCGGCACCCTTTGCAGTGGAGTCTATAAAGCGAACCCCAGTGCTCAGCATGATTTCTAGTTGACGTGAAATAACCCCCATCCCTTGCAAAATTTAAGCTTTGCTTATATTAGGCCTTGCGCAAGTGGCACTTCCCAGGCATTTTGAAAAGGAAATTCTCGCGTTGATGCCACGCCTTGTGCTATGGACACGGAGCTAGGTGCCGTGGATCTGCCATCACCTTTGTCGCAATGAGGTTCGATCGATCTCATCGCCGTTTAGCCATGTGAACTGTACAGAGTTGCTGCAGATGCGGAAGCTCTTCTAACACTGTAACTCAATGCACGAGTAAGCTGACATGCTTAACTTCTTTTTGCAAAAATGTCGGTTGCGAAAACTTTTGCGAGGATGACGTTTTAGGGTGGGTTGATTATTTTTGTCTAGATCGGTGAAATCTCATGTGCTCGATTCGAAGTGGAACTGACACACATGCGGGAAGGGTGTTCTGTGACGTGAGGGTCCAGATTCTTGACAGAATATTCCAGGGCAAGTCGATGGACGTGACGGATGTGTGCACTGGTGTTCTAGAACTACTCAGCTGTCGAAAATAAAATCCGTAAAATAATCTGATCTGAACCGGATCACAATGTCGTCCCCCACGGTAGTGCGGACAAACGTTCTGTTCCATCCTCTGGGATACAACATTGTGTTAACATCCCCCCGTCCCAATTGCGACGATGAAGGACGAAAAGATTCAGCCAGGCTGCTGCATGGACATAAAAAGACTGTCCAGCTGGGATAAGTGCATCTCGAACACTTCTTTCACCCATCCGTCTTGTAGTTTTCGAGTCTTGTCCTGTGCTTGTCCTGGACTTCGACCACACGGAGTTTGCCAGTGTTGAAGGTCAACGGGTTTAGTGTTGGTTTCATTCTTGATAAGCCCTGAAAATCGCAGCATTATATCGCATTCTATCGGCTGCAGTCGGGAGATCGCTGTTTGGTGCTGCCTGCCTCTCCCTTTCCCCCGAAAGTTTCTGGCTGCATTGGATCAGAGTTTCCTGTCAGCTTGCCTGGTCGAATCGGGTTCGAGTAGAACTCCGACTTGATCTACATTGCCTTGGACACAATCTTGGGAAACTCTGGTAGTGTTCCCGCTTCTTACCAGAGTCAAATCCGCAGTGTGTGAGATCATATCTTCCTCAACACACTTTCTCTACGGAGGAACCTTGGTGTGCTGATTCAGTTGGATCTGGAGCATTACAGGATCTTGGAGTCCAGATAGTGCAGTCACTCACAAGCGGATGTTTGTTGGTTTTGATCCAATGAGTCCAGAGGGGAGCACTTCGGCGAACGCGAATCCGCATTAGTTTAAGGTTGGGACTTGTGTACGGAATCGCAATCTGTCGAACTCACTTGGACGCAGATTGAACCAGATGATGGATTTCTAGTCTCGTCTCGGCTATACGGCGATCTAAAATCACACCTGATCTGTATTAAGATATCAGCTAGGTCTCACAAGTTCTAGACGTGCAGCAGTGAACTGGTATCACTCTTGGTTACGTGTGGTTTTTATCACATTGTTCCTTTCGTAGTATCTGGTTGTTTGAATTCTTTGAATCCTTTTTGCATGGAAGTAGTTTAATATGGCCTGTTGCCGCTCTCCATGATTCTATTACGTTTAAAGACCCAAGCGAGTTATTCTGTTCCTGCTGTTGGTTTGGCACCACATTAGTCCCGGATCTCAATAACTAATGGCCGAGAAAGAAAGGTGGGTAACGTTATAGACGTCTCTGGTTGGGGCTTCCCACTGGCACTCCAGCTGTGGACTTTTCTATTTCACAGCAGCTCAGTTCAGTGAAGATTGTCCTACAGGAATAAAGACTTTGTAGATCTCCTGGACGTGGAGGAAACGAATTCCATGTCTGCGTGAAGGTCTCGACAAGGACAAACTTCACTTATTCGATCGACTTGTAAGCTGGGAAGGACTGTCAAGATGACGGCGGCTGCTCCTCCAGCTCTACCTAATCCCTATAACGCCGATGTCTCAGGAAGCTTTCAAGCGCCCAGCTTCTCCATAAATCCGGGTTTCATAATGAACGATGCTCTGGCCTCTGCACTGGGCATGGGAGGTGGGCCATTTTATCACTTCGCTGACAATCCACATCTTGGCATTCCGTGGCCAGAGTACGTGTATGGGAGTACTCCAACTAGCATCCTCGGCATTGCCAATAGTTTGTCTCCAACGCTGTCTTTCAGCGACTCATCCGTGTACTCCACGGATGAATCCGACCTGCTTTCGGACGAGTTCCTGAAGCAGATGAATGGGTGCACTCCCGTTCCAAGTTCGATGTCAAGCCCAGTGCTGAGCCCGGTGCCAAGTCCAGTCACTATGCATCCCAACCTCGTCAGTACATTGAAGAACATGGTGGCGCCAGGGGTGACTACATACAATGCGCAACCCAGTGTGATTGCTTACTTAGAGCAACTGACCAGGGGAGAGGTGCAAGACCGGATGGAAAAGCATCGTCAACAGGACCATCAAAAACAGATGTTTGATCACACTGACGCTCGAAGCGCGTACCTACGACACACTCCCCAACTGGTGGTGGCACCTAAAGTGGAGGTTCAGGACTTGCCAGAGAATGTTGGAGGTTTGTATTCAAGCCCCTCGGTCGCCGACGATCCCGCTAAGGTAACAAACCTTTGAGTTTTCAATACCTGAGCATTATCGACTTGTCTGTGAACGCTTGTGTATTTGTATCGTTGAAATGTTTCTGAGTGTTGTCTCACTTGTCTGGGGCTTAGGTGAAGGCTGTTGAGAAGTCAGAGACTGATGACAACATTGAAGCAGCCGTGGTCTCCGTGGACTTGATAAAGAACAGGCGCCCATTCAGATGTCAGTACGATGGATGCAATAAAACTTTCAAGAACCCGCAGACAATGAAGATGCACCATAAGACGCATTGGAGCGAGGGAGGCGCCGGAGGCAAAGGCTGCTCGTTACCGACCTTGACGAGTTCCTTGAAGGCGGGACATAATAAGAAGATCCCCTCAAGGTGTCCCAAGTGTAAGAAGACTTTCGTGGGTCTCTACGAGCTCAGGCGTCATTACGGTCGGAAGCACTCGGAAGGGGAGAAGCCATTCGGATGTCGCAAGTGCGGGAAGAAATTCTACATAGAGGTACGCGTTTCGTTGATGGCATGCTTCATCCTTACTACCCAGTTACTCTCCATGTGTATGTTTCCACAATGGCTTCAACTTATGAGTGCAGCTCTAACCCGAACTCAAAAACATTGTTCAGGTGGATGTGCGTGACCACGAGAAGCTTTGCGGTGAGCCGATTGAATGCAAATGTGGACTAAAATTCGCCTTCAAGTGCAATCTTGTAGCGCACAAGAAGGCCCATCCAGCTTGCCAAGATAATCCACCGAGCAACTCCCACTCCACCGCCACCACTTACCAATCATCAACGACCTCTGACGACACGGAACGGAGCCTCGCCAACCCAGGGCAAGCGAGGACAGGTTACAAACGAGCACGAGAGGATTTCGTGGGCCCGATGCAGTCAAGCATGCACATTCCACTGCCGGAGTTTAAAGAGATTCTTGAAGCCCCAGATTTCAAAATGGCACGCCATGAATATCGAGGGCTATCGTTTCTGACTGAAACTGGTTCGCCATGGGCTGCCGACATTAACTATCCCGCTGTTTCTTTCAATTCTATATCAGGGGTGGGTTTACACTCTGGCCTGTCAAATCTTGGCTCTCAAGAGTTTCAGCAAAACCACCAACAATTCTCTAGCAAACTATATCGACAACCAATTCCAGCAACTTTCAACAAAGCTGTGAATTGTGAGATGGGTATGGCACTCAACCAGCATCAATTCAAGACATGGTCTGGCTGATCCATCACCTCAAACACTCTACACACCATTAGACATATTTTTTTTCTTCTATTTTTCCAATTTTCCGGCGGCCGTACTCCGTCGAGGAGTTCTCATAGGCTTTGACCATCCCTCCCATCATGTGTGGTCAAGGTCTATGAGGACAAATAATAAGTGGCGAAGCGAGCACGAACCACTTTCATAGACTGCTTTGGGGAAGAGCATATCATACCATAGGTTTCCAAGTTCCGGAAGGTGGTCGCGGATTGTATCTGTAAGATCCTTCTCGTTTAGCTCGCTTCTGCGGACCATAATTGGTTTTTGATGCTTAGTTCCTATTACCATACTTGTGCCTCAAACCCCATGTTATTAGACTCTGATGGGTTACAAATTGCAATAAAACAGTGGCGACACAACAATGTTCACTCTCGCTTCAGCACTCATGCTCTGAATTAATTCTGCAATGCTCTCAGTGTATGCAACAGTATTTTCATACGGTAAAAAGTACAGGCAGCATTTATTCTTTAACACCGAAAATTCCCAGCATGCATCATGCATTTGAAGCAATTCTATCTCAATGCAGACAATGGATGAAAGTTGACAGAACCTCCTCGAAATGTCTTCATTGGTGCGTCAACTTGCAGCCGTAAATATCGCGAATTCGATGCGTCCGCCACGAAATTGCAGCAACCATTCGTATCTTGGATGTGAGAGCTGACGCTGAAGGGGAACCGAGGTGCGAACCCACGAAATTGACTACAAATTCTAAAAATCATAAATGCTGCTGCTGCTTGCGTGATGGTGTTGGAAGAAGAAATTATTGCAGGCTGAGAAGGTACCAAGGGTTTTAGAACTGGAGCAGTGGGAGAAACGTTGTGGAATGTTCTCGCATGGGAGTAGCGAGAGTGTCGATAACCTAATTCTGTCAGAATTGTATTTTACTTGGTGGGTTTGAGGTGAGAGGAGTGAGTAAGCTATGGCACCCGCTGAGGTGGAGATGCTGGGGAGGGGTAGCGCGCTAGCGCAGCTAATTGCTCTGCTGTGTGATATCGCCTCCACGTTCTGTTCTACGGTCGCTCGTTCGCTCCTTCTCGCCTTCCGGATTCTTTCGCAGGGGACGACGGAATCGCGGGGTAGTGAAGGTGGGTTTAAGGGAGCAGGGGGCGTGGAATTCTACGAAGGCAAGGTCTGGCACGAACGCCGAAAGCCGGTGGTGCACCGTTTTGAGTACAATGTGCGGTATGCGTTTATTGATTTGGACGCGCCACCGCGTTGGTTCGTTGCGTCCCATCATATGTCCGCTTCTGAAGCTCGGTCGATCGCAGGAACCTCCGGACCTGTGTAAATTTCTCCTCGCGTCTCATTTTATCCCCTACATCTTTACCCATTTTTCGGTCTGTCAGTGGCCTTTTGTTCTTATGAAATTAGGTTCACAATTTTTATTCAAGTTCAGTCTACAATTAGAAGTGACTGTTCTTTGTGTACAAGATGATTCAATTCCTAATTGAAAGAAATGTTGTTTCCAAAATCTGCAGGTGGTTGTTGACAATGCCGTTGAGTGTAGGATACGAGCAAAATCCTTTGAGTGTTTACTACTGTTACGATGAGCAAGGTGGAGTTGCTCAATGCATCGCTGAGGTGCTAGTATTTCTGTACTTCTGTGTGTGGCTTTCTGTTTTGTTTCAAGTTTTGAAACATGAATTGCTCACGATGTTGAATATGTCGTGCCCGTACCCGTACCCGTACGAGGATATGAATTGGTAATATAAACGCATTTAGGCTGTTTCGAGCAAATTTTGTGGACTATTTCTAAATTCTTAGGTTTTGCTAGTATTGGGAAAATACTTACAAAGCTAACTGCCTGTCATCACTTTTCTTCTGTGCTAGAAAGCCCTCTGTGCGGAGGCTGGTTAAATTGTTATAGTTGTATGAAGAAATATAATGGTCCATGAATGTTGAGCCTGGTCTAATTCTGCAGTGATCTGGTCGACAAACAGGTTACAAACACGCCTTGGGCAGAAAGGGTTACCTTTCTGTTTAACCCCGAATCAGATCTTGTGGCCAAGCCTCTGCACGTCAGTCCTTTCATGGTGAGCCTTCAGCAGTAAGAATTTTAAGATGTGCCATGTTTGATTGTTTTCGTTTAGATGGACGAAGTTGACATGCTGTAGAAGTTGCTACACGATAAAATTGTGGACACCTTATGCTGTCAAATTGGAGGTACTGCGCAGGATATGAAGGCAGTATGGCAGATGCAGGCTCCCACTCCTGGGAAAGAGCTGTTGTTGTGCATCGGGGTCCAGCACCCTGAACTTGGAAATTACTTTCAAGCAATTCTGAAAGCCAAAAGGGTTACACGAGCAGTGGACCCCGAGGCCTTTACATGGATCATGCCGCAGAAAGTCGCGTTCTGGATTTACTGGCAGGTACTGAAAAGTGGTGCATTTCTACTGACAAACCTCGCAGCTTTCTTAGTAACATGTGCCTTGAAGGTTTGCTGCTTTTCATTTTTAGAATATAGAGTACGATTCCACTATGTATTTTATAGATGTCCCACGATCGCACTAGTCGTCCAAACCTTAGGTGTTCTATGGTCACTGTCCTGTCGCACAAAAGAACAACATTCGCGAAGAATGCTAATAGCCATTGACGTGAATGCATGGTTACGGTGACCTCAGGCACTGCAGCTCATGTGGAAGGGCGTGTCGTTCATCCCTCACCCGAAGTATATTGACGAGAATGATTACCGGGAGCGTGCACAAAAGCACCCTACCCATGCCTGCCCTGCATTTGTGAAGGTAGACAATACAAGCAGCAGTTCCAGCTCTGGTTGCCCCGCAGCAGGGGATGGTAGTGGGTGCCCAACAAGTCAGCGGTTTTGCACATGGAGAGAAGCACCTGGCTATCCCTGGAGATGATATTTCCTTGATCATCTTCACCAAGTTATAAGGCCATGTACCATAGAGGCTAACACTTTTGGTTAGAGTAGACCTCTTTATGCATAGGGCTAGGAGTTTGACTCCTACTAGCATTATTCAAGTATGGCCCTCGAGTATTATGAACTGTATTTTAATCACCTTGTCTGGAACTCTTTTGAGGAGACTTCTTTTCCTTGGGCTACCAACTTCTACGGAAATTGCATCCAAAGACTTTTACCTTAGGCCCCCATCTTATATACACGCATTAAATCTTTTTGGAATTTGTGCACACGGCTGATGTGGATGAATATTAGTATCAAAAAGCTCATCTCCCCCACATACTGGTTCTTTCTCAATTGTCTATATATTGAAGGTCCACCTCAACTACAAATCCCCACCATGTTGGACATTGTTCTCATCTCCATTACTGTTACATTAGCATTCATTCATCAGCTCTTCTGGAGACTTCTTTAGGTTATGGAGTATCCTCAAGAAGTTGGAAACATTTGTTCCCATTTCAGTGTTTAAGTCCCTTCTTTACATCTCCTTAATGGACTTTTAGTTTCTCACTTTGACTGTAATGTTGTAAGATAGACAATCCATTTCTAATAACTTGCATTTCAGCATATATCCACTAGGTATAAAAATGGGAAAAAATACCTCCATAGGGAAATAGAAATCAAGAAGATTCCAAATGTTTTTTTATACAATTTGGTCTAAAAATAAAATTTATAAATATGTTTTAGTTAAAGATTCTCTTTGATCCATTTTTGACATGTAAATCAACCTAATTCCGTTTGGTGGCAAGTTAAAAGCCTAAGAATCCGACTTTAATAAATTTATGATGTGTGGAACCTAATCATGCTATCAAACTTTATCTAATCCTATGCTACATATGTATAGATGAGATAACAAAAATTTGAACATTTGACAATATGTAATCTACTATGTTTGAGTGGGATTTTGCCACCATTCTTCTTTGTTTCTACTCAATTTTAAAGAATATTTTACACATCTTCCATCTTTTGATTTCGCTCCAATGGCTCCCTTAAAATCTCTCTTTACATGGAGTTATATATGCCACAAGTAAGGTATCAAAATGTGTTACAAATTTATAGAGTTTGGATGGATAGATAATTATTGCATTTGTAATATGGATTGTATAGTTCTAAAATAGGCTTTCAAATAGAAAATGAGAGCCACTTATGAGTTGCAACCCATGTGCTAGAAGAAGTAATAAAATACAAATCAACCTATATGCTAGACATTGCAATGAAGTATTTAGTTGCAATGGTAAGGATGAATGTTGCAGATTAATTTCAAGTAAGCTTGTACCTAGTTCTGGATTCAAATCTATGGATTCATGTGTACTAATTAACAGGCCCTAAATTATATTATTCTACTATATTCTATGTTGGAGTCTTTGCATCAACAAACCCCCCACACTTTTGCAATTTTTTTTTTACAATTTGAATTAAAGTATTGGACAACAACCTCCTATTCCTTCATGGCATTGGATTTGGCCAAGGACCTCTCTGTAGTGCTAACTAAGGTCGACAACATCTTTGTGGTATTAAATTAGGCTAAAGATTCTCTCATAGTACCGACCTAGGCTAGCAACATCTTTGTAATGCCATATTGGGCAAACAATCTCTTGTAGCACCGACTTAATTTGAAAAGCTCCATATATTCTATGCAAAAATGTTGACGCTAGATTATATTGACAATCTTTGCAAGCTTCCTGTAAGCTAAAGCACATAAGATTCAGCCTATAAGATTAGACATTGCAAGTGCATTGATTCTTGTTGTGCTTGTAAATCTTGATGTTATAGCTTGTTTGCATGTGTAGTTGCTTTGCACATGGCTTTTTGCTCAAATGCCTTGCAAGGACACTCTATTGCAACAATCTTCCTTTTAACAGCTTTGTAGGATCGTTCTCCTATGACTATAATTTGGTGAACTTCTTTTTAAATTTTCTTTTCTTTTAGATCTATCAATCTTCTATATTTTGACTCTTCTTGTCAAATTCATGCTCTTTATTTCTCCCTTTTGTATTCAAGGTTTTGATCTTAGATTTGCTATACAATCTTCATACAAGCTTCTAAGATTAATATTAATGATATAAAAAAAATCCTTTATATGATCCACATTGTATCTCTTTAGATTAATCATATGTATAATAGAAGTAAGTTATAGATTTTAGATAAGAACATGCAAGGTTTATTCTATTAACTTCTTTTGTCAACTCCAAATTTGACATATTTGCATTAATAAAAATATGTTTAGTGGAAGAATTTAAAGCCAATTCCAAATCTGCTGTAATATTATGAATCAACAAGGCAAGTATGTCTTCACTAATTGATTCTATGCTATCGCTTTCATTCTCTATGGAAATCCCAATTACATTGTTTTTTCCTCATCTAACTTCTTTTAAAAATTTTAAGTATATTTTACTTTGGCCAATATGATAGTCTATTGTCATTTTATTAAACAAAAAGATTCCAATTGAGATAAAATCTTTGGTAATATTGTTGAATATAAAAGCAAGTTTTAAGCTCAAACATTTCATAATATTTCTTAAATGGACTAAATACACCTATATCTAAAGGCTGCATGGCATGCAATATATAAAATATTAGGATTAGAATCTCTAATCTTATGTCTTGTCTTAATCTTGCCACTTTAATAATAACATGGCTTGCATGTCCATCAAGGATTATTATATGATTCTAAATAGGAATAATACTATCAAGTTGTTTTACATTCTTAATAAAATAAAAAACCACTATTAAGTACAAATAACTTGTAATTTAAGTCTTAGGTTGCATTGCCATGGTTGCACTTGCCTTGTAATACTTTATGTAGTTTTGTCAAAAATATTTCCTTCTAAAAATGTAGAATGATAATATGCCTAACCCAGTTGCGTTGACATAGACCAACACTAATAGTCATTTTCTTTGATCTAGAATGGTGAGATGTATGTAGTAAACATCTCTTTGAACTACAAATACACCATTATTTTTTTCTACTTGCATACTACACTCATCACAATTCTACACCATGTTTAGAAAATATCCATATAATGTATATAACATACTTAAATTATTATAGAAGATGTGCATATTTTTTTTGCATAGTGCTTTTACTCTAAAAGACACAAGGAGTTATACTATCTTGACCATAAATTCTAGGTGACAATTTTTAAACCACCTCAAGCATATGTCACTATGAATCTCATTTTTGAATGGAATGCATTGAGTCATAGTTATTTTAAAAACCTTTAATTTCAAAGCTATAGGCGTTAAATCTAGACCCTTATTACACATGGATAAAATGTACTTCATAATCTTCCTTTCTTTTTTCTTAGTTAGTATTTCTTGATTTTTTTTTTTTTTTTTAATGATCAAATTCTATAACAACACTTTGTAAAAATTATATATAGAATATCATGGTTTATTACTACTTTTTTGATACTTCTATGCTCTTCATACTTTGCTAATGCAGCTCTTATTTGCTCATTATTTCATAAAAAATTCTTGCTTACAATAACAATGATACTCAAGCATTTTTTTTTAATGGTGGTGGTTGCAAATGTTGATTTCTGACATGTCATAAAATTGTTCAAATGCTTATGATATTCTCTATATTGAAGTTATTGAAGAACAATACATTGTTGTCCATCTTCATCCTTATTTTGTTCACAACTTCACCTAAATTACATCTCTCCTTGCCTCAATAGTGTCTTTCATATTTCCTATTAGTTACATTTCCTTAGCTTCTTTTGCCAACTTTGTAATCCTTAAAAATTCTATTGGTTTGCAAATATAAAATTTCAAGAGCTTCATAATTATCAACTTGAGTTTCAATAGGAGAGTTTGGCTTACTTTATCATATTGATCATGTTTGCTAGTATTGAAATTGATTTCTAGTGGCTTATTCTAACTTGATAATTCATTATTCATTCCAGCTATACGGTTGATTTCAATCTATGTACACCATATACCTTGGATTACAATTATCTTTATAATGCTTAAGCTTTTAAGCATATATTAAAAAAAAGAAATTATGCATTAAAAAAATTACATATCAAATAAATAAAATAAAAAATATAATAATATAATATTATGTATTCAAAAAAATTAAAATTAAAATTAAAATAAATAATAAAATAAATTAAAAATTAAAATAATATTTTTTATAGTATTTAAAAAAATTAAAATTGATGTTAAAATTAAAATTAATATTGATAATAAAATTTCAACAAAATTTAAAATATTTTTTTGAATAATATTCAAAATTAATTGATATATTTGTTAATTTAGACCTCAAAAATTACTTGAAGTTATTACAATATTTTATTGGCTTTACTAATGCTTATTGAAACTACTAAGATTCATTGTTAAATTTTGATGAAAAATTCTCAAAAATAATAAAAAAAAATCAATTCTAATGGAACTAAAGTATGTTAGGTTTTGATCTCTCTCATTTATGCCAAAGTTATGTGAATATTGACAAGAAGATTTACAAGCACTAATACAAGCCTTAGTTTGGAATTTGAACATTTGTATTACTTTTGATTCTTATTGATGCGAACTTTTTACTTTTGGAGTTTTGAAAATATATTACTCTAGCTAAGTTACCTTTTAACCTATAATTTTCCAATACATAAATATTTAGGTGAAATCAAGATTTGCAAAGAATGCATCAATATTTTAAATGTTATGAAGTAATTTTTAAGTTAATATTTTAATAATTACTCAATATTATTTTTTTCTTTGATAGGATTAAACATGAAGTATGGAGTGATGTTAGGTGCACCAATCTAATATAAATAAATTAATTGGAATTAATCAAGTATATACAACCTATTAAAAAAGTAACTTTTTATTCCATTGTTCAATCTCACAATACACCATTAGCTTTTGGTTTGAATCAAATTAAAAAATTCTAACAAGCTCCTCACTATACTTTCATAGTACAAAAAAATCTCCAAAATTGAGATGGAATTAAATATCCTATCAACGTCCTTGCAACCTAAGAAACAAAATATGACAGTTGAAATTTATTATAATATATTGATTACCAAATGCCAACTTACTAGTCAACTTAATTTTTTTTAAATCCATGTTTTCTTAATTGCCATGCCTACAATACCTTGTAATTTTTCTACAAGAATGCAGCTCAATAATCATCTAATACAAAGAAGCAAATCAGCATCTAAAATTTAGAATTCTCCTCTCTTGCTTTACAATCAACTTGATTGCAACTACAAATGTAAAGAAGCACTTTTGCTATTTTGATTTTATTACAATCAATGCTTTTTGGAATTTTGCCATGTTATCTATGCAATATCAAATATTAAAAGTATACATTCCAATCACAAGATGAGTATAAAGAAATTAATCGTCAATACATAAATAGTCATTACATATGTACAACTCTATTGATACAAAAAATTATCTTTCAATAGTTCATGCATATCCATTTTGAATATATTGAATTTTATATATTGTTCACAATTTAGCATTATTTTTGTTAAACTATCAATCTATTTTCAACCACAAAATATCAAAATTGCTTTATAATAAGTCACCAATTTAGTAGAAATATTACATCTTATAGGTTAAAAATAGAAAATAGATAATAATATATTGACTATTTTATATGATATTAGAGCTTAGAAACAAAACTTTTTGCATCAATTAGTAGTATTTCTTATTATTATGTGTCACTATGACAAAGAATTCAATGATAGCAAATTATTGAATTTTCATAGCAATTTTATTTATTATTGGTCATTGTCATGTCCTCTAATTCAGAGACTACCAATTATATATAAGAAAGTATAAATAAGAATTATAGAAGATATATTAGTCAAACTAAGATAGACACGTTAGTAGTATTATGTCAATTTAGTATAAAAACATATACAATTAACAAATTCATAACTTATATTTAACATTTAATAAGAATAGAAAACTATAACATTTAGGCATAGAAAATGAATAGTGTATTGAAGAGAGATGAGTAGTTTGTCTATTATATTACATTGTCTAGAGATCACATAGTAGATACTAAGATTTAAAGAAGAATATAAGATTTGAACGTATTAACTAGCAATGAAAAGAATATAATATATAAGTTGATGAAGCAATATTGAGACCTTCACATATGTTGGATGTAGTTGAAGTTGCAATACAAAGCCATAAAAAAATCCTAAAAAAATTCTAAAAAAATCACACTGCTAGAAAGATTCTTCAACATCAAAAAAATTAGTAATATGGACAAACATCTTATAGATATGAAAGATATAATATATATGTTAGAAGAGATGAATTATTAAGAATATAAATCTCAAAAAAAAAAAACTCAATATACTCTTGTATCACTAAACAAATATTAGAAATCAATCAAAGATGGTAATATATTGAATTAGAATGGTTATTACAAAAGACAATAAAAGTAGAAAGTCTTGAAACAAGACTAAAGATTAAAAGGGCATTGATAAGAGTGAATAAGGCTTTATTCTTGCCTCCATATATACTACCTAATTAAATTTATAACCTACCAATCAACTACAAACACATGTAAAGTCAAAATTACATTTATGAAGCTTTTAAGAAACTTTTGTAGGAGATGTTATAAAATTAATCTACTTTTATCTACTTCTACTTAATTATATAGATAATTATTAGAATAAATATGTATTTTTGTGACATTAATTTCTTTTTTAGAGATAAATTCTATAAGGAGCAATCATCATTTATTATGGATTTTTTTTTTTTTTTTTTTTTTTTTTTTTTTTTTGTTTATCTTGGTTTTTATGATTTTTTTAATCAAAAGCTTCAACCTTCTTTGCTACATTTATAAGATTTTTTTTGGCTCCTATGTGTATTTATTAATGTCATATCCATACCAATATATAAGATATTTTAAACTATTTTGGCACCGCCTTAAATCTATGACTTTTTTACCTTGAATTCTTGATTATTATCTACGTCTATAGAATTAGGTGGCATTTGTCTTTTTTTTGAAGATATTCATCATCATATATGAATGAAGAAGAGAGACGTGGAATTCATGATGGATCTTCATAGACTCTGATAAATATAATCAATAATCAATAAAATTGATTTGTTTACAAATAGAAAAAAGTCAAGCCTATAATAGTCTAACTTGTCTTAAAAATGAATAGTCTTGATATTGCAACAAAGTAATCATACCTTGTCACTGATATTAAATTGTGGTTGTTCCTTACAATAGGCATCTATATTGATTTTTTGTTGTTCTTGAGCTCTTTCTAATTGTGCCTTTATTGTTGCATGTAGCTTTGACAAATAATTTAAGAAATATTTTGCTACAAAATTGTCAACTTTTGAGAAGTCAAAAATATTAAGTTGTGGATGATAACTATAATTAATAAAGAAAGATGTGTGTTGAATAGAAGAATGTATTGAAGTATTGTAGATAAACTTTGTAAATAGCAAAAAAGTTGTCAAATCACCTTGATGATAGTTAATGATACACTTCAAATACTACTCCAAAACTTGATTTATTTGTTTCGTTTGCTCATCAATTTGAAGATGAAAAACCAAAGAAAATTTTATATCAATTTTTAGAATCTTAAAAAATATTTTATAAAATCTTGATACAAATTGAATCCTTCTATCTAATATAATATCTTTAAGTAGTCTATAATAGCAATAAATATTGTCAAGAAAAAACTAAGCTATTTTTTTTATTTACAATAGATTTTATAGATGATATATAATATGTCATCATGATAAAAAAATATACTATCACAAATATATAATCATATGAACTTAAGATTAAAAGATCTATAATAAAATCCATAGAAACAAAAGACCATGGTTGTTCCAAAATAAATAATATCTAAAGAAATTCATAAGGTTAATAATGAAGAGTTTTGAATCTTAAAAAAATATCACATATTTGTAAATTTTTTTTGACTATGTTTCACATTTGAAGCCACCAAAAATATTTTGATATTAGCTCCAAAATCTTATTGTATCCAAAATGTCCAACTGTTGGAAAGTCATGATAAGCTTAAAAAATATGTAATTATACGTCATCTTTTAGAATGTTTAATTGTTTCTTGAAAGAGTAGATTATTCTTGAATACAAACTTAGAAGTATCATGATATTTTGAAGAATTATTTGTAATATCATCAATAAAAAAATTAGAGGACATACTTGATTAAACTTGCTTGACAAAGGTTAAATCAATAATTAAAGTTGATTTTATTCTTTAGAGATAAAAATGCTCTAATTTCAAGAGAATTATTATTTGTTGATTAAAAGATGCATCTTTTTTTGTAGTATAAGATAAAAATATCTAAAAAAAGAGTATAATAAATATTTTTTTTATTATTATTAAATTAATAAGTTATCTTAAAATAAAATCTTGATAAAAATATTTTTCAACAAGTTTTGTGATGATTCAAAATAATTACCAACATGAAGTACTTAAGATTCTTGTGATCTATATATACAGTGTCTAGACTCAAGGTGCCTTCTAAATAATGATGTCATTCTTAAAATGAATCTCTTATTGTAAAAAAAAATTTATCATAAATTTTATAATTAATCTTGACTATTAAAAATTTCTAAGAATAAAAAAAAACCAAATGGAACTTTTTCATTTGCTTTTATTTGTAACAAAATGATACCTATAGCAAAGTTTAATGCATTTGTTTCTATAAAAAATATCTTGATAAAATTAACACAATTTAAAATTGACATAGAAATAAATGCTATTTTTGAGGCTTCAAAAGATACTTCAACTTCTTTGCTCTACTTAAATTTAACTTTACATATCAAATGTATAAAAAGAGTTATAATTTAAAAAGAGTTCTTCATAAAGGTCTGGTTATAATTAGCAAATTTTAAAAAGCATCGCACACTTTTTATTGTTCCTAAAATCTTCTAATTTATGATAGTCTAAACCTTCTTTAGATCCATCATTAGACCTTTGTTGGAAATGATGTACCATAAGAAGTTAAATAGAATAGAACACTTTCTAAATTTGGTTCTAAGAGTGATCTACTTACTTCTTTCAATTATACAACTTTTTAGTGTAGACTTTGGACTACTTCCATATGTATAGGAATAGTACTTCTATAGTTGGCATCAATGATGCATAAAATTTCTACCACAAGAATATTGACAATTTCATGAAGATTTGTAATAGCTGTAAATCTATTCTCACTTTTGTCAAGTATAACATCTATAATTTTTCCTTCTATTTCAAAAAACTTAAAAAATCTATAAGTTAAATTAGAAGAGGGAAATTTATAACCTCTAATGTCAAATGGAAATCTCTATAAAAAAAGATAATCCATTTTTTTTAAAAAAAAAAATCAGTGTTAGAAAATTAAATTATTTGTTTAAAGATGAATAGACTGCAACCTTCAAAATACAAGAATAGAAGTAGAGTAATCTACTCACTTCTAAAATAAGATAAGAACAATGAGTTAGCACTCTTGTCAAACTATGAAGGACATAAATCTCAAAATAAAAAAACCTAAATATATTCATGTATCACTTGAAAAGACTAAAAAAATCACTCAAAGATAGTAATATACTCAATTAAAATGGCTATTACAAAAGACAAGAAGATTAGAAAGTCTTGAAATAAGACTTAGGATTAAAAAGGCATTGACAAGACTAAAAAGGGCTTTATTCTTCCTTCTATATATACTATCTAACTGAGAGCTATGTAACAATGTTCTATAAGATCTCTAATACATATTGACTTTGCAAGATACATATCTTAAATTGCAAGGTAATTTTTTTACATGTACACCCTATAGTTAGCTTATTCCACAAGATATCAATATGTGTGACATGTGAATAATTTATTGATTAAGTTTTTAATCCACTAATTAATTACAAACATGTGTAAAGTCAAAATTGCATCTATAAAGTTTGTAAGAAGTTTTTTTATTTTTTAAGATATTATGAAATTAATCTATATTTACTTACTTCTATCTAATGATATAGATAATTATTAGAATAAATACGTATGTCTATGATATGAATGTATCAATAGTTGAAGATATTATAATCTATTATGTAATTAAAAATATATTCAAAAAATATTATATCTAAATAAAATTGGTCTTATTAAAGAAACTAACAACTTATATTGAGATGGAATTGACACTTTTAGTAAAACAAATGACAAAAAAGATGGATTAGCATGACAAGAAAGAAGGTGAAGTGTTAATTATATATCAATGAAATAATAATGCATAAAGATTCTTCAATCATGGGATATTCAAAACTAAGGAAGACGGTTGAATTTTTATCAAAATTGCTATTAAGACAACATTGAATATTATAATAGAGGCTATAATTAATAATATGATTAGCAATATGATTGAGATCATAGATTCAATTTAAGAAGTTAAAATTATTATAACTACCAAAATCAATACTAAAGAATTGATTGATAACATTGTTAAGCTAAAAAAGATTGCTATAATCATAGAAATAATTAATTTAAAATTGACAACATTGAGAGTGAATATAAAAAAATGATAGACTGCATGAAGAATTTGGAGCTTCAATTGAAAGATCACTAAAGAAAGAACTCAAGTAGATAGATTAACAACATTAAAGAATTTTATGAGAATGATGAGATCATCTTGGTATTTTTGAGAAGAATCAAATTAAGGAAGAAATCACATCATTACAAATCATTGATGCATGTCTTGCTGAGGTAAACATCGTGGAACAAAGATATCAACAACATCATGATTTTTGAACTTGAAAGTTTCTTATTGTGCTATTAGAAATAAGTCAATCTTTTCTTTCTTTCAATATAATTGAAGTCCAAAAATTAAATCAATAGATGGCCACATCTATGGTGAAATTGGAGTTGACAATGGAGCCATTTAACTTCTATTAAGAGAAATTAAAAAAATCACCCATATTCTTTATTTACTAAATATTTATAAAAACTTGTTTTTTTATAGGATTTTTAATAGATAAAAAAATAAATTTAGAATTCAAAGATTATGAATATTTCATAAAAAAATTAATCGGAATAATTTTTATACAAGCTATAAGAAAGAAAGAAAATGGTCTTTTTAAGCTAGTTGGTGATACTATCAAAAGATGTGCAAAGATGTTTTTATATATAAATAGTCATTTGATCCAAAAAATACTTTGGTATAAAAGATTCTAACACTATTATTATCAAAGATTACATAAAATGATAGAATTGACAATTATAGAAGGATTTTTGAAATTGATAATGAATAATGATCTTTGTCCAAGGTATATAAAAAAATATATATAAAAATAAAAATTACCAAAGTAAGAATGATAAAAATCAAGCAGGTTCTAAAATTAATTTAAATAGATGTTTGTAGTCTATTAAAAATAAAATAAATTAATAGAGCTTTAGATTTCTTAATCTTTGTATATATTTATTCGAAAGAAACATAGATCTACTTATTACATCATAAAAATGAGAGTCTAAAATGTTTTAAAATCTTCCATCAAAAAATAAAAAATATATCAAAAGAAAAAATTATAATCCTTAAATCAGATAATAGCAAATAATTCATGTTTAGAGAGTTTGATGAAAACTAAAAAAGTTATGGTATTAGGTATTATTTTATAAAACCATATATCTTGCATTATAATGGTATTGCTAAGTACTATAACAAATCAATTATAGAAATAATTAGGATTCTCTTGGTAGATTGAAATCTATTCAAAAAAATTTATGCAATATGCATTTTTTTGAATTTTAGATCATCCAAGCAAAGACTTGAACTAATTTTAAAAAAATTCTTAAAAATAAAATATAATCTATCAAAGTTATATATTTTTAGAATATAAGTGTATGTGTGCATTTTAAAATCAAGAAAAGAAAGATAAAGCATCAATCTTAGAAATATATACTTTTAAAATTAAATAATAAAACAAAAAACTATAAGTGCTATGATTTATTATAATAAAGAGTCATCATCTTCAAAGATGTAGGAATCTTACAAACACTACTATTCAACAAAATCTTCATTAAACCAATTAATAATATTCAATTCTTATAACTATTTCTTTCTAAAAGTGAGCCATAAATGATTCTACTAATATCATATTCTTCAACAACTAGAGTAATACCTTCTCACTTAACTAAAACACGCACAGCATATAACAATTTGAAGTCATTATTATTAAATCCTATAGTTATCAACTCAACTCTATTTACTATTTATCGACAATACTCTTTAAATCAACTAATATTATTGATAGTTATAATGGTATTGTATGGCATGATTTGTAATCTAGAAATATACGAAATATCTAACTATGGAGAATTTAGTTTTAACTTATTGAATAAAATTTAATAAGTGATTTATTCTACCTTTAACTTATATATAAAGTCTTGGCTCTCAAAAATTCTTTACTTCATATAAAATACCTAAATTGTAGCAAAATCCCTCAAAACATATTTTTTCCACAAAAATATCTTCTTTCCAAATTTTAAAACTTCATATCTCTTGATTCTACAATTCAATTTCTTTCAAATTTTTAGATAGTATAGCACTTGCTCTTAAGCTTTACCACAAAAAAAATAAACCTTAAATTCACTACCAATCTTTTGGCATCTTAGAAATCCTAGAAGATGCTTTAAATCCTAATCTATAAGCATTTGAGTACTATTTTTTTATATCTTGAAAATCCAAAATTTAAATACCACAAAATTTATACATAAAATTTAATAACATGATTATATAAATTTTTAGAAATTTTGAGTCAAAAACTTGTTAAATTGTTCAAGAAATAGTTCAAAATACAACCATAAGTGAATCATGTCACTTACTACCCTTAGATTTGAAGTAGTGACTTCAACTTCCAATATCTCCTTCTTTGCAATTTGGATTTCATTAAGCCATATACAAAAAATGTAGTCAAAAAAATTTTCTTTTTAATTTCTATTGCCAATCCTTCATTGCTTTTTGTATATGTGTATTTTGTTCAAAAGAGTAGTAGTAGGTACAAAATCATCACTTTAAATTTTAGTATCCATATGTCATAGACTTACACATGTAAATCAATAATTATTTATATGATTTAAATAAAAATAGATAAAATTAGATTAATTCCATAATATCTTCTATATAGGCTTCTTAGAAGCTTCATAGATGCTATTTTGACTTTATAGGTGTCTTTAATTTACTTTTTAGGTTAGAAAAGTGGTCAACAAGTTGGCTATGTATCACACATGTTGATAGCTTGAAAAACAAGCTAACTATATAGTTCACATGTAGAAAACTTGTCTTGTAAGTTAAGGCATGTGTCTTGCAAAATCAATACATATTAGAGGTCCTATAATACATTGCCACATAGCTCTTAGTTAGATAGTATATATAGAGGTAAGAATGAAGCTTTCTTTACTCTTCTCAACTCTTTTCTTATTATTAGTCTAAATTTAAGAATATCTAGTCTTTTTATCTTTTGACCATAGCCATTCTAGTTTCTTTTTAATATACATACTATTTTATTGCTATTTTGTCACTTTTCTTTTAATACAAATTTTTTAGGTTTATGCATCTTCTTTCAATTCATATCCTTGATAGATTGACAAGAGTATACTTAGAATATTAGAGCTTTGTCTTTTCTTGATTAAGAGTAGATTATTCTTTTTTCTTGATAAGACAAATACATATTAGAAGTTACAGATTATCCTCTTCTAAACTAATATTATTTTTAGTATTTTTTTTGTTCTCAAGTCCCCTCTTCTATTTATCTTGAGCAATATTAGATATTTATTTTCTAAGTATTATCATGGCAAAGCTTCTTAAAATGAAAACTGCAATGGCACAAATGTAAGAATAGTTGAAGAAGTTAATGCTTGCAATACATTAACTTATTTTACCACCACAATGAGCAACAAGAATGGTAGGAAGTGATGATATAGATATAATTGGAGCTGCTTCAACATCTGCATCTAATCATGTTTCTTTTCATACAGTGGAACATCCTTCCAGTTCTAGAGAATCAAGAGTTATCTTGCTTGAGAAGTTTGATGATATAAGATCTAAGTTTTGAAGATTTATCAATTAAGTACAACTTGAATTTCAAACCCAAAGCTATGCAACTCTATGATCACAAGTTAGATTCATTAGTATACTTCTTTTAAGTTCAGCATTATCATGGTTATCTTTTCTTGAACAACAAGATTCAATATTAAATAATTTGGAGGCTTTTTTAGCAAAGTTTTGATCCATGTACGGAGAACATAATACAACTCATATTGCAACCAACAAGATCTATATTTTATAACAAGACAATCAATCCATAACATTATATACTTCAAAATTTTGAAAACTTGCAATTGATATCAAATAGGATGATGCTGTACTTATTAGCCAATTTTTCTATGGATTACAATATGAGGTAAAGAAATTGATGCTCAACTTATTTGATCCTCAAACATTGAGTCAAGCAATTGACTTTGCTATAAAAAGTGACAATCGAGTTTTCAAATTTCAATTTGAAAGTTGGACAAGTGGTCCTCAATGTTGTGTTTTGGTTCAGCTACCATGTAAAAATAATGTGTTTATATATTTAATATACAATATACTAGATAACATGGTGAAAGCCATATTAGTAGATTTTTTTTGATTAAAGGATGTGAATAGATTACTACCTCAAAAAGAGATAATTTAAAAGGACTTATATTATAATTCATATAACTATATTTTCTTTTCATAGTGACTTTGAAGTTGATCTTATTAGTAGTAACCTTTAAATATTTAGAGTCACCTTTGTTAGATATTGGTGACCCTTAAAGTCTTATTTTGTTTCTTTTATATGGTACTTAGATCATATATTGTATAAATTTTGTAAAGAAAAGAATTGGAGAAAGGTTTTGGTAGCAAAAAAGATAGTTAGGACATCCATATGAATGAATGGAGATGGATGATATAAATCTCCATTCCTATTGGTCAAAGAGGCCATATTAGGAATTAGGATTATACTTTTGAGCCATTCAAGCATTTAGAGGCTTAGATCAATAATTTTAGGTTTTTGGCTATGATTTTGGTGAAAATTTTAAGTTAATTGGAGTTTTTATGAAAGAGATATAAGTGCTCAAAGTCGAGGTATCAATTTTGTACCTACTATCATTCTTTTGGATAAAACACATATGTAACGAAAGTAACATAGGATTGGCAATTAGAGTTGAAGAGAGCACTTTTAAGACTACAATTTTGGTATATTATTTGATGGATTTCAAGTTGCAATGAAGGAGATATTAGAGGTTAAAATCAGTGCTTGCAAATCTAAGGGTAGTAAGTGACTTGATTCACTAGTAGTTGTGTTTTGAGCTATATCTTGAGCAATTTGATGAGATTTTGATTCAAAATTTTCAAGAATGTGTGTAATCATGTTAATAAACTTTATGTATAAATTTTGTGACATTTAGATTTTGGATTTGTAAAATATGAAGAAAATAGTACTTAGGTGCTTGTGTATTAAGATTTGAAGCACTTGCTAGGATTTTTAAGATGTCAGACAATTAGTAGAAAATTTATGGTTGAATTTTTTTTAGTAATGCTTAAGAATAAATTCTATATTATTTATAAGTTTGACAAAAATTAAACAGATGGATCAAGAGATATGAATTTCTAAAATTTAGAAAGAAGAAAACCTTTGCGAGAAAAATATAATTTGAAGGGATTTTATTATAAATTAAGTATTTTATACAAAGTAGAGATGTTTTTTTTGAAGTCAAGACTTTACGTATATGTTGAAGATGGATATATGGAGCTATAGTTAAATTTTGATATAAAGATGAGTTTTTGAGAGGAGATTATAGATTCTTTTTGGAATTATTGAAAATCTAACTTATGAGCAAATAATTAGTTATGATTTGATATAATTAAGAATGTTAGAAAATTCCTAGATATTTTAGAAAGCTTTATGTACAAACCTTCTTAAATATAAAAGATTTTATTAGTACAATATCTCTTTGATATTATAGTATTTAATTATTTTCTACTTAAAAAGTTAAATAACTTATTGGAGCTTGGACAATAAGTTAAAATTAAACTCTCTACAACTAAGTACCTGATATATTCTTAGATAAAAAAACCACACAATATGATAGACTTGGTGAATCTAATGTGAAACATCTGGGGTAGAGAATTTTTAAGGAGTAATTTTTGGCTTTATATTATGATAGGAGAACAAGGAGATGACAATAGGAGTTATACTAGAGCATCATTGTTGCAACTTGATCCTACCACAAACTAAATGTTTCAAGCATTTGCTATGTTTATGCAAGAACAATAAGTAGTGGAATGCAAAGAAGTCATGCTTACTAAAGCTTTGTAATCTGTTGTTGGATAATTGGGTCAATTTGATGGTAGAAATATCTCCAAATATTTGAAATATTATTTGTAGGAGATGGAGCTTAACAAAGTACCAAAAAAAAATGATCTTAATATTCAAGCTTATAGTTATACTAGAGTTATGAGAGCATATATAGGAGATTATTGAAACTCATGGAGCAAAATGAGAAGATTTCATCTTTCAATTAAAAGAAGAGTATTCTTTAGAAGATGTTGAAAAGGTAAGAAAAAATTATTTATGGAATGGATTAATAAATCTAACAAGAGATTGATTGCAATAAAGTTACTTCAAGAATTTGAAAGGTAATTTCTTGAGTTATCTCGGATAAAAAAGCTTATACTTGAAAATGATAAGGTAGAGTTATTTCTTCAATCAGCCAATAATAAATTACAAAAGGAGTTGGAGTTATTATTGGAGGATAATATAGAAGACAATGGACTCATCACTGATTGAAAGAAAGTCTTTGAAGCAATGGATATACTTGCTAAAAGAGAATATTGGAGAGATAAGGTGGTGATAAGGTAAAAAACTTAACCTCCATCAATTACAATATCTTGTAAGCAACTACTAGAATCCGCTATATTAATATCTACTACTATAATTGCTATATCTACAGTTGCATTACAAAAAGATGCAATTAAAGAATTAATGAAAGGAATAAAAGACATACAAATCAAATTGGCAAAGCTAGAAAAGAAAGAAAAAACATCTAAGTTCAAACCTACATCAAAGTAAGGATATATAGAGATATATTTGGTGTAATAGTATTGAGCATCCTTGTAAGGAATGTAGAGATTTTACTGATATTTTGCAACAAGGAGTAATTTTATGGAAAAATGGAAAAATTACATTACGAGATATAGGTGAGTTTTTCAAAACCAGTTTTGGAGAGGAAACGATGCAATAGATTTTAGAAGAATATTTATTTGAGTAGGCTATGGAATTAAAGAATGCCATTGCCTATGGTATTGAGGTTGTAAGAAAGGAGAATATTTTTGATAAGTATGTAGATGTGTGGGATCTATGAAATCATGCTATTAAGAGCATGAATTAAAAAAGAAAACAACAAGGCAAGAATTACTTAATATTTGTATGGTAATCGTAAATGCCATAGGATAGAATGATCTTATAGATACTATGTTTGTACATGCTTATTTAGAAAAATTCCACCATGAAGCTTTGATAGAAATAAAAAGGGATAGAAATGAGATAAAAGAAGAACTTGAAGAATCAATTAATAAGAAGAGATCTCAAATGCATGCAGAAACAACTTAAAATAAAGAGGTACCTATACCACATGCTAATAGACTATCCAAGGCTGGGTAATCAACATCACACCCTGGAAAAGCACCACTATCAAAGGAGAAATGGAAAGAAAAAATAGAAGCTAGTAAAGGTAAATGGAAAAATAAGCCTGTTACTTATAAGATACAATCAGATATTGAAGCAGCTATAAATCTGAAAAGAGTATTTGAAGAAAGGATGTTAAATGCCAAAATTGAATTTACTTTTTAAGAAATTTTGGACATTTCAAAAAAAGAATTTCATGATGTCATCAATGACACCATTTAGCAAAAGAGGCAATTGACAAGAGAATTTGTTGTATCTAATGCTTTGGATACAATCTTGACTGAAGAAGAAGAATAAGAATTAACAAAATGTTGTACCAATTGAAAGATACAATTTGATTTGAATGAATATAAGGATGATGACAAGAACCCTAGACACTATACCAAAGGACATTGAACTAGAGCCACCATAGAAATTTTAGTAAAAATGGAAGACTTGGTAGATCCATTAATTGCTCTTATTGACCATAGATCTAAAATTAATATTATGTCAAAAGAAATTTACAAATGTGGGAGGTGACCCATTGATATTGGCTATGGTTGGATGATTTAGGTAGCAAATAATACACAAGGAGATCTTTATGGAACTTGTCTTGATGCGAAGATAAAAATTAGAGATGTGAAGGTAAACCTCTTATTGAGCAAGAAAAGATTCGTTGCCATTAGGAAGGATTGTGCTTACATTGTAGAGAATCTAAGCACATTGCTCAACATTATCCAAAGAAGCAATACACTTATAAAATGATGAATACAAATGTCAAAGAAGATAATATATCAAAAAATGAGTTTAATCAACTACAATAGAAACGGTGCGGTGGAACCTTATACAATACCTAATGAAGGTTCTATTCTCTCCTTAGAACCCTCTCCTTGTTAAAAGACTTAACATATCTTTAGTAAAGAAAACTAAAATTGTTCATGTAGAAGTCATAGATAGTCGCTCGTTGTCTTCTAGAGATGTTACTCATAAAATCCTTCCTACAGAAATAATAACTAATGGTCATAATAGCTTTGTGGTATTTATTATTATTAGACCTCCTTCTAATCCAATCACTTTAAGTTTATTGTGATTAGAAAAATACAATCCTCAAGTAAATTAAATTTTTTATATTCTTAATTTTTTAAAAAATATAACTAAGAATGTAGTTAATGAAGTAGACAATTACAAGTCTAATATAATTAAATCTATGTTTGTAGATACAAGAGCTTTTTTGCATGTTGCAAAAAAAAGATCACCTTGTGTCATTTATACCATACCTGTTTTTAATGGCACAGAGACTTAAAGTGGTATTTTAAGCCAATATTAGGATTTTTAAGATGTATTTGAAAAAAAAATGTACATATTCTTCCAGAACATCATCCCTATGATTGCTCAATTGACCTTCAAGAAAGAACACAACTACTATTTAGACCAATCTATAATTTATTACAAAATGAGTTGGCTAAATTCAAGGAGTACATTAAAGAGAATTTAGCCAAGAACTTCATACGCTATTCCAAATCTCCAGCACAAGCGTCATTTCTATTTATGAAGAAAAAAATTGGATCATTGTAGATGTATGTTGATTATCGAAGACTCAACAAGATCACTATTAAGAACAAGTATTTACTACCTTTAATATTTGGACTTCTTGATCAATTGAATTAAGCTAAGATCTATATAAAAATAGATCTATGAAGAGTATACAGTTTGGTATGCATCAAAGAAAGAGATGAATGAAAGACTACATTTCGAACCAAGTATAGACATTTTGAATATAATGTCATGCCTTTTGGACCTACAAATGTACCAATAGCTTTTTAGAATTTTATGAATGATGTTTTTTGAGAATTTTTGGATGATCTTATTATCTATTATCTAAAAAATATCTTCATCTATTTTAAGAATATAGAAGAATATAAACTTCATATTTATTACATGTTACAAAAATTAAGAGATGTGAGATTCTATGCCAAGATAAAAAAGTGTATATTCTACATTACTCAAGTTGACTTTTTAAATTATGTCATTTCAAAAAATAAACTTATGATGGATCCTAAAAAAGTTCAAACTATTATGGATAGAAAGTTGTCAAAATGGTCCAAGATGTCCAATATTTTTTGGAATTTGTCAATTACTATCAGATCTTTATCAAGGATTTTTTTCAAATTTCAGCTACACTTACACGTTTGACTTGTAAAGACAAAATTCAATGAAATCAAGAAGCGGAAGTAATATTTGAAGCTTTAAAGACAACCTTTGTTTCTACACCAATCTTATATCACGTTGATTTTTTTAAGGCATTCATTATGGAAACAGACGTAGTAGATTTTGCTTTGGATGTTGTATTATCACAAATGGAAAAAGATGATAAACTTCACACAATAGCTTTTCATTCTAGGAAATTTTTAGAAGCAGAGATTAACTATAAAATCTATGACAAAGAGCTTCTTGTAATTATAGATTCTTTTTAAGAATGACATCATTATCTAGAAGGCGCTTCTAGTCCAATCACCATATATACGGAACATAAGAACCTCAAGTATTTCTTATCAACTCATGTTTTGAATCATTATTAGGCTTGTTGGAGCATGTCTTTATCAAGATTTGAGTTCAATATCACTTATCAGCTAGAAAAATAATAAGATTTGTCTGATACCTTTTCTTGATGTTCTTATTTTGCACCCAAAGAAGGAGATGTAACTTTTGATCAAAAAAGGATAATTTTATTGAAGCCAAAATAATTTCATCTTTGAGCAGTGACATCAACATTGACTACTAATTTAACTTTTTTCAAACAAATTCAATCAAATATATCCTTTGATCCTCTTGTTCATGATATCAAGAATATTTCTTCTAAGTTTTGTGATATTTATAAGTTTGAGTTCAAAAACAACCTACTTTATTTCAAAAGATGCCTATATGTACCAAAAAGAGAAGCACATTTATGTGTTCTTGAAACACACCATGACTTTCCAACAGCAAGATATTTTAGATACAATAAGACTTTGGAGCTAATATCTACAAATTTTTGGTGGCAATAAATGTGGAAGGCTATAAAAGACTTTATTCAATCACGTGACATTTATTCAAGGTCAAAAACTTCTCAGCATCAACCTTATGGACTTCTTCAACCATTACCTATTCTAGAAAAACCATGGTCTTGTTTTTCTATAGATTTTATAATGGATCTTTTAATCTCAGGATTGTATAATTTTATATTTGTGATAGTAGATTGTTTTACCAAAATGATACATTTTATACCGTGCATAAAATCTATCACAAGTGAAGAAATTATCAAGCTTTTCCTTGACAATATCTATCAATACTATGGATTTTTGAAAGATATTATATTACATAGGAAGACTCAATTTGTATCAAGTTTGTGGAGAATTTTTTTTAAGATTTTAAAGATGGACATAAAGCTTTTTTTGGCCTTTCATTCTCAAACTAATAGACAAATAGAGTGCATAAACCAAGTTTTGAAGCAATACTTAAGGTGTATTATCAATTATCGATAAGACGATTAAAGAATCTTCTTGTCATTGGTAAAGTTTGCTTATAATAATACAATGCATTTTTCTACATAATAAACACTTTTTTTTGCCAATTATAGTTACTATCTATGACTTGATACTTTTGAATTTTTAAAAATTAATAATCCTATGGTAGAAGGTTTTGAAAATTATTTGTCATAGCTACATGTAATAATGAAGGTGCAATTAAAGGAAGCTTAAGAACAACAAAAGATCAACGTGGATGTCTATCAAAAAGAACAACCTCAATTCAATGTAGGTGATAAGGTATGGTTGCTTCATCATAATATGAAGACTTTTTGTCCTTGTAATAAGTTGTACTATTGTAGGCTTGGACCTTTTCCTATTTGTCGACAAATCAATTCAGCTTCTTATTGATTATATCTACCAGAGGCAATGAAGATCCATCCTATTTTGTATGTGTCTCTTCTTGAATCATATAATATTATGAATATACCAAGAAGAAGACAAGCTCTACCTCCACCTATAGAAATAGATAATAATAAAGAGTTCGAAGTGGAAGAAGTTCTAGACTCAAGGTAGTGCTGAAATAAATTAAAATATCTTATCCATTGGCACATATATGATATTAGTAAATTCACATAGGAGCCAATAAAGAATCTTGCAAATGTAGCAAAGATAGTGGAGGCTTTTTATCAATGACATCCATCTAAATCGAGATGAAGAATAATAAGTCTTTGTTATAAAAGAAACAAGGTCTAAAGAAGATTACAATCAACTTTCTATTTTTTTTTTGTAGCTTTTGTGTATTTGTGACGCTAAAGAGATGAAAAACTAACAATAGCTTTAACTCAAGAGCTTTTATTTACGGACTTACTATACAAGTCATTGTGATTGTCACAACCTTCAAGACAACAAAATCAAGATAAAGATCCTTTAGAACGACATGTCTTTTCTTGAATAGATAGCAAGATATAACATGTTTGATATCACAATCTTTGAAGAGACCCTCAATGCTTGATGATTTAATTAGAGATAGGAACAATTCTTGATGATGTTTCAAATTTTTTATTTGAAAGAAGTTACGAAGGCTTCAATAATGACCAAATAATAGGGCGATCTACATATGTAAATCAATAATTATTTATATGATTTAGATAAAAATAAATAAATATAGATTAATTCCATAATATATTCTATACAAGCTTTTTATAAGCTTCATAGATGCTACTTTGACTTTATAAGTATCTTTAATTGACTTTTTAGATTAAAAACGTGGTCAAAAAGTTGATCATGTGCCATACATGTTGGTAGCTTAAAGAACAAGGTAACTATGTAGTCTACATGTAGAAAACTTATCTTATAAGCTAAGGCATGTGTTCTACAAAGTCAACACATATTAGAGGTCCTATAGAATATTGCCACATAGCTCTTAGTTAGATAGTATATATAGAGGTAAGAATGAAGCCTTCTTCATTCTTATCAATTCTTTTCTTACTTTTAGTTTAGATTTAAGAGTCTCTAGTTTCTTTATCTTTTGGCAATAGCCATTCTAGTTTTTTTTTTAATATACATATTACTTTATTGCTATCTTGTCACTTTCTTTTAACATAGATTTTTCAAGTTTATACATCTTCTTCCAATTTATGTCCTTGACACCATATCTCTTTCAAATAAAGTCCAAATCATACAAAATTTTACCAAAACTATAGCCTAAATCCTAAACTTGCTAACTCTAGCCTCCAAAGTTCAAATGACCTCAAAAGAGTAATCTTAATCTCTAATAAGACCTTGGAAAGCCTCCTTAAAGTCCATTAGATATGCTTTTTGGCCAATAAGAATGGAGATTTTTATCATCTATCTCCATTCATCCATATGGATGTCTTAACTTTTTTTTTTGCTACTAAGACTCCTCTCCAACCTTTTTTCTAATAAGATTTATATAATATATGTCCTAAATATCAAATAAAGAAAATAAAATAATACTTCAAGGATCACCAATGTCTAGAAAGGTGACTTTAAATATGTAAAAGTTACTATCAACCAAAATTCATCTTAAAAAAAACTATCAAAATAAAATAAAATTATATAAATTCTAATAGTAGTTTTTTTAAATGCCTTCTTTTAAAAATAATAATCTAATTAAATTCTATAATCAATTAAAATCCACTAATATGACTGTTAGCATATTATTTAGTAAATTATATATCAAATATATAAACACAATATTTTCATATGATAGCCAAATCATAATATGATAATATATATATTATTCTAATAATTACTTATATGATTACATAGAAGTAAATAAATATAGATTAATTTCATAATATCTTTTAGAAAAGCTTCTTAGAAGCTTTATAGATGTAATTTTGACTTTATATATATTTGTAGTCTGATTGATAGGTTAAAAGATTTTCCAACAAGTTAACCACATACCACACATGTTCATAGCTTGTAGAATAAGTTAATTATGTGGCACACATACGAAAAACTTACCTTGCAAGCTAAGACATGTGACTAGTAAAGTCAATATGTATTGAAAGTCCTATAGAACATTGCCATATAGCTCATAGTTGAATAATATATATGAAAGCAAGAGTAAAGCCTTCTTTACTCTTATTAATGTCATTCTAGTCCTTAATCTTGTTTCAAGACTTTCTAATCTTACCTTTAGAAATAGCTATTCTAGTTCAATATATTACCATCTTTGAATGATTTTTTAGTCTTTTCAAATGACACAAGAGTATATTGAGGTTTTTTTATTTTGAAATTTATGTCCTTGATAGTTTGAAAAGAGTGTTAACTCATTGTTCTTATCTTGTTTAAAAAGTGAGTGGATTATTCTACTTCTATTGTTGTATTTTAAAGATTGCAATTTACCTATTTATAAAAAAATTATTTAATTTTTTAGCATTGATTTTTTTTCTTAAAAAAAATATATTACTTGTCTTTGATGAAATTTTCATTTGATATAAGAAGTTATAGATTGTCTTCTTTTAATTTAACTTATAGATTTTTTAAGTTATTTAAAATAAAAAAATAATTTTAGATACTATATTTAATAAAAATAAAAGTAGATTTGTAATTATTTTAGATTTTTATAAACTTCTCAATATTCTTAAGATGGAAATTTTATGCATTACTAGTACCAACCACAAAATCACTAATCCTTTGCCTCTGGAAGAATTTTCGAGTCTACATCAAGAAGTTGTGTAATTGAAGAAAGCAAGTAGATTGACCTTATAATCAAATTTAGGAAGTTTTGTTTCTATCAGTATGACATGGATAAGGATTAGTATGCCCAAGAAGATTGATGGAATAAGATTAAAATTTTGAGAATTTTTGCAACAAATCAAGTTCTATCTAAAGTTACATTCCTCCTAATATCTTGATGGATTTATTCAAGTTGGATTTATACATGTATTTTCATCTAAAAAAACTCTTTCTTAGTTTACACCTTTGATAGAAAAATATTTATGAATCCTTTATGATTTGAATAATTTTTAGAAGTGTTTATAGTCATATTTAGAAAAATTGATCAAAAAAGAATTACAAAGATCAATTTTTTAATTTTATAATAAGAATCACAGTCAGCCACTATAGATGCTGCTAAATTCTAAAACCTTCATTTCGACATAGATTCAAATAACAAAGTTCTTATCAATCAATTTTGATATGAATTGAAAGATAATGTCAAAGATCTATTATTGATAATGTTGAAAGCAAAATCTTTGAAATAATTTATTACTCAAGCCATTGTATGCAACAATTAATTATTTGAAGGCATAAAAAATAAAGACTTGATTAAAGAAGAATAAATCAAATAATGATGGTAGCTCTCAAATTTTCAACAATTTATTCATGAAGGCTGAAATTAATATAAATTGATACAATACGTTTTAGATTCCTTACACAATAGGAAAAATTTCATATTGTTAAGAAGATTTATACTTATATTATAGAAAAGTTAAGCATATTGCTCAATATTATCCTATAAAACAACACAATCACAAAATAAAGAGAGTGATTGCCAAAAAAGACTATCAAAAAATAAGTTCCTCCAAATATAAAATAAGCACCATGCAATTAGAATCATGTGTAATATCTAGTAAAGGTCCTATTTTTTTCTTCAAATCCCTCACTTTATTTTATAATAGATGTATATTTAGGATCTAAAAATTATAAAGTCTTTGCCTATTAGATTATTAGATTCAAGAATCTTAGCCTATTTTATAGACAAAGTCTTTATTAAAAAATAAAAAATATTTTTAATTAAAAAAACTAAACTTGTATATATAAAAGTCATAGATAGTCATTCTTTATATTTTAGAGATGTTATCTATAAGATTGTTCATTTAAATATAATAATTAAAGATCATAATAGCATAGCAATATTTAATGTGATAAGATCTTCCTTAAATTTGGTTATTTTATGTTTATTGTGGTTAAAAAAATATAATTCTGAAATAGATTAGATTTCTTATAATCTTAATTTTTATAGTAATTTAATCCAAAATTTTGTTAGTGAAGTTGAAATATATAAGTTTAGTACATATAAATCCTTATTAATAGATGCAAGAACTTTCATGCATGTGGCAAAAAAAAGGTCATTTTTTGTTATATATGCCATGCCCATTTTTGATGGTGAAAAGATATCAAATAAAATTCCTAGCTGGTATCAAGATTTTAAGGACATTTTTGAAAAAAAATGTAGATATTCTTTTAAAGCATCGACCTTATGATTGTTGAATTGATTTATAATGAGCTCAACCACCATTTGAACCAATCTACAACTTATTGAAAAATGAATTGATTGCACTAAATTAATATATTAATAAAAAATTTGCTAAAAAATTCATATACTATTTAAAATCTTAAGCAAGAGCTCTTATCTTATTTGTGAAGAAAAAAGATGGATCTTTATGGATGTACGTAGACTATCAAGGACTTGATATGATTATCATCAAAAATAGATATTTCTTATCTTTGATTTCAGGACTTTTGATCAACTCAATTAAACAAAAATCTATATTAAAATAGATCTATTAGGAGTATACAATCAGGTCTACATCAAAAAGAGAGATGAATGAAAGACTACTTTTTGAATTATGTATGAATATTTCAAATATAATGTTATGTCTTTTGGATTCTTAAATATATGACCTATTTTTTAATATTTTATGAATGTTATTTTTCATGAGTTTTTTAATGATTTTGTTGTCTATTATTTAGATGATATTTTAATCTATTCTTAGTATATAAAAGAATGTAAATTTCATATTTTTTATGTATTAAAAAAACTTTAAAATATAGGATTATATGCTAAGACAGAAAAGTATGTATTCCACATTACTCAAGTTGACTTCCTAGCATTTATCATTTCCAAAAAAGGTCTATTGATAGATTGAAAATTTTTAAAAATAATAAAATATTTATAATAATTTTTTGAAATTTACTAATTATTACAAAATCTTTATCAAGAATTTTTTTCAAATTGCGGCTCATCTTACATGTTTAATATGTAAAGATAAATTTAAATGGAGCAAAGAAGCTAAAGCATCTTTTAAAGCCTTAAAAAATAATATTTATTTTTATACCAATTTTAAATTGCATTAAATTTTCTAAAGCATTCTTCATAGAAAAAAATACATTAGATTTTATTATACATGTTATTTTGTCACAAATGGGAGACAATGACAAGCTCCACTTAGTTTCTTTTTATTCTAGGAAATTTTTAGCACTTATGATTAATTATGAAATCCATGATCAAGAATTTTTTGCAATTGTAGATTCATTTTAAGAATGGCATCATTATTTAGAAGGCATCTTGAAACTAGTCACCATATATATAGATTATAAGAATCTTAAATACTTCATATCAATACATGTTTTGAATCATTGCTAAGCTTGTTGAAGCATGTCTTTATGAAGATTTGATTTCAAGTTTACTTATCAACTTAAAAAATAAAAAAATTTGAGAGATACTTTTTTTAAATATTCTTATCTTATATTAAAGAAAGAGATACTATTTTTGATAAATAAAGAATGATTCTCTTAAATTTAGTACATTGTCATCTCCAAGGAATAAAATCAACATTAATTGTTGATTCAACCTTTATCAAGCAAGTTCAATTAAGTATGTCTTCTAATTCTCTTATTCGTGATATTACAAATAATTCTTCAAAGACTCATGATACTTCTAAGTTTGTATTCAAGAATAATCTACTCTATTTTGAAGAATAATTATTCATTTCAGAAGGTGAAGTATAATTATATATTTTTTAAACTCATCATGACTTTTTAGTAGTTGGATATTTTGGTTACAATAAGAGTTTGGAGCTAATATCAAGATATTTTTGGTGGCTTCAAATATGAAAGATAGTCAAAGGTTTTGTACAATTTTGTGATATTTTTTTAAGATTCAAAATTCTTCATTATTGACCTTATGGACTCCTTTAGCCATTACCTATTTCACAATAACTATATTCATTTGTTTCTATGGATTTTATTATGGATCTTCAAGTCTCAAGTTCATATGATTCTATATTTAAGATAGTAGATTATTTTACTAATAAGAAAAATTATATACTATCTATAAAATCTATTACAAATGAAAAAATAAGTAAGTTTTTTTTTTTGACAGTATCTATTGCTATTATGGACTACTTAAAGATATTATATCAGATAAAGGGACTCAATTTGTATCAAGATTTTATAAAACCTTTTTTAAGATTCTAAAGATGGATATAAAATTTTCTTTGGCTTTTCATCCTCAAACTGATGGACAAATAGAATAAATGAATTAAGTTTTGGAGTAGTCTTTAAGATGTACCATCAACTATCATCAAGATAATTAAGCAAATCTTTTGCTATTGAAAAATTTTGTATACAATATTTCAATATAATTTTTTATTCAACATATATCTTTTTTTATAATTATAGTTATCATCTATAATTTAATATTTTTGAATTCTCAAAAGTTGACAATCCTATAGCAAAAGATTTTGTAAATTATTTATCAGAGCTATATGCAACAATGAAGGTACAATTGAAAAGAGCTCAAGAACAATAATAAATCAAAATGGATGCCTATTGCAAGGAACAACCATAATTCAATATCAGTGATAAGGTATGATTACTTTGTTGCAACATCAAGCTTATTCATTTTTAAGACAAGTTGGACTGTTATAGGCTTGATCTTTTTCTATTTGTGAAGAAGTCAATCTTGTTGATTATTGATTATATCTATCAAAGTCTATAGAGATCCATCATATATTATACATCTCTCTTCTTCATTCATATATGATGATGAATATCTTTAGTATTGTGATACTCTTAATTTAAGTGCATCAAAGATATTTAGAAGATAATTAATTTTACTTCTAAAGAAGTAAGAATATAATGCTAATATATTTACAAATTTCAATGGAATTTAGAATATGAAATTGGTACCTTAAATAGATTATATAAGCTTTGAAGGTATTGTCTTTAAAGATACACATCCAACTCTATGGTAGTTCAAGATAGGTATTAAGAAAAAATTAAGATAGAAATTTTAAACATTAAAGGAATTTTTTTTACTAAAATTAGATTTTGTAGAAGAGGCTTGTTGCAATTTTTGATGTGGCAAGTTTTAAGAATGGTTCAAGGTTTGTAAGGCCAATTATTGAATTTTTATCATTTTGTATTTAGATTTTGAGAAAAGCTAGATCTCATTGTTAGCTTTTCAATGAGTCTTAGGATGTAAGAAGAAGTGATGTGCCAAGGGAGATACAAGCAAACTTGTAGAAAAGAGGTTGCTATAATATTGAAAAACCAAGTTTCAAGACTAATTTGAGGTTTTTAAGGCTATTTATTGAATTTTAATCTTTTTATATTGAGATTTTAAAAGAAGCTAGTTCTCATTGTTAGCTTTTCAACAAGCTTTAATATGTAAGAAAAAGAGTTGTGATGAGGAAGATACATACAAATTTGAGGGTGGAGGGTTTGTAGAATTTTCAAGCAATAAGATTCAAGACCAATTTGAGTTTTCTATGCCATTTTGTAGATTTTTATCTTTTTATTGTGAAATTTAGATAAATATGATATTATATTTTTAGCTTTTCAATAAGCCATTACATGTAAGGAAAGAAATTGTAATAAGAGGGATCCAAGCTAATTTATAAATGAGAGTTTTTAGGACTATGACTATAGAAAGAAGCCAACTTTTTCCTTGGTTTGGCTCTCATTTTTTTAAAAACTTATTTATTAAATTTAAAAATTTGAAGTTTGTAGCTTGAATTAAGTTTAATAAATTTTACTTAATTTGAGTTAGTAATAAGTGAATTTTAGGTATTTTAATAAGAGGGATTTTAAATTTGAAATTAGAGTTAGGAGTTAGGTGCATCTTACTATAACAAAGAAATTAATCTATAAATTATACTTAATCTTTGAGTTGCCTTTTTATATTTGAATTCATTTGGAACAACATTGTATCTTCTTGTAATCTACCTATATTTAAAGATATATTCTCTTAAAGAGATTTACCTTCTTGATATCAATTTGGTGCTTCTATTGAAAGCATCTTTAAGATATTTGGAAGTATAAGTAGAGCATAATGGAGTTATGGAGCTGAGGTACAAGCTTGGAGTATGAAGAAGTATTGAAGAATTTAAAGAAGGCAATTAGAGATTTTTGACATTTAAAGAAGATGGATGATTTTAGAAGTGCTAGTATAAGTGGTATTAGAAGAGCAAGTACCAATGTTTTTCTTTTGGTTTTAAATATGTTCATTGACACACAACAAATGATAGAAGCAAGCAAAAAGGATGTAACTAAGATATTGCAAGGCATGATCAACAATGATGGAAGGTTTGATGGAAAAAATAGTAGTAAGTTTTTCTAAGTATATATAGAAAAAATAAAAGTATATCAAGTCTTTGAGTCTCATTATATTCTCAGTTTTGAATTGATATGTATTCTTGAAATTAAGAAGGTGAAGGATTTATATGGAGATGATTTAGAGGCTTGGAGTGACTTTGAGAAGATATTGAGAAATAAATTTTATGATGAGGATTTTGATACAGTCACGAAGAGGTCATTTTTGGAGTAGATTGAGAAACAATTGAGGAGGTCTATGGCTTCCAATAAATTACTTAGGAAATTTGAAAGAAAATTCTTTTAGCTTTCACCTTCAGAAAGAGACTTTTATTGAATGAAAGGAAGACTGAGCTCTTTTTGTAAGCAACAAATGAAGGACTAAGAGATATGCTCTTTGTACTCTTGGCTAAGAAGTCCACCTAGGAAGATTTAACTAATATTTGAGAGAGAGTAGAAGATGCAATATTATTAGTGACTAAGCAATAACAAATGAAGACAAAAAGAAGAACTTTGAGGCATGAAGCTCTACCACCTATGATGCTAATCACTCCATTAAGCCTCATTTCATCTATTCCAATCCAAGAAACATGTAAGATTTTCTCTAAAGATACTTTTAAAGAGGTGGTTAAAGGCATGAGAGAATTAAAAGTGAAGAAGAGTGAATTAAAGGAAAGTCAAAGAGATACTTCTTTGCATGCATTTGAGGAATCAAAGGAATTTGTTAAGAAGTGTATATATTATGATAGTCTTCAGTATGAAAAAAAAAATTACTCTGATTATAATGAAGACTTGAAAAAAAAAGTTATCTTCTTCAAAGAAGGTAGAGTGAAGCTTAATACTGTAGAGCAACCATTGAAACTCAATTTCAAAAGAAGAAGTATAAAGTAGCTAATAAAAGATTATATAGAAAGATCAAATAGGTTATATATAAAAAAGATTGAGTCTTATATCATTGAAGTAGAGACTAGAAGCATAGTAGCTACCTTGAGGCTACTAAAAGAGGTTATGATTAGATGGACAAAAACCAATAAGAAGGCAACATGTTGAAATGACCCGATTGAAGCTATTAGCATTAAAGCTTTTTTAAATGGTAATAAGAATTTGGAGGATCAATATGCCATTGTAGAAGAGAAGATGATTAGGTTCTCTCAAAGGATGATTTTGTGGAGTTCTCCAACAAGAAGAGGCTATCAAAAGTTAAAAAATCTACTCAAGAAAAAAAAACACTTTTCTATCTATAAACTCAAGTAAAGTCTTTATCTCAACTAAAAAGTGGAATTAGAGCTTAAGAGAGAAGAGAAAAACAAAAAAAATAGGAAGGTTTAAATAAGCTTAAAGATAAGGACCTTTTTTATAAGCTTCAATTAGATATTTAAAGCTCTATTGATATGAAGGAAATTTTGGAGGAGAAGATTTTTGATACAAAAATTGAATTCACTTTGAAAGAGTCACTTAACATATCAAAGAAGGACTTCTATGAACTTATCATTAATATCTTGAAGAGAAAGAGAAAAATGATGATGGAGGTGGTTATGGTGAAGGCATTGGATTTCTATTTGATTGAAAAAAAAGATAAAGAGATAGGCTAAGTCTTCTTTTAACTTTGTACACTTATATTTAAAGAGATGCAACTTAAAAGAAAGAAGGAAGTGACTACTTAAGGTCATGATAGAGGCAAAAATCAAGGAAGGTAAGAATCGGCAAAGAGATGGAGAATAGAAAAGACATAAATATATCTAATTGTACTTTTTATGGGAGGTTTGAAGATGAGAAGATAGGTGCTTAATTTGCATAATTTCTTTGGCCTAGAACTACTACAGAGGCTCAAGTGAGGCTTAGAAATCTTAAAGAACATATTTTGGTACTTGTTGATTATGGATCAGAGATCAATATTATATCATGGAAGGTTTATGAGATGGAAAATGGTCCATTGATGTTAACCATGGATAGGTATTGAGAGTCACCGATAATGATTGAAGTGCTTTGTATGGAACATGTTTTAAATTTAGAATAAAGATTGAAAATATAGAAGTAGAGTAAAATTTCTCTATATAAAACTCTATTACTTATCTTGTGATTTTAAGGTAACCCTATATCAAGGCTACAAGGATGGAAACTAAAGTCTTAGATGATGGTTCTCATTATGCAAGGATTAGGAACTATGATGGAAAAAAATTGATGTAATTTTTCAGAATAAGATTGGTTCATGAATCTTTTATCTATACGCTTCCTAATATAGTTAATTTTGAATATGGATTTTTAGATTTAACAACTTCAAGAATTTTGAGATTTCAAAAGGCTAGAAACTTGAGTCACGTGTATAAAAATTGAATAAAAAAATATGAAAAAAAAATTAAAAAGATTAGATGTGATTTCAAGTAGTGACTATATTTTAAGTGTTATTGAAGAAGAAGGATTTTAAGATAATTATGTAAAGATTTTTGAAGGATTGGCTTTGCATATGGATAGAGGTAGAACTAATATTCTTATAAAGCTTTACTCAAGGCAGATATATGAGAAGATTTTAAAGATTTCAAGAAGACTTGGAATAATTGATAATCATATGATATTATAAGAGGCTATGATGCTTACTAAGTATAAGACTATTGCCAAGAAGATAAAGCCCTTGGCAATCTAATTGCTTCAAAATATCAAAAAACACATCAAATAAGCTACTATAGAGCCAAAATTGAAGGATTCAAGAAGAATTAATGACAAGTTTATTAAAGAATCTTTGAGCAAGTTGAAGATTAGAAGAAATAATTTTTTGACCGAAGTGGAGAAGGAGAAGTTTTTAAAAATTCTCTCCAAACATAATAAGGCTTTTGCCTTTTCATCCAAAGAAATTGGTTGTATGGATCTTAATATACTAGTACCTATGGTTATTTTTATTGTTCTTCATGTATCTTAGGACTTGAAGCCTATTCTAATATCTACAACTTTCCTTCTTAAGTTGATTGATTTGTTGAAGGAAAAGGTCAAGATGGGCATCTTTAAACCATCTATTGCACCTTACTATAATCGATGGTTCACCATGCCAAAGAAGACTAGGATACTTAGATTGATTGAAGATATGTAATTAATCAATAAGATAACTATTAAAAATACAAGATTTAAACTAAAAATAGATAAAATATGGAAAGCTTTTGTAGGGCATGCCATTTATTCTAGTGGAGATTTATACTTGGATTATGATCAATTTCAATTAATAAAAGAAAATAGAGACCTAACTCCTATAAAGACTCATATGAGTCTAGTGCGCATAAATACTTTGCTATAAGGTACAACTAATTTGATGGCTCATATGCAAAATACAATGAATCAAATTTTAAGAGAATTTATGCCAAAAAAAACTATATCCTTTTTAAATGATGTTTCAATCAAGGGTTCCAAGGAGAAGGCTAAAGATTTGACTTTGAAAGAAGATGGATGCCATATATTAATAAAATAAAAAAATTGAAGATGTGGATTGCATTTTGAAGAGACTTGAGAAGATAAATTTTACTTTATTCTTTGAAAAGTCGACATTTGAATGTAAAGAAATTATGGTTGTTGAGCATTTACACAAAAGCTATGGAAGGAAACCAAATTCAAATAAAGTAGACATCATAGTAAGGACAAAGGCATATAGGAGCACCATTGAAGTAAGAAGATTTTTAGGTGCTTGTATATTTTATCATTTACAGATTCTCCATTATGCTCATATTGCAGAGCCTTTGTATTAATTATTGAAAAAAAAGAAGTTTGCATGATGTGAAGAGGAAGAATTCTCCATGGATGAATTAAAGGTGGTTTTGAAATCACCACTAGTATTAAAACAAGTGATTATAATTATGAAAGATCAATAATATTGATATTTGATACGAATTTTATAGCCATTGAATAGGTTATTAAATAAATTAATAAAGAAGATAATTGGTTTGCAATTAGGTTTGAAGTAAGGATTCTTATTAAGAGACAAAGAGCTTATTCATAAGTACAAAGAGAGCTTTGAGGTGCACTTATTGCATTAAAAATTAAAAGAAATTACTTAATAGATATTTATATGATATTAGAAACTAATTAATTACCTTTTCTTAGAATGATTTTCAATTGTACTATACCAAATATTATTATGTTTAAATAGATTTCTTTCATTAAGTCTCTAAATTCTATTTTGAAGCATGTTATAGACAAAAAGAACTTGGTGGTGGATATATTGTGTAGGACTAGGTATTCAAGAGAAAAGAAAATACTTACATAAAAGAAAGATTGAGACTTGGCCCAAGACTTTGCATTTTCTGTAAGTAGAAGAGATCAAAGTAATGAGGTTTTACCCTCAAAAATTGATTTATATGAAGAGAGGTTGAAAGACATTGGCTTATATTTGAGTAAAATGAAGAGGCATGAAGATTGATTAGATAAGATCTTTAAGGATATTAGGCACCACTCCTATAATTATCTTTTATGTGATGGATTCTTATAGAAGAGGCCAAAGAAGAGAGATGATGTGCCATTGAGAATGGTGGATGATTTGAAAATCAAACATAAGATATTAAGTGAGTTTCATGATACATTATACATTGAACATAGAGGAGTTTGGACTACTTATATAAAAATAAAAAAAAATACTATTAATAAAAGGATATATACAAAGATATAAAAGAATTTGTGAGCTCATGCAAAGACTGCCAATTACAATCCAAGGTGAGGTGTAGAGATGGTTTATGCCCCACCTATCTACTTACCATTCATTTTCAATGGATGATGGATTTTGCTGCTATGCCAATGAGGCTTTGAGACATAACGTATTTAGTTTTGGTAAAAAATAAATTTTCTAATTATATAGAAGAAAGGGCATTGAAACCAAAGTCTATAGAAGTAGTATGTTGATTTATTTTGAAAGATATTATATATTGCTATAGGAGCATTGAGAGGATGAGAGTAGAGTGAGGTGAGCTTGATAAGATAGATGCACATGACTTCTTTACAAAATATAGAGTATAATTAAAATTGACGACATTCTACAATTTCAAAGTCAATGGTAAGAATGAGAAAGAGTACCTTCCAATCATTCAAGCTTTGATCAAAGTATGTAGGAGTCAATCAAGGTTGTAGCTTAAGCTTTTGTCATTTATTTTATAGGTACATAGGACTACTCATAGCATAGTTACTAGTTATATGCCAATAGAATTGATGTTAGAATAAAAATCCTTAATATCTACAGAATACTCTATTTTTTATTGGTTGTTTTTGTCTTAAGAAGATGGTATTTATTGGAAGAGATTGTTGGAGTTTTGAATTTACCAATTAAAATAATTACCCAAAAATCATCAAGTTGATATGGAGAGGCTTAAAAAGAAAAGGTTGAATAATAAAGAGAGGTTTGATAAAACTTATCAATTGAGGCCTAAGCCAATTAAAGAAGGTGATTGGATTTTGATTTATGATAGTATTTTTATGCACCAATATTCTATTCTTTATAAGTTTGCACGACGTTGGTTTAGACCCTATGTAGTGGTTGAAGTACATAATAATGCCACTTATTTTCTTTGAGAGTTAGATGAAACCATTAAAGACTAGGATTGCAAGAAAATAAATTTAAGTCTTCAAGTAATAAGATGGAATAAATTGAATGGAGGATTTAGAGGCTTTTGAGCTTCTATATTTTGATTAATAGTTCAAAAGCAATATGGCTCACTATCACGGACACAGAATACAGACTTGATATCTACCAAGAAGTTCAAGAGCAACTCGCAAGAACTAGATTAATCAGATGAATACAAGAACAACACCAAAGAGGTGAGCTAGAGCTCCAAGAGATGTGTTGTCGAGACTGAAGAACTCTTCAGCCTCGATCCCAATATATACTCTTATTTAGGAAGCTTCTCAAGCAACTTCTACCAACTAAGAAGCTTCTAGAAGGTTCTAGAGACTTGCTTCTAGAAGGTTCTAGAGACTTGCTTCTAGAAGATTCTAGAAGCTTTTCTCTAGAAGGTTCTAGAAGCTTGTCTCTAGAAGGTTCTAGAAGCTTGTCTCTAGAAGGTTCTAGAAACTTGTCTCTAGAAGGTTCCAAGGACTATGTCCCTAACATCACCCCCTCCTTTAGCTTCGAGGTCTCTGAGAAGCAATGTTGTTGTCAATCAGTACCAATGCAAGAAAATGAAGATCTGTCACATAACGTCTGCTATGAACTCCAACTGTTGTTCACGAGGTAAGTGGTTCATCAGCCCTTGAAGCCAATGGTAGTGGCCCACTCCTTCAACTTCTGACCAAGCATGAACTTTCGTGTCTTCATTGTGAAATTGTCCTGCAAATATGCCTTCTGGTTGACCATCGTAAGCAGGCTCGGACTCAAATACAATCACCAGTAATCGGTTACTTGGTATCCTCCGTCGTCATCGTGGTGCAGGTGGTTCTTCATCTCGGGGTCGCCTTCGTGAACTAGTTGGTTGAGATAATCTGAGTGGCATAGTATCTATCTCTTGGCTATCTATATCAGAAGACCAAACTATGGCTACTGAAAAAAAATTTATTTTATCTTGGAGAAAATAACTACATCAACTACGAATTTTGGTGGTGCTCTCTCCCTTTCTTATATTCTTGGGTGAGCAAGCTTCAGAAAGAAGCTATTGTCAAACCGACTTAGGTTTATGAGGATGTTGTTGATGAAACTCCTGTACCTTTTGCGGCGCATTGGTGAGATTTTCAGCTGGCTCTCACGTTCGCTCATTAATGTCGTAGCCGCACCAATGAACAAGATACTCCAACTTGCTCCACCTTCGCCAAGAATCCAGCACCTTTTCAACCTCGTATTCCTCGTGGTTCTCGATGTCAATACTAGGTGGCGGACATTGCACTCTTCCAAGAAAAGATGACTCTCGATAAGGCTCCAACAAAGAAACATGAAAGACTGGATGTACCTTCATAGAAGCCGGTAATTCCAGACGGTACACCACTGGATTGATTTACTTTTGGATGATAAATGGTCCCAATCTTCGATAGTCCAACTTATCACATAGTCGCTAGGTCTTGATATTCCGTCGAAGAAGCCATGCTTTATCTCCAATTTTGAAAGTAGGTGCTTGATTCCGAAATCTATCTACAGGCGCCTTGTAGGATTCTTGAGCGGATTGTAATTGAAGCTTCAACGTATTTTGAAGCTCTGATAGTTGTTTCGCAAATCCTTCAGCTGCTGGATTGTTATTTGTTGATGGACTCAATAAATCAAGCTTTGGATGATACCCATAGTTGGAAAAGAATGGTGTGTATTGAGTCGACGCATGGACGGTGTTGTTATATGCAAACTCGGCTAGCGACAGATATGTGGTCCAATCGTCTTGCTGATAGTTGATGCTGCATCGTAAGTATTGTTCCAAGACTTGGTTGACCCGTTCCGTTTGACCATCAGTTTGAGGATGAAAAGCCAAAGAAAGCTTGATATCCACCTTCAGTATCTCAAAGAGAGATCTCCAAAACTTTGATATGAACTGGGTTCCTCGATCTAATACGATATCATCTGATAGTCCATGATATCGATACACATTATCGAGAAAGAGCCTTGTTGTGACTTCACTTGATGATGTCTTCTTGCAAGGGATAAAGTGTGCCATTTTTGTAAGCCGATCTACCACGACAAAGATGTTGTCAAATGAGTTCGATGATGGCAGGTCCGTGATGAAGTCCATGGAAATTGAAGACTATGGTCGACATGGAATCGGCAATGGCTGTAGGAGTCCATAAGGGCGATGCCGAGGATTCTTGGATCTTGAACAGTTGTCACAAGAGAGGACAAAATCTTTCACATCCTTCCACATTTGGGGCCACCAAAAATCTTGAGAAATAAGCTCCAAGGTCTTGTTGAATCCAAAATGTCTCGCAACTGGAAAATCGTGGCGAGATTGAAGAACTCGGAGTCGTGCTGGTCCTTTTGGGATATATACCCGCTCTTCAAAGTATAAAAGTTCTCCCTCCACCTTGAACTTGTCGTCATTGGCATGCTGCTTAATATCAATGGCTACTGAATCTTCAATGGTTACGGCACGTACCTGATTCAGGAAGTCAGCATCAATTAGCATAATAGTAGTGCAAAGCTGAAATTGCTCTGGCTTCAACAATGTCATACATTGTTGATCAAACGCTGCTTCTCCAGCCTTTGGTACAAGATACGATCTCCTCGATAAGGCATCAGATAGTCCTTGCTACTTTTCAGGTCGATAAGTGATAATAAAATCAAACCTAGATAGCAACATACTCCATCGAGCTTGACATCGATTTAGAACTCGAGCCGACATGAAATACTCCAAATTCTTGTGATCTGTGTATACGGTCACTGAATGTGCAGCTCCTTCAAGAAAGTGACGCCATTCTTGGAAAGAATCCACTATAGCAAGAAGTTCCTTATCGTGGATCTCATAATTGATTTCAGCAGCAGAGAACTTTCGAGAATAGAATGCAACCAGATGGAGCTTCTTATCTTCTCCCATTTGTGAAAGTACAGCTCCCAAAGCAAAATCCGAAGCATCAGTTTCTAAATATAAGGCCTTTGTAAAGTCTGGATGTATCAAGATTGGAGCTGTAGTAAATGCGGTCTTCAGGTTTTGAAACGCCTTCTCTGCTAGAGGTCCCCATTCCAACTTATCCTTGCATGTCAACCGAGTGAGAGGAGCAGCAACTTGAGAGTAATTCTTGATAAAGATCCGATAGAAGTTGGCAAAACCAAGAAAGCATTGTACATCTCTAACCGTCTTCGGAACCTCCCAGGACACGATTGCTTCCACCTTCTTGCGGTCCATCTTCAAGCCTTCCGTAGTCGCAACGAACTCCAAAAACTCCATCTCTATTTGGTGAAATAAACACTTCTCCAACTTGGCATATAGTCCTCGCTCGCGTAGTTTCTCCAATACCAAACGAACGTATTTTTCATGCACTTCCTCATTTTTGGAGAATATCAAAATATCATCCAAATAGATGACAACAAAATTGTCAAGGTACTCTCGAAAAATGTCATTCATCATATGTTGAAAGACCGCTGGAGCATTGGTAAGACCAAAGGGCATGACATTATATTCAAAATGGCCATACCTTGTACGGAACGCTGTCTTTCACTCATCTCCTTCCTTGATTCGTACGAGGTTGTAAGCTCCCCTTAGATCAATTTTTGTAAAGATCCTTGCACGTCCAAGTTGTTCTAAGAGACCAGAAATCAAGGATAACAGGTAACGATTCTTCTTTGTTATCTTGTTGAGGCCTCGATAGTCCACGCACATCTGCAATGAGCCATCTTTCTTCTTCACAAATAAGATGGGTGCTCCAGCTGACGATTTTGAATGACGGATGAAGTTCTTGGCTAGATTCTCGTCGATGTACTTCCGCAACTCCGCCAACTCCATCTGCGATAGATTGTAGATTGGGCCAAAAGGCGATTGTGCTCCTTCCTGTAAGTCTATAGCGCAATCATATGGTCTGTGTTCTGGTAGCATGTCGGCATTTTTCTTTTGAAATACGTCTTTAAAATCCTTATATTGCTCTGGTATACTTGCTGTCGAGATCTTCTCCCCGGTAGTTGGAGCCGCATAAATGACAAACGATGTGCCTCCCTTGGACAATCTCATAAATGCTTTTGCTCCAATAAATAAGGATTTCTCTATTCGGGGTTTTCTACTAGGCTTGCTCTTGGGTGGTTTTGTAGGAAAGGTCATCTTTCGCAACTTCCAATCTATGGATGGGTTATGCTTTTCCAACCAGGAAAGACCAAGAATAATAGGATTTGATGGGGTTCTAATAATATTGAAAATAATATGACTACTATGGTCCTTAAACGTCACTTCTATAGGTTTTGATACATGGGTGACACTACCAGACAATAAAGGTCGTCCATCTATGACCTCAACGTGAACAAGTTTGGATTTTTGTACTAAAGGGATCTTATGACGCTTTGCAAATTCTTCGTCTAAAAAACAAGCAAATGCTCCTGAATCTAATAATGCTAAGGTTCTCAGTTTCTCAGGGCCAATAAGCAAAGGAATTGTGAAACAAAGGGCAGGTTGAGCGGAAAGAAAGGAACCTGGTTGTTGTTGCGATATTTCATTGTCCAGCCGCACGGTTCCTATTGTGGCTGGGCATCCTCATTTTTTTGAATAAACGCACCCCTAGTCTTGATAATACGTCGATTTTGCTTCTTGGGGCAGTTTCCAACTTTGTGGCCTTCTTCATCGCAATACAAGCATAGACCTTCCTCCATACGCCGTTTTTTTTCTTCTAGAGTAAGAGATTTGTCACGTACCGCATCAATTTGCATGTCTTCTACCTCTGAATGTAAATTCACGCTGCTTGCTGACATAGTTGGGGTGTGGCAAACCGTATGTTGTCTTGAACGTTGGTCTTGGCGACGTTGGAATAGGCGGTTATCGCTCTTCACAGCTTGACTAATAGCTTCGTTGAGCATTTGCGGATCAGGAAGAGTTAACAGCAAATCCTTCATATCGTCCCTTAAACCTCAATAGAATTGACTCATCAATGCTTCTTCGTCCCAATTGATGTCGCATGCTAATTACCTAAAGTTCGATGCATAGACTGATGTAGAACGCATCCCTTGTCATAGTGACCAGATCTTTGTTGTAGCCCATCGAACCTTGTCGTGTTCACCAAATGCTTCCGCAAATGCCTCCAAAAAGGTTTCAAAGTTGTTTAGTATGGCCGATCGTTTCTCAAACAAAGGAGCAAACCATGATAGAGTTTGTCTTGTAAGTAAGGTTCCAACAAGCCCAACACGTGACTCCTCCGTTGGATAGCGTTCGGGCTGTAAAACTGTTATCAACCTGATTTGATTGACGAATCCTCAAAACTTGGAACGTGTACGATCGAACTTGTCCGAAAGGCTAACTCGGGGTTCCTTACGTTGTAGAACCAACGGTGCTTGTCAAACCTGAGGCAAAGTTGCTTCTCCAAGTATAGAAGTTTGAGGCTGGTGTAATCTAGATTGTGCCATCCCAGATGCTCCATCATTATGAAGCCTTGCCACGACTCCTTTAATCTCTGCAGTTCTTTGCGATAACGTAGCGAGGGCATTCATGATAGCATCTAACTTGGACTCTGAACTTTTCGTCATACTAATGTCTTGGCCCCCGACCATTCTAAGAAAAGGACAGAAATGACTCTACAAGAAGATAATATTGGTTTAGAGGAGGGTACTCCGCAACCTCTAAAATGCTTTAAGAGCTTCAAGAAAAGGGGTAATCCACTCTCTCCAAGAAGAATAAGACTCCAATATTGTAACAAAAGAAGTATCAGTTTAGAGGAGGGTAATCCGCAACCTCTAAAGTGCTAGTACACTTCCAAGCAGAGGGGTAATCCACACTCTAACAAAGAAGAAACTAGCTCTGATATCTGAGGTGAGTGAAGTCTCGACAAACTGTCACGGACACAGAATACACACTTGATATCTACCAAGAAGTTCAAGAAGAATTGGTAAGAACTAGATTAATCAGATGAATACAAGAACAACACCAGAGAGGTGAGCTAGAGCTCCAAGAGATGTGTTGTCGAGACTGAAGAACTCTTCAGCCTCGATCCCAATATATACTCCTATTTAGGAAGCTTCTCAAGCAATTTCTACCAACTAAGAAGCTTCTAGAAGGTTCCAGAGACTTGCTTCTAGAAGGTTCTAGAAGCTTGTCTCTAGAAGGTTCTAGAAGCTTGTCTCTAGAAGGTTCTAGAAACTTGTCTCTAGAAGGTTCTAAGGACTATGTCCCTAACACGCACAATGACTTTGATTCTAATGATGGAGGTATTGTGGTCTAATTCTTTAGCACATACTAAAATATATGTATGTTTAGAGGGAGTGAGTGTCATGATGTGTTTAATTTAAATGCATCAAAGATATTTAGATGGTAATTAGTTTTATTTGTAGAAGAGGAGGAATATAATACTAATATATTTATAAATTTGAATGAAATTTTAAATATAAAATTATTACTTTAAACAAAGTATTTAAGCTTTAAAGGTATTGTCTTTTAGGATAGATACCCAACTTTATAGTGGTTCAACATAGGTATTAGAAGAAGTTTATAATAATGATGTTTGATATCAAAGGATTTTTTTTTTTTTTTTTTTTTTTTTTTTTTGCTAGAGTCGGGTCTTGCTGCAATTTTTAAGGTGGCAAGTTTCAAGATTGGTTTGAAATTTTCAAAGCCAAATACTAAATTTTCATCTTTTTGTATTGAGATTTTGAAAGAAGATAGATCTCATTTGTTAGCTTTCCAATAAGTCTCAGCATATAAGAAGAAGAACTATGACAATTGAAATACATGAAAATTTGTATATGGAGGATTGTGGAAGTTTTTGGGTGATGAGATTCAAGATTGATTCAAGGTTTTCTATACCATTTTTTGAATTTTTATCTTTTTATGATAAAATTTTAAAAAGAGCTAGATTTCATTGTTAATTTTTCAATGAATCTTAGCATGTAAGAAGAAGAGCTATGACAAGGAAGATACATGCAAATTTATAGGTGGCGGATCTTTTGAGTTTTTGAACAATGAGATTAAAGATTAGTTTGAGGTTATTTATGCCATTTCTTGGATTTTTATCTTTTTATTGTGAAATTTTAAGAAATGTAATAATATATTGTTAGCTTTCTAATAAGCCATTGCATACAAGAAAAAATTGTAACAAGAAAGCTCCAAGCTAGTTTATGAATAGAAGTTTTAAAGGTTATAGCTATAGTAAGCAGCCAATTGTTTTCTTTGGTTTGGTTCTCATTTTCTCTGAACCTTGTTTATTGACTTTAATAATTTGAAATTTATAGCTTGAGTTAAATTCAATGAGCTAAATTTCATCTAAATTGAATTAGTAATAAATAAGTTATAGGTATTTTAGTGACGAGGATTTTAAATTTGAGATAAAAGTTAGGAATTAGATACATTTTAGTATAAGAAAGAAATTAATCTATAGATTGTACTTAGTCTTTGAGTTGTTCTTTTATATTTGAATTCATTTGGAATAATATTAAATCTTTTTGTAACCTACTTATAATGAAAGACCTTATGTTTTCATGAGGAAGCTTTTTATTTTGACATTAAAAGAAAATAAATGCTACCTCTTCCTCTAGAAGTAGATAATAATCAAGAATTCAAGGTAGAAGAAGTCTTAGATTCAAGATGGCACCAAAATAGTTTAAAATATCTTATTCATTGACACAAATATGATATTAGTAAATGGACATAGGAGCTAATAATTTTTTTGTAAATGCAACAAAGAAAGTTGAGGCTTTTTCATCAACAATATCCATAAAAACCAAAATGAAGAAAAGTAAGATCTATAAAAAATGATGACTGCTTCTTATAGAATTTGTCTCTAGAAGAAGAGATAATATGACAAATAAAAATATTTATTCCAATAATTATCTATATAATTAGGTAGAAATAGATAAAAATAAATTAATTTCATAACATCTTCTAAAAGAGCTTCTTAGAAGCTTCATAAATATGATTTTGACTTTACACATGTTCATAGTTGATTGATAGGTTAAAAACTTGTTCAACAATTTAACTACATATTACATATATTAATAGCTTGTAGAATAAGTTAATTATATAGTACACATATAAAAAACTTATCTTACAAGTTAAGACATGTGTCTAATAAAGTCAACATGTATTGGAGGGCTTTTAGAACATTGCTATATAGTTCTTAATTAGATATTGTATATGGAGGTAAGAATGAAGCCTTTTCTATTCTTTTCTTTTATAGTAGTCATTTCAATTCAATATATTACCATCTTTGAGTGATTTTTTAGTCTTTTAAAGTGACACAAGAATATATTAAAATTTCTTTCCTTTCAGATTTATGTCCTTGATAATAGCTTTGATCAACCAATTAGAATTAAAATTACAAAGATCATAGTGCTTTAAACAACCACCAAAATCATACAAAGATTATACTTGACTTGACAATGTATATTCTTTTGTTGAAGCAATAAGAAATGGTAGTGAACAAGTATCATTTGAACAAATTATTATGAATCTTTGATAAAAAAAGACAATAAATTTTTAGCTCAATTCTATCAAGCATATCCATATATAAATACTTGTCAAGTATCCATTATAATTCAAACTAACTACAACTATGTGGATATATAAGTTAAAACTTGATATCAATAATTAATAAGATATAAAGCAAGCATTGTGGTTAAAAGCTTCTAATAGCAATAAAAAGTGTATTATCAAGAAACCTTTGTACCAACAATTAGATAGAAATCTATGTAGACCATTGTAATGCTAATTGCACATCATAAGTAAAAAATTGAAGATATAGATATTGCTACAACCTTTTTAAATGAGAAGCTAAAAGATGATGTGTACATAGAAAAAACTTTGGGATATGAAAAATCCACTATAATACATCTAATATATATATATTAAATTATTTATTATATGAATTATAATAAAATCCCTATAAATGGTATATCAAAATTGATACAAACCTAAAGAACTAAGAAATAAGAAAAATAATTTCAAATTCAAATATATATTACAAACAAGAAGGCAAGTTCATTGTAGTTTTGATATTGTATATTGACAATCTATCAATAATCAACTCAAATACTTCTAGTATTGTCAAACTTAAGAAACAACTTAATATCTTTTATGAAATAACACACCTCAATCTAATGACAAATTTTTTAGGTATTGAAGTTCTTTAAATAAGAAATGATATACTTTTCTATCAAATAGATTATGTCAATCCTATATTTGATAAATATTCTATACTTAAATGTCCTCCATCACATGTATTTTTCTTGGAATCAATCAAATTGCCACAAGAAATAGATACACGCATGGTGAATAAGATATTTTAGTAAGAGTTTGCAAAACAATAATATTATTGTACAAAGATTTGCTTTGATATTGGATCTATAACATCTTTAATAAGTATTTATCTGCATGAACCACATGAGCTTTTATTTCAGAATATCTATAGAAATACCTCTTATTGTGACTATGATTTCTAAGAAAAGAAGATATCATGTTGTCAGGCTTTTTTAATGCCAATTATAATAACATTCTTGATGAAAAAACTTCAATCATTAGATACTTGTTTTAGTTTTAAAAAAACTATATATTATGAAATTAAAATAAATAAATAAATAAATAAATCTAATAGATCTTTATACAAAATAGAGTATTGAACTAATAATACTTGTGAAGTAGTATGGCTGAGAAAGTTAGTTCAAGAGCTAGGATTTGATGATAGTAAGCCGATTATGATTCATTAAGGTAGTTAGAATGTCATAAAAATTATAAAGAACCTCATATTCCATGACATAAGTAAACATTTTGAAATAGACTAACATTTTATTAAAAAAAACTAAGATAAAATTAAAGTCCAAGTAGATTTTATTTCAATCATTAGTCAACTAATAGAAATGTTTTTGAAGGCATTTAGAAGAATTGAATTTAAAAGATGCAAAAGTACACTAAATCTTAAGTCAATAGAAGAAGTAGAATAATTTAAAATTTAGACACTAGAATATTACATCCTATGTCCTTTAATCTTATAGATTCAACCTACTATTAGTCTAAATATTAGTCTTATAGATAGATCGTTGCCTTTATCTTGCTTTTAAAATCCTCAAATTATACACTAATAAAATCCTTCACTGACTTATTGTATTCAATTAAAGATGTGGAGATCCTTGTATAATATCATCTTTAGACAATATAATACATACTAATTCAATTAGCTAAAGCTTCTTCTTGATTGGACATATTAACCGCAAAAATATATATATATATATATATATATATATATATATATATATATATATATATATATATATATATATATATATATATATATATATATATATATATATATATATATATATATGTTTTTTATATGCTCATCCATAATCGCTAGCAGTTTACTGTTAAGAAGTATATTGAAGACTTGATGTTCAACAAAGGATAAGAACAATCTAAAAATAAAATGAAGTAGTAACATGATGGCCTATATTAGTATCCACAAAATCAGGTCCTACAAATGTCCTTAGTTAGAACCAATACTAATTGAAAAAATTAGATATTCAAAAATAGAATAGATAGGAAATCCTAGAACTTATTTATTAGTATGAAATCTTGTATCCACCTAAAAGTATTCATTGTCAATGCAGAGTTGTGAAGTTTAAAACTTGGTGATGAATATAAAAAAGGTTATTGGATGTTTGTTCTCATTCTTAATTATTGCTATAGTAATATTTATTCATTAGCTCTTCTAGAGGCTTTTTGGGGTTATTAAGTAATCTCAAGAAGTTGAGAACTCTTGTTCCTATCTCAATATTTAAAATAGATAATGCATTCTCAACCATCCTTTTATTTTTACCAAATAAGGTAGTCTATTTCTAATCAATTTGACATGATTCATTGATTAGTTCTAATACCTTGTTGTTGCACATTATTTAGTGCATATTTTGTCTCAACTCTACGGTGCTATTAGCTAATTTCATGCCAACTCAAAAAAAATTGGTTGGAATCAAGCATTCTCTTCTTTGTAATCAACCATTGGTTGGAATTAGGTTAACCTATATGACAAGTGTATATGAAACAGAATCTTCAGCTAAAAAACTCACTCTAAATTTTTGTGGACAAAAAGATATGAAAAAACGTGGAATCTTCCTAAATTCTATTTTTCAATTTAAGGAATTTTTTTAATTTATCATACCCATACAACAGATAGCCTAAAATGCTTAAGTGATGGGAATTGAGTTGTTTACCTTACGTCTCTTCTTTACATCTCTTTAATGGACTTTTAGGTCCCACTTTGAACTACAACGTTCTGCACACCAATCAATCACCACCAGATTAAGAAATTAGAGAGACGAAAAGGACGTCCAACGCAGCGGAGAAACACCACGTCACGTGTAGATTCCAACTGGAATCACGTCCATGTCCAACGCAGCAGAGAAACACCATGTCACGCGCAGATTCCGACTGGAATCACCACGTCTCAGCTGTGACATTGCACACGGAACGGCACACCAGGATGGAGCCACGAGGTACCAGGTCACCAGGTCGATCGGGAGTCTACTCACCAAACGGAATCGCCACCTACCTACAAGGCAGAGTGAGGGGGTTGTTCGACGTGTTGGCTAGGGAGGGCTCACCTTCACCCGTCACGATTAGTATAGATACGTGAATTTTCCATTGTTATTGTCGCTTGTTTGTGGTATTGTGGATATTTTCGGAACGGTTTACGGGTTTTGTAGCGAGTTTTTTGGACCTCATCCGGTTAGGATTTTTGGAATTAAGGCTGTTAGGCTGTTCAATTGAGTCGGCCCTGCAGGTTGATTATTGTGGGAATCGGAGATCGCCTCTCGGGAGTGTTTTTTAAGGTTCGATCGCAACATGTCGCAGCCACGGCCGACGCTTCGGCGTCTTACGAGCCTCAAGGAGCGAGTGGAGAGCTCTTTGCAAGAGCATCGCAATGAGCTGCTCCACCTTCTGCAAGGGTAATAATATAGCAGTTGTTGCTTTTTTCTTTTACTTTTTACTTTTTTTGTTTGTGTGTGTGCGAATTGGTTGTGATGTAGCTTTTTTCTATGTGCTGAAACGTTGTTTTGGAGAGGTTGCCATGGTTGACCTGTGCCAATGGACTTTCTGTGTGGCTATGATCGAGTCTCGCTGAACGGATTTTGCAAATGTTTTTTGAGTTGTAGTTCTGTGTTGAGTAACCTTGTGTGAGACCGGGCTCTACTTGTGTCCTGTTCCGAAAGGTTGATGAGATGCTTGTTCATGCATCGCTACTAGAAGTGCTAGTTTTTGCAGTACCAGCTCCTAATATTTTTTAAAAAAACTCTATGTCCAGCAGCTGGTAAAATGTGTGTAGTTGTGTACGCATCTGATATGTTGTTTGGACTCTGGCCAGCTATGTGGCACAAGGTCGTTCAATTCTTCAACCGCATCATTTGCAAGATCAACTGGCTGCTGTGCACGATGCTGCCCATATTCAAGACACTGCTATTGGAAAGCTTCTTCAGAATTGCCAGGTATAATTTTCATAAATCTTGAAAACTCCAGTTAATTTTAATAAGATTCTGATAAGAAATGAACCGTGGACTGTCTTTATATAGCTTTTAACTCACTGGCAAATTTTTCGATATTTCAGGAAGCCATGGTGTCGCCACCTTGGGTTGGATTTGCCGTGCGTCCAAGGCCTGGAATCTGGGAGTATGTGCGCATCAATGTGGAGGAGCTCATTGTGGAAGAGCTTAGCGTGTCCGAATACTTGGGTTTCAAAGAACAGCTTAGCCTTGGCTCTGAGTAATTCTCTAAACCATCCTTTGTTATCTTGATCTTCACAAGACACTTTCAACCTTCATCAAAGTAATAGTCACATAGTCTTTGAACTAATAGGTCAGGTACTGTTAAAAGAATTTCTGATATGAAGTCTTTCTGATAGTAAATATTAAGTATAATTTATTTTTTTATTTTCTATTTTTTTTCTCTCTTTCTCTGGTCACTATCCATTGCAAAGGCGATTAGTATTGAATAGCCGTATTGATTATTTCCCGGAAATGCAGTTCAATTGATCTATATGTGCTGGAGTTGGATTTTGAGCCCTTCAATGCGCACTTTCCGCGCATGACAAGACCATCATCCATTGGACATGGTGTACAGTTTTTGAATCGCCACTTATCTTCTAAACTCTTTCAAAATCCAGAGAGCATGGAGCCTTTGTTTCAATTCCTTCGCCTCCATACTTATCGAGGAGAGGTACTGGGATATTTATTTGCCTTGCTGTTGATTATTTTTTGAAATACGTCTTGAAAGCATGCGAAATGGCCAGCAGAGGGCTTAATGCGTTGAGTACTGTGTGCATGACCGCGTTTTTCTGACATATGGACATTATGTGGAAGCAGACGCTGATGCTCAATGAGCGGATTGCAACTTTTTCTAGGTTTCGTCCTCAGTTAGTTAGAGCTGAAGAGGCCCTATCAAAACTCCCAGAGGATACTCCATTTTCCAGCTTTGCACACAGGTACGTCGTCCTACTTAACACAGGAAAGATGCCCATTGTAGGCAGATATAAACATACTTTCATATTCTTCACTACTTTTGTGATATTTAGGCATGATCCATGTTAGTCGTACCATAGCTTTTTTGGGACCTTTTTTGGGAGGCATGATCTGCTTTGGTGTTGTGATAAGAGTTGTTGACGGCAGTGATGCACCATACAATTGGTACTTGTGGTTAGTGGACACCTTTAAGCACCAGGACGAGCACCTTCAAAAGTGAGTTTTGAATCTGAACGTTTATTATTGCAGGTTACAAGAGTTAGGTTTGGAAAAAGGTTGGGGAAATACAGCAGGGCGTGTGCTGCAAACCTTGAAGTTGTTACTAGATCTGCTCCAGGCTCCTGACCCAGACACACTAGAAAAGTTCTTAGCCAGAATTCCTATGATTTTCACCGTTTGCATTGTTTCTCCTCATGGTTACTTTGGTCAAGCAGGTGTTCTTGGCTTGCCTGATACTGGTGGTCAGGTATCAACCACATTTACAGCTCTATTTTAGGGATTATCTCGCTACTTCTGGGTTTCTTCATGTTTCTTCGTAGCATAATGTGGCGTAATATGGGTATTGAAGGGAAAATAATGTTGCAGTTTTATTGAATGATTATATGATTGAAGCTTTACATATTGTGGGCATGGAGTGCAGGTTGTTTACATATTGGATCAAGTGAGAGCTCTGGAAAATCAAATGTTGGAAAATCTTCAGCTTCAAGGGTTGGATTTCAAGCCGCAAATTGTTATTGTATGTTCAACACTCACCCGAACACTAAGAGTTTTCAGTTTTGCTATACTTCTTTTCTTTTCCAAGTAGATGGTAGAATCTTCAGATCGTCTGATTCATGTGGCTGCAAAAATAATAATTCGGGTGTTCGGCAAATTTCGACAGCTCACACGATTGATTCCTAATGCTAATGGGACTACCGTCAACCAGCGTATCGAAAAGGTTTCAGGCACTCAGCATTCGAGGATTCTACGTGTTCCTTTCCAACACGAAGGCAACATCCTGAAGAACTGGATTTCTCGTTTTGATGTTTACCCCTACTTGGAAAACTATGCTCAGGTAAGACGAGATTTCGGTTATGATGGTCAGCAATCTCTGGAAACTAGTTGTTAGAGAACCTTGCAACGCCTGTTTTCATTTATTGTCAGCATGCTGCTCTTTTTTCATTCAAGCAATGTTAATGCTTTTCCCTGCATGGCATCCATGAAGAATATGAGTGACAAGTGAATTTCTGTGTGTTCAGGACGCGGCCAGGGAAGTCCTTGGGGAGCTCCAAGGGCGGCCTGATCTGATTATTGGTAATTACAGCGATGGTAACCTGGTCGCGACGCTTCTTTCTCACTACCTTGATGTAACTCAGGTTTGTCAACTAATATTTCCAAGATAGATATGGTTCTACTTGAGTGTTTAGTTGCTTCTCTATTTGTCACTATATCCAATCAGTGAAGAGGGTTGTTAAATAACCCCTATCGACATCATCACCTTCGTTGTCTTGCAGTGTATTATTGCACATGCGTTGGAGAAGACAAAGTATCCGGACTCGGACATTTATTGGAAGGACTTTGAAGAGAAGTATCACTTTTCATGCCAGTTCACTGCTGATCTCATTGCGATGAATAGTGCGGACTTCATCATCACTAGCACCTATCAAGAGATTGCCGGAAGGTGCAATGATACTACAAGTTGAACATTGTGTATCTAAGGAGCTTGATGCTGTTCAGTAGAATTTGCTTGTCGGAACCAGCTGAGAAGTAGTGGCCTGCATGAATTTATTTGTCTGATTTTTTTTTCCTTGTTTTGCAGTGCTGATACCGTGGGACAGTATGAAAGCCATCAGGCATTCACAATGCCAGGGTTGTATCGAGTCGTGAATGGCATAGACGTCTTTGATCCCAAATTCAACATTGTGTCCCCAGGAGCAGATATGAACATCTACTATCCATTCGCAGACAAAGAACGTCGCTTGACAAGTCTACAGGAATCTATTGAGGAGCTCCTTTATAGCCCTGAACAGACGGATGAGCATATGTAAGTCACGAAAGCGGGTAGCATGTGCAGTTCTTGAATCACCAAGGGACTGACTCGTATCTTTAATCGTCCTTCTGTATGAAAGTCATCGAAGAAACGACAGTAATAGTAGTTTTCTCCCAAAAATCTTGAGACTTGTACTTTTTGTAAACCTAATACGTAAATTTTTGACGGGTGTAGATAATAAGTGTTGCTACATGTAATCATGCATTCCAGTCCCTTGTGGGTTACAGTGTTAGCCTAGATGTTTAGATGCTTCATATCGTCAAATTTAAGCGACTGACTTATTTTGGTGGTTGTTTTACAGTGGGTTGATTGACAAGGAAAAGCCCATTCTCTTTTCCATGGCTCGACTCGACAGAGTAAAGAACCTCACAGGGTTAGTAGAGATGTACGGAAAGAACCAGAAACTAAAAGAATTTGTACATTTGGTAATTGTTGGAGGCGAAATCAATCCTTCAAAGTCGAAGGACCGGGAAGAAGTTAGAGAGATTGAGAAGATGCACAATCTCATCAAGCGGTACAAGCTTGAAAATAACTTCAGATGGATCCGATCACAGACAAATAGAATTCGAAATGGAGAGTTGTACCGTTACATTGCAGATTCTCAAGGAGCTTTTGTACAGCCTGCACTTTATGAAGGTTTCGGTCTGACAGTGGTCGAAGCTATGACAAGTGGACTTCCCACCTTTGCAACGAGTCATGGAGGCCCAGCTGAGATTATTGAGCATGGGATTTCTGGGTATCATATCGATCCTTATTATCCTGATGAAGCTGCTGAACAGATCGTTGCTTTCTTCGAGAAATGTAAAAATGAGCCTGGACTTTGGAATAAAGTTTCTGAAGCTGGATTACAACGCATATATTCCAGGTGGGTCAAATTAATTCCTTTTTCTTTTGCTACGTGGAAGATTAACCCACGAGTCATTTACCATACATTTTCTATGCTGCCAAATTAATCTATTATCTGAGAAACTGATGATTTATATGTTGGTGCAGCTACACTTGGAAGATATATGCCGAGCGGCTTATGACACTGTCTGCGGTGTACGGATTCTGGAAGTATGTTTCAAAATTGCACAGGCAGGAAGCTCGGAGATATTTGGAGATGTTTTACATCTTGAAGTTCCGTGAATTGGTACGAATGGACTTGTTCCCTTATTATAAATCCAGAAAATGCATTCTGTCATATGTGTGGGCGACGTAAAAACCATACCAGTTAGTGCTACATATTGCATGAACTGGTCGTCGTTACTTATATGGCATGAGAATCAAGACCGCTTGTCTAACGCTCTTGTAGTCATTTATTTAATTTGCTGCGTCTCTCTCTTTGCAGGCAAGAACAGTACCGCTTTCAAAGGATGATGAGGATGTTCTAGAAAAAGTTGAGAAGAAAGCTCAGTTGGGTCCTGGCGTAGGGGCAATTGTTGGTGAAGCAGCAACAGCAGTCGAAGCACGGAAAGCTGTTACTGGTCATACATAATCGCAGTGTAATTAAACAGTTCGTCATAAAAGCTATCTGTATGCTTTGCACAGAAGGATGTAATATATGTTTTGGGGTTTGGTTGAAGTGCATGGTTTGAACGCCAACATCACAGTTGATGACTTAGATCTTGTTTGAAACATGTTATAGATTTTAAATCATTTAACTTGTGAAACAATATGATACACCAGCAATTATTGTTGAAAGCAATAACTTTGCTTTGTTTTGTTTTTTAATCTAAAGAATCTTCTTTTTTAAATTCACAACTTATTCATATTGAAATTTGTTAGAATATATGGTACAATATATTTTGAAGATTTAAGAAGGTTCTATTTACCTACTTATATTTAAAATACCTTTTTTTTCTTGAATGTAGGCTTTTAGACTATTTTAGATTATTTTAGCTTTTTACAAATCTCACTGTTAAGTTTGGAAGTCAAATCTTCCAAAAAAAAAAAAAATCTTTTAGTAACCTGGTTTGTAAATTCTATCAATAATTTTTTTTTTAAATATTTTGATCATTTTACTGACAAGTTTTATCATAATTATTTTCTTAAAATAATCTAAATTAGATGGTTTTCTAATCTTAAATTTTTAGTCTTTCAAGTAATATACTAAAGAATCAAATTAAGACTATTATCAATGTTATAATTTATTAAAATCTAGTGGTTTTATATATTAAAATTAATTCTTTTATTATTTTATTTTAATCTAGTATATTTATTTCTTACAAGTAAAAGATTTTTTTTGCAAAAATATACTTATTTATAATTAAAGTTTTAAATTGCATCACTTGAAATTTAACAAGACTATTCTATATTATACTAAATTTGTGCTCATAAAGATTGAATGTATCTTTTTAATATTTTAAAAAATGAAACTCTTTATTAATTATAAATTTAATACTTTTAAGTTAATATTATATTTTTGAAACCATATCTTATCACTAATTTAGAATATAAGTCATTTTCTTATAACATTTGCATTAGGTTTTGTTGTTTTTAAACTTTCTTTAGTTATATTTTCATTGTTATATAAAACTTTGTTATTTTCTATATAAAGTTCATAGAGATGATGATGTAGAGTTGTTCTTTGAAAAGAAGTGTTATAAAATTGGATAAATGCTTTGAAAACTTTCTAGCTTTAAAGCCACCAAAAATCTCTTTAAATAACCTCTAAAGTTTTGTTGTATTTAAAATATCATAATTTTGGAAAGTCATGTAGTGCTTAATCTTTTAGAATATATAAGCATATTGATAAGAAATACTTAAGATTTTTATCATTGATATAAACTAAGATTGGATGAAAAATGCCTTCTAGATAGTGAGACCATACTTGAAATAAATTCATAAGTACAAAATATTATGTCATCAATCTTCAATTAATCTTGGACTTTACAAATTTTCTTGAATGAAAAGTAATACAATGAAGTATATTATTTGTATCTATTTGTAATAGAACTACACCAATTCCAATTCTAATGCATCTATTTCTATATAAAAAAAAAAAAAAAAAAAAAAAAAAAAAAAAACAATTGAAAAAGTATGAGCAATATAAAATAGGAGCTAAAGTAATTCTCATTTTCTTGCAATTTTTATAAATATTTGAGCTCTAATAAATAGATATTGAGATAGTTTGTTAGATTTGTACTAAATTTAGAATATTTATCCTTTACCAATCAAATCTATGTTCTTGGTGCCTCTTAAAGAATCAATTTTTCTTAGTAATTAATTGCTTAGTAATAATTTTTTCTAATAGTTATACTTTTGACATTCTCAATAGTAAATCTTTGGCATTTTCTTCAAAGCCATATCAAAATTAATTAATAAGAAATTTTCTTGTTCCAATTTATATAACAAATGAGATGTTAGAATTTTCAAGCACAAATAGCAACTATGTGAAATCTTTACTATAAAGACAAGAGTTTTTTTCTAAAACTTCTCTCTCTAAATGCAAAAAAAACACACCTTCAAAAATGAGTTTAAATTATATAAAAGTCATGAATCCTTCTCTAACAAAGATGCAAACTAAAAAAGAGTACTTTTAGATATGAGTGTTTTTACAAATCCTACTTGAGTGATACAATTAGAATAAAAAAAATAAAATAAATAAAATAAAATGTAATTATAAGACAACTTAACTTATTACAAAAATCTTTAAATTTCTTTATCTTAATCCATCAAACTTCTTTGGCATGTTGATTTTTGACTCTTTTATACTTGTGGTAGCAAGACCTTCTAAATTTGCTTGTAAAGTTAGTTTATTTGTATGTAATTTTTTTAATTTCAAATTCTTTTGATGTAAATATTGAACCTTATTGTTAATTTCTTCAATAGATGTAGTAGTATTACTTCTTAAATCAAGATTTTTAATACATAAAATTTCTACTTGAAGAATATTAAAAATTCAAGATGATATGCAATAGGTACAAATATATTATCACTTCTTCCAAGTGTAATATCCATAGTTTATTTTTTTATAGCTAAATTTATCTAAATTTAAAATAAGTAATACTTAACTAATACATAATTTAAATTAAAAGAAGGTAATATACAACCTTTAATATTAAATAAAAAACTTCAAAAAGAATTATAGTCCACTTTCTCTAAAAAAATATTAATTTAAATATATATATAATTTAAAGATAAACCATTTGCAACCTTTGAAATACAATAATATTTTTTAAGAAGTAGAATAATCTACTTACTTTTTAAATATAAAAAAATTATAATAAGTTTGTAAACTTGTCAAATTTTCAAAGACATGTATCTTGATAGAACTTTTAAAAAACATATACAATCTTATATTATTGAAGTTATAAAATATATATAAATAAATAAATTTAGAAAAATATTACAATAAAAGAAAAATATTAACATGAATGAATATAATCTTTGTCTTTTCTCTTTATACATTAGCTACAAAGAAGTTCTTATAGAACCTTCCTAAAAACTATAAGGTTTTTGATCTAAGCACAAAGATGTACTCTACTTCGAATGCAACTTCTTAAAAATAAAAAACTTTTAAGATAAGTTTTAATGTCTATATAGCACATCTATAAGAGTCTAAATATATAATTTGCATCTAAAAAATTTACTTGAATTTTTTTTAATAAAGATATTATCTACTTAATATATCAAGTCGAAGATTTTATCTACTAGTAGAGATAAAAGAACAACAAAAATTAGGCAAAAGAATAGCAAGAGCATTTATTTTTTATAAATAATAATAATTAATTTGTTGATAATCATCAATTTTGAATAATTTATCATTAGGTATTTGTTAATCTAATAGTGATTATATATTAATCATTTTATCTAACACATAAATAATGTCATTAATAGTCATGGTGTAATAAAAATCAAACCAATGATATAAATTTTAAATTGATATAAATTTTAATAATTATTAGTATAATTATTAATATTATTTTAATAGAAAACCTAATCCTTCTTAATTAAGGTAGGTCTTAAAACCAATTTTATGATTATAATTAATTCTTGATTATAAGAATGTATTTTTTATTTTTACTTACTTTAAATATAATTTCAAATTAATATCAAAACATTAAACAAAAAATATTGGATTTTTGTCATTCATAGGATTTTAAATCTCATTTTGTAGGTTTTGAATGATGGTTTAAGATTAGTCTAAACACAAATGTTATGAAAAGTGCTAAAGTGCATTAATAAAAATTATTAGTTAAATTCAGAATAAGAATATTGTTTCAAAAATTTATATGTTACACTAGTGGCATTAGACTTTTGATCTCCTAATTTAAAATAATGTTGCTTATAATCAAATATTATAAGAAATTTTCAAAATTAATTCTTTTTTACTAACATATTTTATATAGAATTTGAGTTTACTTTTTAATTTTTTTATAAATCTATTGCATTCACAATCATCTTTGTGTTTTGTTTTTTTTTTTTGTTTTTGTTTTTTTTTTTTTTTTTTTTTTTTACCCTGCATCTATTCTCAAAAGGATGTTAAAGTACAATGGTTATACAAACTAAAAGATTCATTTGTAACTAATAGTAGTGGTAGACAAAAGAAAATGTATTCTTATACCATTATTTCTTTTATGTATTACAATATTGTGAGGTCATAAAAATTTGAAAGTATGTTCCTCTATCCATTATGTTTTATTGCTACTTTCGATCATAATATTTGCATGTAAGTTTTACAGACAAGTTGAAAATTGAATTTCAAATATTTATAATCATAAGCTAATTTGATGTATAAAGAAGAAAATATTCAATTCTACTGTATTTTATTACAGTATGAATCTCCTGAACAATGTTGTACATGAGTCAATATACAACAATTAGGGAGGGTTTTAAACATAAAATTAATAATCTCCAAAGCTCACTCCACACACAATAACACCACACAACCACGTGTCTTGATTACAATTATAATGAAACAAAACACCAGTTGTCACATTAGAAAAGTAGATGAATGAGGATGGATGAAGAAAACACGATCGGTTCGGTTCGGTTGGCCCGCGACACGTTCATCCATGGCAGGGCACAACTACTCCCTCAATAAATAAATAAGAAACAAATCCGCTGCGGATTCAAATTAAGCATCCGTTGCCATCAATAGCCCACAGGAGCGGGAACCGTCCGATGGTCAGCGAAGATGAACGGCTACGAGAGCCTCGGGGAGGGGGGAGGGGGGTTTAAACAGTCTGGATGGCAACGAGGTCGAGGGGGGGTGCCCGTTCGAAAAGCGGGCACCGGAGGAAGGAGGCCTTCATCGTCGCCGCCGCAGGACAAGAGAGACAGGGGCGGAATGATCGGAACCCAGTAACGTTGCAAGCATACGTGCGTGGATTCCTGGCCGGACGGGTCGCTCCCAGCGTTCAATTCAGGTGGCCAGCGTTTTGCGGCGAGCGTGCGAGCTAGGAATCAGAATTTTCGAATGTAATGTGAGGGGCGAGGCTTTATTTGTGTTGTTCTTCCCCGTTTCTTTTGTTTTTGTTTTTGTTTTTGGTTGTTTTTGGTGTGTTGTTGTTTTTGTTTTTGTTTTTGTTTTTTTTTGTTTTTGCGTTAATTGTCTACTATGATCATGATCCGCATAACAGAACTGATCAGCGAGTGATTTTGAAATAGTTTATGATCGCCAGGAGAATGCGGCGTCAAGTTCGTCAGGAAAACGAATCCTTCGCTGTGGTTGCCGCGGTTTTTTCATCTTGAAGTGGGGTCGAAGGGCTTAGTTGGCTACACCTTTAGAATGATGCTGAATTCTCTTTGAGTTGGGGAGGTGCGCTTGGGTTGTGAGACGTACCCGCGAGATTAAGCAACTATACACGTGATTGCACATTTTTGTTTTTTGTTTAAATTTATTGTTTTAGGCATTTTCGAGAAGAGAGTGACAAAGACAGAGGAGAGGATTCAGTAGGAGGGAGTCGCGTTGCGAGGGGAGGGTTTTGGCTGCGGCTGCGGCGGTGCGAAAATGGCGTTCAGTAATGTGGTGATGATCGTGCTGAACTTCCTCTCAATGATATTGTCGTTGCCGATAATTGCTTTCGGGGTGTGGTTGGCGAAGAAGGGCGACACGGAGTGCGTGCGGTTCCTGCAATGGCCGATTATTGTGCTCGGAGTATTTGTGCTTGTGTTGTCGCTCTCGGGCTTGATTGGGTCTTGGTGCGGGAACAGGGTTTTGATGTATTCTTACCTGTTCATCATGTTTCTCCTCATTTTGCTACTCTTCGTCTTCACGATTTTCGCATTCGTCGTCACCAATTCTGGGGCGGGGAAAACTGTGTCCGGGAAAGGTTATAAGGAGTACAGGCTTGGGGATTACTCCAATTGGTTGCAGAAGCGGGTGGACAACCCAAAGTATTGGTCCAAAATTAAGAGCTGCCTAGTAGATGGCAAGGTGTGCAGCGACCTTACCAAGTATACGTCGGCTGCCAGCTTCAGCAAGGCGCCCCTCACTCCTCTCGAGGTTTGTCTCCAATTGCGCCGATCGTCGAATTTTGAGTAGACGCGGTGGCAACCTTTCATCTGAATTGCTTATTTCCAGAAGTTGTTTGTAGCTCTTCGTCTTGAGTGTCACCTGGACAACCTATATACTGTACTCACGTTCTGCTTGTGGACTGGGGTACGGGAAGACTTTCTGATGTCGTGAACTACAGTATGGCAGTTCCGAAGTTTTTCGGATATTTGATTGTGAGTAACTTGTGTGTTGGGTCTCATTGTTCCTGTATGTACAGTCTGGATGCTGTAAGCCACCAACAGAATGTGGGTTCACCTTCGATAACGCCACGACCTGGGTTGGCAAACCACCATCAACCGTTAGCAACATTGACTGTGGACAATGGAGCAACATCCAAACCAAGCTATGTTTCGACTGCAGTACTTGTCGAGCTGGGGTGCTGCAGAACGTGAAGTCCAACTGGCGTAGGGTCGCCGTGGTGAACATTATTGTGCTGGTGTTCATTATTTTCGTTTATTCATGTGGGTGCTGTGCTCTGAAAGCTTCTCGCAGAGAGCGGGCCAATCACAAGTACAGGTATGGGTATGCCTAGTTTCAAGCACCACGGCTTTCTACTTGCTTCAATTAATAGCCAAGTCACCGACTATCACACGACATGGTGGCTCACAGTCAAGCTGAAGACAACAATGTTTCATTTTGAGACGCGGCTCGAAGGCGAAAGCTACCACATGAGATTGTCATGCATGAGCTCAGTTTGTTTTCCCAACGGATAGCTTTCCAATTACTTTCAGTGGAGCATGACCTCCGTTTGGTTATGCCAGCTGTTATGATCTGTTCTGTTCTGTGATATACATAGAGACGGCACAGTCAAAATTATTCTTGAAAGTGCTTCTCATAACGAGCTAGTGTAGAAGGTTCGAAAGTGTAATGTTTGAAGCGGTAGGTGAAACCGTTATCTCAACAGTTCAATCCTGAGCTTCCTATAGGATGTCAACTTAATCTAAACCTATTTTACTCTCTTCAGTCGCAGCCTTTGAAGAATATACTATATGTGTCTTCGTAATTTCTTGTGTGGGGAGAAACCGTAACTCCTGTTGACAATCTCGTATCGATCTGTAAGACCGTCAGAGTCAGTGTCTTTTTTTTTTTTTTGTTTCTTTTGTTTTTTGTTTCTTATTCAAGCTATTTCACAAAGTGGCACTGAGTCTATAATTCTTTGCTCTAAAGCAGCCATGGTGGTGAGGTCATCACAGGTCTGATAGAAAGACTGTGGCAGGATGTGCATGATTGATAGCATCTAGTAGGATTCTCGAATTGAATATGATGGTGAAATGTTCATTTCTATGACCCAATTCAAGTGTGGACGGTGGAAGTGTAATTCCCAAGGTTCCAGCAACAATGCAGCATGAGCACATGAATGTAATCCGCAGGTTGAAATTATTGATTTGCAGCGTTAGCTAATTAACTTTCATTATCAATAGGCGAATAAATCTCTGTTTCCTGTGGTGTCGTGGTTATTAACTAGTTTCAACATCTAATATCACTATTCCAGTGATCACATGTGGAGTAGGGTATTAAAAAGAGGCCAACCTCCAACATCACCATTCATTACACAAAGGAAAAGTACTATTCGGTGTGGCTTTGAAATTGGTGCAACTTTTGTGTATACAGGCAATTGTGACGAAAACGGAGTCATGGCTTCTTTCTCAACACCTATGCAATGATTTAATGCAATTTCTTTGAAGATTTTTTTTGAAGAACTTTTTATGAATAATACATAGAAGTAACATGGGTAGTTTCTCTTCATTCATTCATATAGATATATATATATATATATATATATTTATTCATTTCATGGGATGGTAGAAAAATTAGAAATACCAAAAAATTAGAATCATCAAAAAAGTATTGGAGTGATAATATATATCTAATCAAGTCAAACAAGGGCTTAGCAATTACAATTATTTAGTAAAAATGATATTAATAATTATAGAAATTGTGTATTAAATTTTGTTCATCTGCTATAAATATGGTCAAATAATAGAAATGTAGTAGTATTACAATTTATCAAGAGAATGAAGGTAATTATTTTTTACTTCAAAAATTGTAAAATTTTGAAAATGTATAAAGTTAAGGTTAACCCAATTATTAAGAATAAAAAATATATAATCATTATTTTAATAAAGATCATCCAAATCAAAGGATTTAATACTCAAATGTCTTAATATCAAATTGCAAGTTCAAATTATAAAAAGGTTTTGAATTCTTTGAATATGTAGATAACCATAAAAAAAAAATCTATTAAAATTAATCTTTATAAAAAGAATATAATAAGATAATTATAGATAAGACTAATATAATCTTATTTTTTGCTATTTACTACATATTAGTGATAAAATTGACATTATATTTTTTATTTTTTACCTTTTTGGTATGTTAAGATGAATCACTTTAAAGCTATTTTCTAAAAAAAATAAAATTTAAATCATTGCCTAATTCAAAATTTTAAAAATAGATAGATTGTTTCGAACTATTACAAAAGATATCAATTTTGCAATTAAATTTATCTAAAAAGTATTAAGATTATTAAATTACCATGTATAAAATATTAAAAATAATTTTAATGTATTTAAAGTATATATTAGGGGCATAAAAAGATACAATTGAAATATTTTTTATTATAAAAGAAAATTTGACATTAGAATAGAAAGTAATCAAAATTACTAAACTACTTGTTTTAAAATAAAATTATATATTTGATTTTTTAATTTATTGATTTAGCCATGCTAATCAATATTTAATCTTAATCATATATTTATTTAATAATATATAATTGCCCCTAATATATACTTTAAATACATTAAACAATATATAATCTTTAAAATCACTATAAAGAGAATTTATATAATAGTCTTTTTAATAAGACTTGCAATAAAAGTTGTTATATATTTATTTTTTTTTAATATAAATTCCATAAAGAAGCTTCAAAAGAAAATAACTTAGTCCCAAAATACATCAAAACTCTTTGGAAGAGAAAAAAAAAATGAAATGAAGAATTTAAAACAAATGATTATTCCACAAGTATTTATAACTAATGTTACCTTTTTGCAAAAAATTTGAATAATAATGTTATTAGATTTAAAACATTTCTCCTTTTTTTTTGATTTTTAACTTTTAACTATTATTATTCTTTTTTCTTTTTGTTACTTTTTTTAAGATTCAAAACTCAATGACATTAATAATTACTTTAGTGACAATTGTACTATTAAAGTTAGTATTATTTTTGTAAAATATTCTTTAGCATATACCTTTTGTAAGACCCAAAGATAAAAAACTTATTATTATTATTATTATTATTATTTTGATACAACAATTGATAATTGTGCATTTACTGAATAACAATTGAGTTAACAAGCATATCATTTTAGATTGTTACCACAAAACTACTAACTTAAAGCAAAGCATAGAACCATTCAAGAGTGTTGTTCCTATCATTCTTTTAGGTAAATCAACCCCAGTTGAATCTGGCATATCGCAGAAATAAGACCATGAAGGTAATCTATCCTCAATAGGGTTACAAACATATAAGTTATCTGGATAATGAACCTTGTTCAGAGTGTGTCCTTTGATTCCGAACAATCTTGTAGTTCCAGCTATACTTCAATACTACGACCTGTTCGACGTCTTGAGAGATGAGCAAGAATTCCTGTGCAATCATGCCTGATACCTGCACTATTGTACAAGAATTCCAAGGCAAAATCGAATTCGTGGTCTTGCTCACTTGCCACTCTTAAGTTCATCCTCTACCGACTTCCACCCACAGTACGCGACCTTCCATCACACGATTGGCAGCAAGGAAAGAGTCAATATCCTACGATAGTGTGATGTACAACTACCGACTGAAAGTTATTATAGACACGCGCGACACAAAGGGAGACTATCTACAAGGCTTCAGCGTGTGGGTCGCTAGAACCTTGTTATGGACTCAGCATGTAATCGGTGCAGCGGAAATTGAAGACGTCGATGGATACTACAGGATCAGTCGCTCAATTCCATTTTCATGAAGAAGTCAAGAAATGATAACAGTTAAAAAAGCGAACTGAGCTCCTAATATCATGAAGACTTTATCTTCATATGACCAATACCTAGTCTATTTCTAAAGAAAATATCTTAGTTTCATACACGTTGCTAAGTTAGAAATGGCGCAGTTTCTAATGTTCAGAGATGCGCACTGAAGCTAAACAAAATACGCCCACTTCAAAATTACGCAAGCACATTATGGTATAAAAGATTGAACGTTGAGCCTGTTCAGCCCTTTTTAATGATATAGAGCAGATTGAGGCTTCACTCAAATACGTAGCAGCTCCCTAGGAACTAAGAAAATCAGCGCTAGAGAAAAGCTTTTTAAGTATTGAGTATCAAATCTCAAGCAAAAAAAATTCCGTTCAATTAAGACCAATGCTATTTAATCATAAATATTCAAAGGCTTGACGAAGCTCCCAGATGTTGCCTTCAGGCAAGACGGGCATCTCGCTGCACAACCTGGACATGGATACCACGAATGATCAACATATGAAAACATCAACCAATACATGCAATCCATCAACGATCTTGTAAGAAAACAAGGGCCACACACTACAAGACTAACCCCTCCTACAGCCCACATTGGCTCCTCCAACAACGGAAGTAGTGCGAGTAGGAAATCCAACAATATTAGTTAGTACGAATTGCGAATTAAGACGAACCTCTTCAGCAAATTTTATTAATATAGTTGTGCGGGGCCGCGCTTGGCCCTCCACGGCAACAAAATGAGCTGTTACTCTTGCAGGAAAGCCAGCTCCATCCAACACTCCCTGGCAGGCACATTGTGTAAAAGTTAAGGTAAATAAATAGGACTAAAATATATGGCATCAGGTAAATCATATACAGGCTTGTTGACAGCGATGAAGCTCCAAAAGTGGAAAGGAACAAATTAGAGAGACAATCACCTTCACAATACCCGCTACAAATGTGCCACAATTGAAACCTCCCATACCTCCTGGAACTGAAACAAACCTGGTTCAACCAGATAGGAAAAATCAACCACTAGTGTATCAATAATCCAATACAACATACATATCATTTGGCAGGGTTGCAAGCATAGGCCACATGTATTGATGGTTCTCATAATAAAACTCGATACTTGAGATATTAAATTCCCATATAATTAGCTCTCTTCAAACGTTTTGGATTGTATTATTTTTATTTTCATTTTTATTTTTTGAGGATGCCTCTGTGCAAACAGAATATTGAGATACATTTTTTTCAGATTCAAAAGTAAATTTGCTAGGCGATTTCAAATTGGAGAATATTGTGCAAGGTCAAAAATCACACTGCTATATTCGAATAAGTGGTGCTTAACTCGTAATACTCTTCATGCACAGGATTCTAATAAGGAAATCTGCATTCACTTCGTTTCCTTAACGCAAAACAAATTGAGGCATCAATTCTAAACATCGACATCCCAGCCTATCAAGGGAAAAAGGGAAAGACATACCTGTTAACAAGAAGCTCCTTCTCACTGATCATGTACTCATCTTCATGTTCCGTGCCCTTTTCTAAAGAATCTGCCACCTGAGTGTAATACAAAATATAAAATGAAACAAAATGAAATGACATTAGTGCGAGTCAATTACATGTGAGAAAACTTGAGACACCAAACTATCAGAGGCTCGATCGTAAGGGCCAAGTTAAAAACCTTCCCAAAAAGAGATTTCCAAACTGTGCTGTGAACGAATGAAAGGATGCCTAGAACTCTCGTCTCCCTCCTGTTAGCCTGCAATCTCATTGCACATTTGGGTGGTCAGACATACAGTTCTAGAAGAATCCCTCGTTCTTAGCCATAAAGCATGAAGTTAGCAGCTAGAGAGTGCGTGTAGGTAATTGGATACAAACATTTATTCTGTTTGAATTCGAACACCGGCAACGAATAGTCGTTCGTATTTCAACAGCATACCAAAAATTCTATCAATATCACAGCTACGCAATTGTATCAAGTGCAATCAGCATCTGTGAACGGCATTCATATAAAACATTGTAGCCCCTACCAGGTGACCTGAAAAGCTGTAGAAGTGCATATTAGCTTAACTCCAATACATACCTTATCTCTGTGGCACAGCAACTCAAGCATACGGATACCAACTCCGAATCCAGCCTCTTCCAACCTGCTTGTCAAGGTTCCAAAAGGACAAGAAATTAGGTGGGCACATAAATGTAAAGCCATGGTTGAAAGAGACCAATTTTTACACGAAAAAATCCCACCAAAACGATAAGAAAATAATAAAAAACAGATATGCCGTGTTACCATACAGCTTGCGAACAAATCTGCTTGAACAGCCTTCCATGTGCAAATCTACGAGATACTGCGTGGAATGACATCATTCAACAGATTCTAAGGCAGAAAGCCGCAGCGAAAGATGACCTGTGTTCCAATTCTGCAATATTTTCAACTTTTCCTTGGTTGTACTGCACCAGCTCTGAAAACAAGAATGCAAACGCACTGAGGCTTACCTGCACGGGAAACACAGGGATAGGTGAGCAAACAGGAACGTATTGCTCAATTGCGTATGAAGACACTCACATCCAGGCAAGCCTGAACAGAGAGACCAGAGCAACTAGCATCCGCATACCTTCTCAAATTTACCAACTAGACCTCCCAGTGTGCTCTACCATTCAAACTACACGATGTCTACTTCAGACGCTGACGGCCTCACATGGAAATGACACCATTCTCTATAGCATAGTTGATGATAACCATTCAAAATAGGAAGTTCCATAATATTTAGGGCATTTCAAACTATTCAAAATCATTAAAGTGGCCAAAGCCTGCTTTCGATGAACAAAATTTGAAGGGAGAGACAACTGAGAACGCTGAGGTCTCAATTCTTGATAAAGACCTACGATACATTAAAAGATAGTTTCCTTGCCACTTCATGTCTTCACATCAACTTTGATAACAGCCCGTACAGAAGAAGCCCAAGGACACTATCTAAACTGGAGATAACACTACAAAGAAACATCCTTCAACCAGTAATTCACTGAAGAACACTGACACTGTCTAGCTCCACCGGAACATGGCGAAACTTAGGGCACTTCCAAACAGTAGAAAAGAAAATTTCGACTAGAGTGGATCTACTGCCCGCTCGATGAACTACCTGCCAAAACTTCTTCTGGATTTCAATAACACCAGAGCCAAGCTGATCCAAATCATTTGCACAAATCCGCTACAAACTCACCTCAGATTTGCCCTTCCCGAGGGGCCTGTCAACCACATTCAAGTTCTGCTTCGCCCTGCCAACCCCTATCATTGCTCCTCAACCAGAAACCACACAAATCGTAACCAACTCCACTCTCTCCTCTCCTCTCCTATCCGCTCCGATCCGCTCAACTATCTACGTGAATCTACTCAAAATCCCGCAAGTGTCGATCGACAGCAACTCCCGCTATAACTAGCCAACGTCGCCGAAGTGCCATAAAGTTCTTGGTTTCCGACCAGGTCCTCTTTTCAGATCTTCTAGTATGAGGACATGAAACGATATCTGGTTTTAGGAGGAAAGTAGTTAAGCCAATGAGTACACTCCAAGTGGACAAATTGAGGTCTTAAGATGGTGTACCTATTTCGGGGTTATCGGCAATCTATTGGAATTTGTTTTCTTATTCGTTTCGAGGATGTTTTGTTGTGTTTTTGTCCGTGTTTTATTGGCACCGTTCGCCATAGCCCGTCGGTGAAAGCTTATAGCCCCTGCCGCCAGTCTCGCGTTTACGAGAGCGCCATTGTTGTGTCTGCCATGTTGGCCACCAGGTGTGGTAAGAGAGCTAGCTTTGGAGACGAGGATTGCACTGATGTCAGTTTTGATGAAGACTGTTTCGTCGAGATGAACTGAGAATGGGAGTTTGTTGGCCAGGACAGAGCCGGTGTTGGGAGGGCGGATTCGGAGGCGGAGGTAAAGAAAAGAGATGGATGAGGAGAGTGGGATGGAAGACGGGTACTGGATGGAAGAGTGAGAGTGGGAATGGTAGTGGTAGAGACTAAGCGGGAGGATTGGAGTAATTGTGGTGGTGGTATAGGGAAAGGGCGGAGGCTTGTCGGGAAGAGACATTTCAGGCGGAGGCAACCTTGGGATAGCCTGTTTCCCAAGAATGAAGCGGAGTTCCTGAGAAAGAGTGCAGTGCTGTCAAATGATGATTGTGTATGTGGTTTTTGACAGCAGGGTAGTTCACTCTCTCTTCGAGTGAGATTCTGTTGGCAATGAAGGGGTTAGGAAGAGAGGTGCAACTGAATAATGCACTCGAGGTTTTTAATTGGATGAGACCGAGGGCGAATATGCAGCTGGACAGTGCAACAGTTGCAGTCATGGTGAGGATTTTATGGCGTGAACTTACAGCTTTATCGCGATCATTTGAAAGCCAGAGGGGAGAAATATATTCATGAGATATCCTTTAGCTTATACTTTTCTTATTACTGCACTATCCCTGAACCGGAATCTATGGATATCCTGTGGTTTTTCGAGCAGATGAAAAATCGGGATCTGGTATTTAGAAGGGTAGGTGTGTGGGGGTAACATCTTCAAGCTTCTTGAAGAGATGAAGGTTCAAGGAATTCGACCAGATGTTAACAAATATGACACCGCAATTACTTCTTGCGCAAGTGGATCTTGATGTGAAGAAGCCAAGGAGCTGTTCCTTGAGATGACGGCGACAAATTGTACACTGGGTAAGAAAACTCACAATTCATGATTAGATGTATACGGGCAAGCAGGATCCACAACGAAGTTGTACATGCTCTCAATGAATTCCATAGTGTAAGTTGCCCTAGTAAAATTGTAACATGTGTATAACTTCACTCTGCACTTCGATTGGCTAGACTTTGCAGTGCAGCGGCAGAGATGAAAGATTCGATGCATGCCAGACCTAGCTACTTTCGATACCTTGATAGCTCTTCTTGCAAGAGAAGGTTAGTGTAAGCATACAGGGTTGGTACTGAATGAACCTGGAAAAAACAGTTACAGTCCAAACGACGTTGAATATGCCTCAATTCTGCATGCTTTTGCGATTGGTGTCCTCGCTAACTCACAATAATGTATTTTGATTACTGTTTCAATCATAAATGTACAAGATATAAAGCTCTGCTTTGGAGTGACGAATATTCCTCTTCACTATTCCAGCTAAGATAATATAAAATCTGCTACTAGAAAAGAATCCTCCTTTTATGAACAATACAAGCACACATATCTCAGAGCTCACGAGGAACAAAACCCCTTCACATCTGGGGACTCATGCTCTGTTCCATCGGGGGTGTCATGGGCATGTATGGCTGGTAATATGGGTAACGAGTGCGCCGTCGCAATTCCCGTCCCTCTTGACACAAAGCACAAGAATGACACACGAAGTGGGAGAATACATCACAGAATGTGTTGAACCCTTCCCTGCTCTCCTCATCACCTGACTCAGTGAAGCAGCAATCCCCGCTACCCTGCAACAGCAACATCAGCACAGAAGTGAGTTCCTCAGTAACAATTCACTTCCAACCTCGTAGCAACAACTCTATGTCATTCAGCCAACACTGAAATCTTAAGTAGCCCATACCTCCAAATTATACTTCCGGCGAAGTGCAACGCGTGATCCAACTGAGATACAAGGGGCTAGATTCAGGTTAAGTAAGTTGGCTCCCATGATGTAAAGGTAGCTGTACATCAGGCAGTGGTGCCTAGAAATACCTTCTTCTCCTGGATACAGACGCTCCATATTGCTGCCATACAGCACACATGGTGCAAAAGTTCCCATGACACCTGCACATCATCGTTGCACTTTCATTAGCGAAGAAGGACACTGTGCAAACGGACTGGTTGATTACTGTCCCATGTCCCATCGACTGAAATCTGGAATGATCACTGACGATGCGCACACTATTGTGTTTTCATTTTCTAAAATTGCAGTGGCAAAGCTCCAATGATAAACATTACTCCATTTTCGTAAACAAATAAGCATTGAAAGCTCCACAGAAGTCATATATGATATTAAGAAACAAAGTTGACGAATTAATTGTAGGCTTCATTAATGAAAGTTGCAACTATGAATATAACCACTCAAACCCTAAAAAATGATATGAAGTAAAAAATACGCCATTATGCCATTCCAACTTGTGCAGTTATCACACAGATTGTATAGTGAGGCATTACGTCAATGAAAAATATGGAGTAAAATACTTACAAACTTGAAGATCACTGGTAAAGTGCTCATCGAAACTTCCAAAGCAGCTCAAAAGGCTAGTAGACCAAGGGGAGCGGGGGACTGGAGCTCCTAGGACAGTTGAAGGAGGACCAACAGGTACCCCATCGACAACTGCGGGTTCATAATGGTCTAGTTTCGCATCCTTTGTCTCCGGTTCCTTCTCCCCCTCATAAAACTTGCATTCTGCAAGCAAAGCTTCTTGCTCTGCTAGAACCTGCTCCTCCACGGTGTTCATCTTCAACCCCTTGTATAACCTACAGAAATTGATGGAGACATGAGAATTTCAAATACAGAACAGCTCGAATTCAAATAACAATTGGAAGACCACGAAGTTTGAACCTGTCGCGACCTTGCAAATTCACACTGTTCTAGACAAAATCTCAACACCAAATTAATTTAATTAAGAAAACTACCAGAATAAGGTTCTTTCAGTTACATTTTCTAAGACAAGAACCCAGCCAAGCCACATGAGAAGGTTAGTCGAAAACAAAACTAGATCTGGAATTCCTCAGCAAGAATAACACTTGCTACCAAATATTGCAGCGAAATAACTTAATTCCCCAAATCCTTCAACGACAATGAAAGTACACACAAATGAAACACGGAACAAAGCGGCAACAGAACTGGATTATTTAGAAGAAGCCGAACCGGCTTGATGCACGTTCATCATCGCCGGCAGGAACCAGAACAAAGAAACGTGGTACGGACAAAAATTAAAAACAAAAAATCCGGAAAAAAACAAAGAGAGTACTCACCAGAACCAAACCCCACAAGATCAAAATCAGCAAAAGCTTAACTCTCGCGAAAAGGAAACAACGTCAGAACAATAAGAAAACGTAGGTGGAAGCCACGAAAAGTGGATCGATCGTGAGAGGGAGAATCACAACATAACCGCGAAGGAAGAATAATAGAAGAGACGTGCGCGGTTGAGACACGGGCAAGACAAAACTCACTCGTCTTGTCGGCGTGGTCGCGAACGCGCTTAACCAACTGGGCGGGTGGGCACCTCATGGATTAGGAAGCTTCCACCGGTGATCTTGCCCACCTTCTACCCGGTGACCCAATTACCAAATCAAAGTCCGAATATAGATACAGCTTCTGCCGGTTATCGTCTTCATCCGAAGGCGTCAAATTAGGTCAGCTTTCTGATTTCTTACTTTACGCGCATACCATATTTACGTGAGGCGTTGTCTTTTCGGGCTAACAAACAAAGCCGTTTTTAACTTCGTTTACTTTTCACATGGTAATTGTTAAGCCCTGAATTCCTAGTTTTTCCGTATCTAAGGGTGTTCAAGACATTTCTAATTCTAGCGACGAATCGTTATTACTGGAATATAGGGTGTCAGTCAGATATCTTCATCTACAGCGCTGCTTTTTGCCGTTGGTGCGTTCGCAGCAACATTGACATCCTTTTCCTGACATTAGGTCAGAATTTTAGTAGCAACTCTGGATCCTGGTTTGAGGTCGGGCTTGGGGTTTTGAGCTGAAGATTTAAGGTGCTAATTTAGATGACTACAACGTAATTGAGAATAAGAAGTTTGCAATGTAGGGCTTAGCTGAAGATTTATGGTTTTACATGTGTAGGTCCGGAGAAAATTCGGCCCTGTTAATGTTTAGGGTTTATCGATGTTTTGTGGTTAATGCGGGTTCTCCTGAGTTTTTGGAGCTGAATTTTCTTTTGGTGGAGTGTGCAGGCTCGTGTTTTGGTTGCATTGTTTCGATTGTCATGTGAGAGAGGTTGGAAGAATTTGAGATTTTGTCATGGACGTAACACAGACAGCCAGGCTGAGCACTTTCGCTTTGGTTAATCCTTGCAAAGAATATGGTCGTGTCGAATGCGTTTCTTCTCGGACCAAACTCTTCCACAGTGGGCCAGAAGAGGGTAGTGTGCTGAAAGCTGGTTGCAGGTAAAGGCCTCCTTCGTATTCAGCCTTTCTTCAGTCACTTCCGCACTTCTGTTCTGGATTTCATTACTTACACGTTACGATGCCCTGGATTTTTTCTCAGTTGCTACTCCTATGAGAGTTGGGAGAGTATTCTCTTGGACTAGTGGTAGTGGTAATTATGATTATATTTTCCATTGTAATCTCTGAGGGTTTTGGATTTTAGAGGACTTCTAAATCACGACACAATCCTTTCGCATGGAGTTGTGATTAACTTATCGTTTCACTGACGTGAATCTTCAGTATTTTGTTTCGCAATTCGTGCTTATCAGTGACATGGTTTACAACTCATGAAATACATTCCAGTGAAACTTCACAGTTCTCGGAACTGGCCTTTGTTTTAATTTTGACATTGTGATAGAGGCTGCAATAGGAAATTACATCTATGTCTAGTTCGTGAAGGGTTTCGCAAGAGGGTGTGTAATTGTAGGGGATCCAGCTAGTAGACTTCAGAATTGAGGTGGCCACTAGTAGCATACTGTGTGACCATTACTGTTTGGTAAATATAATAACGAGTGGTAAGATCTTTTGTGACTTATACAGAGGACGGAGTTGGTCGAGGAGATTAGACGATAAATGTGGGTTCTTGAAACGATCTACTGCTCTCCATGTGGCTAGGGCAGGTCCAAAACAAGATGGACCTTCAGGAGATGGTCTTTCCTCCTCGAAGCCTAGTGTTGAGAAGAATGGAAGTTCTTTTCATCCAGAGGTAAACAAAGCCCAGTTCGCAGTCCATAGCCTGCGTTGTCCGTAGTTGTATTGAGGCATTTTGTCATTAGATCAAATGCCTGTACAAGTCATTTTTTTCATTTCTCTATCATCACAAGATCATCTCATTGTTTGCCCTACAATGTGGTGTCTTTTCGATAGATTCTTTTATGTTTACCTTTTTGCATAGAGAGAATTTCCTTTTTATTTGTCGTAGGGCTGTAATAACGAGTCTCTGATTGGAGAGATTTTCTTTTGAGAAATTAGTCGTATTACGTTTTACATTGGAATGCCTTTTCTCCCAGGAAGTTAGTAGTGTAGATCTCGATAAGTCTGGAGGCACGAAGGGGGCTGTGAATCCACTGGTGACAACAGCTGGGGCATCGAATTCAAGTGGCAGTCGGGCAGGTCTGTTTCGAACACCTATCTCTGGTGGTGTGCAGAGTGCGACATCTTCACATGGGCTTCCTCATCCTGCAATTGCTGTACGCAATCTCATTGAACAGGTATGAGTGTTGATCAAACTTGTGATGAATATTAGTATCAGTGGATTAACGAACCTCAAGCGTCTGATATCACATTTAAATAAGTTTTGATGATTTTGCTTGCATTTGAGAAATACTTAAAATTGTTGTATAGTGCTTCTTGCACATAATTTTAGGCTTCATGTAAACAAGGAACGACTTTCTTTTCTTTTATTTTTCGGTTTTTACTAGCGTTTGCTGTAGAGATTGAGTTTTAACCTATTGATCATACAAGTCCTGGGAGGTTTCGGCAAGTTTAACCGAAAGCAATCAATGATGCAGGCTCGTTTCGCACATCTGTGTACAGTCATGTCACGTATGCACCATCGTCGGCGAGGTTATCCCTTTGGTTCACTGGTGGACTTTGCAACGGATAACCGTGGACGTACGGTTCAAACTCCCTCGTTATATCATGCTTAGAAGTGGAGGCTGAGCAACGCTCCTATTTTTTTTTTTTTTTTTTTTTTTTTTTTAACTCCAAAAGATTTCATTCAGAATAAGCTCTAAAATGCACATGTATCAACTCATTTAATTCACTGTTGTAGCAAATCCTGACTTCGTTATCTGTTTGTAACTCATGGTTTGCGTCTTCTTCTTTTTTTTCTACATTTAGTTTGTGCTTGTGAAGCTTGGGTTTTTTCTAAACTGTTCAACTTTTTTGGCAATTCTTCTCCAGATCCAATCTTCTCATTATCACCGTTAGCAATCCACACAAGAAATCTGCTAGCAGATCCAAGGTGCACTCTGGTAGTTCAGGTACATCACTTCAGCATTTCTCACAGTTTTATGCTTATCCTCCATTAATTCTGACCTTTGCTTTCCTTCAATTGTGGAAGGTGTATTGCTCGTTTGTGTACTAAATGTACTACAGAGCGACCAATCAGCTTCTTGCCTTCATACCACCGCAATGAAAATTTAAATGACAGATTGGTTCTCCATGAGTTACCTATCTGTCAGTTTCAACCTTTTTGATTGATTTCGGTTTCACAATTGCAAATGTTAGCAGATTCCAGGATGGAGTGGACTCGCAAATGCAAGGGTTACAATATTTGGAGATGTGTATCCTCTTCCTCCTGAACAGCAGGTGTGCGAATGTGCTAGCTCTATTACGCACAGATAAGTATGGATATTTCTTGTTAGAACACAGGTTAAAGCAATGATTGAGGTCAAAAACAACTCCCATATTTTAATCAATACTTATACGCAGGTCATGTGATATCGCAGACCTGTTTATTTGGTAGTTGTTATCCTTAGTGTTATTGGTTACAACGTCATGACTCATAAATCAAAGACTCCTAGATTTTCTGATAGCATTCGCTTAGCATGTTTTCGAAACAAAGAACTTCACAAACCAGCTTTAGCAGCATATTATAGAATTCGAGGTGTTGACTCAGGACTATCTCGCTTGCCCTTTGTTTCCTGCAAGATCCTCGTGCTTTAGGAGGGGAATATTTGAACTGGCCCCTGTCAATTTAATTGGCTGTACCTGATCAGAATGACATTCCGTGTCTTGCAGGAGCTTGCACATAAATATTACCGTGCAAAGCATCAGCAAGGAGCATCCCAACAGTGGAGTAATTTTACTTTTTATCGCATGGAAAACATAAGGTATTCTCGCTCTTGTCCAGTTATGTCGTCAGCGTGCAGTAGTCTAGGTCTGCTAGGTTTTCTGGATCCGTTGGGAAGGTTTTCTAACACAGGGAGATGAATTGAAAGAAATTTGACTTATGATGTGTTGGAGTGCAGTGATATCTACTTTGTGGGAGGATTTGGTACTGTCCAATGGGTAGATGTGGAGGAATACGACTTGGCTCGACCTGATCTTATTGCAGTCAATGGGGCAGAGAAAACATTACAGGTCTGCTATCTGGTCTTCCGGAACTCAACGTTTTTGTATTAAAGTTGGCTCTCGATACAGTTCACGATATGATAACAAAATAAATGGTTAGAATAATTCATGCCCCAGCTCCCGATTAAATTTAATGTTATATTCTTGGGTCTTGTCTGCTACTGCAGGAACTCAATTTAAGATTTTCAAAGAAGATTAGGGAGCTTTTAGCCGTAGAATCAGAGGTTGATGATGCTGCTTTGATTTCAATAGACAGCAAAGGTGTCGACGTTCGTGTCCGGCAAGGTGCACAGGTAATTGTTTTCCTCATCTAGCAATTGGCTTTAAAATATCTGGTGCAAGTCGTGTTGTTTTCAAACAGTATTTTTTCTTGGCCTATTTAAACACTATTTGAGCTACCCGCATGGCTTAGTCGTGTTTGTAGCTATTCCACACTATCGTAGCATTTATTGCATTTACTCATTACTGTGTTTTGATGCTAAATGTAGTTCAACGTAAGACGTATGTCATTTGACGAAGTTAAGGCTGTGGAGACTCTGGACCAAGCAATTGTGGCTCTGCAGAAGATTGTGGATAGAGGAGTGCGGTTTCTACACTGAAACATACCTCGTGGGAATGAATCGGCCATTTAGCTACATGAATGCCACCAGCAACGACAACTTCATGTTCTTGGAGCAGACTTATGTGCTATCATGTTATTTTTCTCAACCAGACATGTTGCTTGCGATTACTGCCTAGGTTTACATGTACATGAGTGACTACCTCCGACGTTTGGGCACATATTTCTAGCCAGCGTTGTTAACATCGCATTTTTTTCGCGATGTAAACCCCTGAACAGTTGATGAGATGTATGTCACGCCAACTACTTCTGCAAACAGTGAGCTCTCTAGATCTAGTGTGCAGCGTGAAGCTGAGGTTTATGCCTTTCCTAAGAATTAGTGGGACCTTGCGAGGAATAGCTTTTCATGGCTGAAAGGATTACAATCAAGTTTTGATGATTTTACTAGCTACTTTCATGTGTGCCAATTTTGTGCACTCAATCGCTGCATGCTTTCTTAGAGTATTCTACTTACTTTGGTAATTCATTTAGATGACGTATGGTCCGCTTGGCAATATTCAGAAATTGAATTTGTTAATTCTCAGCTGGTTTAGTGGGATCGTAGCTGTCTCATTAGGTTTCTCAAATCCACCATTGATTTGGGTTATTCAGTAAATAAAAAAACACATAATCTTAAAATGTTTTCTAAGAACTCAAATATCTACACATGTATTTTGATAGCTCTCTGTTTCATCAATAGAGAATTCATACATACCAACAAAAATTAAACTATTATAAGCAGCCTTTAAATCTTCAAAGTTCTGCAATCAAACAATTGCTTTCAATGTGGAAAAGAATTTTTTCATTAATGTATAGGTACATGAACACGCTTTAAGGGCAAGGGTTTGTTGGAGCTAAGTGGGCCATAGTAGTGTCAAAGAATTTTTTATTGTTGTTAAAATGTATTGTTCTTGTTCTATTGTTATAAAACCAAAAATTTAATGTGGAACTTCATTTGAAGACCCTATAGACTTGGAAAATATTTGTCTTGACTAAATAACTTTCCTTTTTCAATGTTTTATTCTTGATAATGTGTGTTGGTCACATAAGAAATAATGAGTTAGACAAAAGAATCAAACCAATATGCTTTGTTTTTGAAAATTGATTTTTTAAAAGTGTATGATAAAATCTTATAGAAATTTTTATTTAAAGCATTTGGTTTTAACAATACCTTCTGTCATATGAATAAAATATTCTTTAAGAATGCTAGTATAACAATCAACATTAATAGAATTCTTGCAAAATTTTTTGTGTTAGAAAGAAAGACAAGACAAAGGTGTCTATTAGCTCCATATCTATTTATTCTAGTAGGAGATATTTTAAACCACTATTCAAAAAGTTGTCACAAACAATGTAATCCAAGGAATTAACATCTTATGAAGTTTTAATCCATAAGTGATTAATAAACATGGAAATGATTTTTCAATTACAATCAAAGAATATAGTAATAATATAAATACTTTAATGAAGATTTTGAAACAATTTAGTGATTAGATTCTAGCTTAGAAATCAAATAGTCTAAATTATATTTTACTAAACTGAAAAAAAACTTCTACAAAAGAACTACATCCCTCCAAATACATCACAAAAGTGGAGCATGTTATGAGACCATATTTTTAATTTAGTTAGGGTGAGATTTGGGCTCAATGACATTCATATAAAGAGGCTATGTTTATTTGGCTCATATGGCATAAAGGTATGCAATCAATATATGGAAAGAAAAAGTCACTCCACTTATTAATATTGATTATAATATTTACTAGTTACATAAGTCTAAAGCTATTATAAAAAAACTTTAAAAAAGCCAAAAAATATAAAATATAAAATTTTCAATATGCATCATAATAATCTTGTTTTGAAAATAAATTGTGATCTAATAAGTAATAAAACTCTCTACCAAATCCTAAATTTTCTACTAAAATATAATTATTATTAATTTTCAAGGTTGTACATCTTACTATATACTTTAAGATAAAGATTTTCAGTGGATTGCTTTATAGCAAGGACATTATTTTTTATAAAATTTTTTATCACTAATTCTTTAGTATACTTAACAAAGTATTTTTTATTGATTTATATTATTTATTATTTTTATTGGTATAATTTGTTTATAATTATATTGTTCAACATCTCATATATTATATACTTGTATTCAACAATTTTGTTACTGAATTTATTTCCTTTTACTCTTTTACTACAGAAATGATGTTTGAATATGCTTTTGCAATAATCCAAAGATAATTATATTAAAATAGGCATCAAATAAAATATGTAGTATGTGATTTTAAAAAATACGAGGAGATTAATTACATGTTGACACAATGAACATTTAAGAATGTTATTTCTATTTTATATGTTTTCTTTCCTAAGATGTTTTTCACATAAAACACAATGAGATTTATTTTTTAATTATATTTAGTACTAAAATATACAACTAATTATAATCATTTAAGGTTTTCTTATTTTTATTTTAATATAATCTATCATGGTAGAAAATAAAAATAATCTTAAAAGTACTTCTTTTCAATACAAAATTTATTTTTAAAAAATGAAATAAGTATAATTTATTTTTTATTTAATTATATAACTAGCATTATAAATTAGTAAAAAAAATAAAGATGTTAAAAAACTTATTCCAAGTATAATTCAATTAATAGATAATTAAGAATGTATATAATAAACAATAAAAATAAAGTTCACAATAAATGAAGGGTGTTGGTAATGCCACCATAGTTTTTGCTACTACCACTATACCACACTATCCACTCAAGATATTTCTTTAGTTTTTTTTTTTCTATAAAAAAATCCCTCAATATTTTTGATATTTATTTTTTAAATTTATATATGAAGCAAATTTAATTTTTAATATAATAATCAAAATTTTAATAAGAATAAATTTAGTAGCAACAATAATCACTATGGTGGCATTTGCAATATCTTAAATAAAAAATAAAATACTTTAATTATTTTATGAATATATATATATATATATATATATATATATATATATATATATATTTTTGCATATAAATTTTATAGTAATCACAAGAATTTATTTTTTTATATTAAAATCCTAATATATATATTTTATTTTATCATAACTATTTTGTGTATATTATTTTTAAATTAATTTATTACCTATATTTTGACTTAATATATGAAATTTAAATTTTATTTTTATATTTTAAAAATATATATAAATTTTAATTGTCTAAAAAATTTTATACAAAAAAATTAAACAAATTATCAATTGAATAGCATTTAATTGACTTTTGATTCAATACATGGCTTTAGCCAAATATAGATTGATTTAAAATATCATCTTGAAATTTTAAAAATTCACATATATATATATATATATATATATATAGAGAGAGAGAGAGAGAGAGAGAGAGAGAGAGAGAGAGAGAGCAAAGACTATAATGTACTAAATAATTTCTAAGTAAAATAAATTAATTTCTAATTTTAAAAATAATATTATTAATTATTTTTATTTATCTCTTTTAACATTTGGTGCATCATGTAATACATAGCTATATTCACTAGTATATTTACTTAAATACATAGAGCTAAGTAGAAGTAAGTAGAAGTAGGCTAAATTATTGATATCTTGTTAGAAAGCTTTTTAGAAGCTTTATAGACTTTACACCTATTTATAAGTAATTAATAATTTGACAATTTAGCCAATAAGTTGGTCACATATCAAAAACATATCCTAAAAATTAGACACATGTCTTACAAGTTGGACATGAGTCATATAGCTTATAGGAAATTGCCACATAATTATTTAATGGATAGTATATATAGAGGCAAGAATGAGCCTTCTTCACTCTAATCAATGTCTTTCTTGTATACTATCTTAGTTTAAGACTTCCTAGTCTTTTTGCATTTGGTAATAGCCATTCTAATTTCAATTCTATATCTATCTTTTAGTTGTTTACTTTCTCTCTTCTGGTTATATAAAATTGTATTATTATTTTTAGAATTTTTTTGTGGTTCATGTCCTTGATATATCAAGCATTTGAATTAATATTTGTGATTTGTGATATTATTTTGTCATGTAATATTTCATCTTTGCCAAATTATTTGTGTTGGTATAAAAAACCAAATTCGACAAAGCAAAGAAGATATATATGAATCTATTTTTGTAATGCATAATGATACTTTTGTTAGCATTATGTATCAAAATATTACTTAAACCACCTTCTTTACAAAATCACACCAATTCTTTTAAAATCTCTATTGCAATAATATACACCAATTATAAAATGTGCCTAAAGAGAATTTAAAAACTATTGGAATAATGTACTAAAATCCTTGTTAGAAATACTTTTGTACCTAAGCAAATGATCTAACATGAGCATGGAAAGAAGACAAAAACATTACTTGGTTATATTTATATAGATGAAACAATCTTCTCCATACCAAATATTATAGATTTAGTCAAATTCTTATGGTCGATTCCCTTATATATTTGCAAATACATTATGGCGCTTAAAACATACAAATGCATGTGAATTCACAAAAATAGCACAAAAATAGCTTAATAACTTGTTTAAGTACAATATTTATAAAACAATGCAATATAATATTTGTTGAGACATACAATTTTAATGCCTAATTTTATTATTTTACTTTTAGAGAAAAAACATTTTGATTTAGACTTTTCTAATAATCTTTAATTATCTAACAAATTAGCTACAATACAAAAATTCTAAATGTCACTACCATAACCATCATCTTAATATGAATATTTTAACAAACAACTCAATTTCTTGAATTAAAAAAAAAAAAAAAAAAAAAAAAAAAAAACTATATATTTATATATATATATCCAACTAGTAAGTATACCAAAACCTTTACAATTCTTTTCCAGGTTTTAAAATAAAATAAAATTTTAACAAGCGTTTAATTTTGTAATATATATATATATATATATATATATATATATAACTCTTACCATTGTCGTAACAAATGTCGTCCACAATCCAATTTGAAAAAAAATAAAAATTGCGCACATTACTATACGATGGTTGATTAATCAAATTCATAATAATTAAATAAATTTACGTACACAACAACAACAGAATATATCAACAATATTACAATAATCACACTACCTTCACACTGCACATATGAGAACAAAGGTTTGTCGGTACCGACGTCGCTTACGTTTTCGGCGTCGCGACGCAGCTTTTGCAACATCCGGAAAGCAACTAATCGATCGATCCACGGATCGAAAGTGTGCGTGGGTTCTGATTCTGATATCCCGATCGGCAGTTGTAGTAGCCACCAAGCCTGTGGTGGATTCCCATATCTCTCATCTACGCCGAGATCGAAACACAAGTCATGCTGAAATCGCCGAAGTCGTGTCTGCTTGGCTTACGTCTATTCTATGTTTAGGGTTTGATCAGATTCTAGCTTTCAAGAACAGGTGGATCTAGTTATTTCTGAAGGTGGGCACGACTCGAATCTGGCCCATTACCAGAGAATTTGTCACTCTGGGTTGCTTGATTTGGTTTCTTGTTGAATTGGGGTCGAATCAATGGGGTGCTGCCAGGCCAAACCTGGCGGATTGAGCAAAGACGACCGAGCTACCCGATGGCGAAGCACTGGCATTGTTGCTCTTCGCGATTCTAAGCTCAAGGTACCCAATTTCTCCTTTTTTTATCTATTTATTTTTCTCGACCTGCGATTGTGAGAATGGGTGGTTTGGGAGCTCTTACCTTTTGAAAAGGTTCCGCGATTCAGAATTGTGACCAGGGTGTTGAATTTTAGCTCTGAGGTATGATCGGATGTTGTTTGGTTTTGTAGGAGCTGCCTGTGGACGTGGTTAGCATCGCTGCTTCTGTGCGGACGTTGGATGCTACTCACAACAAATTGGGTTGGTTTGTTCTTCCAATTGTTCTTCGTTCTGAGATTTTACTGAAAGTTTGTGGTATTTGTGAAGCTGTGCATTAACAAACATGGAATTGCATCTCGAAGCCTTCTCGTCGCTGCGTCGGGTTCCACCTATCTCGTGTTACTAGGTTGTTATAAAGCTTTCTGCTGTTATGTATGACAGGTTCTATTCCAGAGGAGATTGAGAATTTTGTCAACCTTCAAAGATTGGTAAGACTTCCTTTCCTGTCAAATATATTTGCAGAGGGGGATTATCTAGATTGCCATGTAACATTTGGGGTTGCTGTATCATGTTGTTCCTCAGTGTTTTTGAATATTCTTTAAAACAAATTGATTTGCTTCCAGCATAAGTTGTGGTGTACACTTTCCTCTTATATGGATATGTATAGATTTTGGTGGAGAATTTGTTGGAGAGGTTGCCGTTGACAGTCGGTAAACTTCGATCGCTCAAAGTTCTGTTACTTGATTCAAACCGCCTTAGCCTGCTTCCGGAAGAAGGTCATATCCTAAAATTGTTGCATCTTTTTCGTCTTATTTTGACTGTTTCATCTTGTATGCCGTATAGTTTGAATACACGACTAAATGATGTTTTCTTAGGGGAACCATGAAAGAAGCCATGTTTCATTTTGTAAGCTATAGGAATTTGCTTTAACATGCTTTTCTTTTTCTTTTTCTTTTACAAGTTATGCCCTTAACCTCAGCACCATGTGCGCAGTCGGACTACTACAGCGGCTCGAGCGTTTTTCAGTATCTGGCAACAACCTGAAGTCGTTGCCCTCCACCATCGGAAACCTCTCCAATGTACAGTTCAAACATCATATCTTATTCCTAAAATCCTGCATTGTATTTTCGTGGTAGTTTCAGACGTTGTGGATTGTGGTACGTCCAAACTGAACCCTTTAATATCCTCCAGCACAATACCTGGTGTTGCATATGCGCTTCTCAGGAGCTCGGCAGGGTCGTTCTGCAGGTGTTTTTGGCGTGGGCCATCGTTGATGCCTAGAATTTCGGCAGGAAATGACGGATTCATTAAGGTTCTGTATCGTCATCGTTATCGTTTCGGTATCTAATCTTCTTGGTTTCTTTGGCCCCAGCTGATACAGTTGGATGTGAGCAAAAACAGCCTGGAAACACTTCCTGAGTCCATTGGCAACTGCAAGTCTTTAGAAGAACTTATTGCGAACGGTACATCACAAAACCCCCCTAGGACGTGACAATCCCATTAGAACTTCTGTGTGTCATAAAATGCTCTGTAGAAAAGTTCTCGTAGTTCACAATTATGACGTCTGTGAGAACCAGAATCTGACAATATTCTATTGTGCCAGATAACATGCTGCAGGAGCTGCCAGACCCTTTGGGCAGCTTATCGCATTTGAAAACTCTCATTTTGAGTAACCAAAAATTAAAGCAGGTTTCTTCTCGTCTTAACCTTTCAATGCCAGCTTGGGTCCATGTGAAACTATTGCATATTGATGTTTCAGAATTCTATACAAATCTTGAAGTTAATATTCGACTGTGACTTAAACAGCTTCCTCCGTTTCTACTTCGAGACTGCACAGCTCTCCAAACCCTGATGCTGCATGATACACTCATACCTGCTGATCAATTGCATCAGGTCAGTAACTCCCTATCTAGTTCAAAGTTTTAGAACACTTAGTTATGTATTATTCACGCAGACTGTCGGGCATTACCACTGGATTACAAATGAAAAGTTCGGGTGATTATTGAGGTTTACTCAAAATGGTTACTCAAAATATAGAAGCTCCCAAACTTTTCAGCACTTTTTGCATGTCCATGTGGGATTCTTCATGGCTTTGACGAACCGTGCCTTCGATGTGTGTGGTGCCATGTCCTCTGAAGATGGAAGGCTTTGAAGGGTACGAGCAGAGAAGGAGACGGAAGTATGACAAGCAAATTGATGCCAATGTAATTCTAGACTCTCGTGGTTTTGACGAAGGAGTGGATATTCCTTCTGGAGCCAAGTGATTTCAATTTCTTCATTTGAAGAAAAATTACATTACTTTCGAGAGAGAAATGCTGAATAGAAGAGAAAGCAGGTATTCTGTGGTAAAATTTGTTACCTACTGAATGGAACAGTTCGCCGATGTTTTCCTCACTGGTCATGCTTTTGAGTTTCCTCCCTTTTGAGCAAGTAGAGAGGTTGGAAACAAATTTTTGTAATAAGGGAGAGACTGTACTTCGCGAAGAGGAAGTCCTTGCGTTAGCTTGTTCTTTGCTCAACTCGAGCATAATACTGAGACCGGTTAAGCAGTACCACAATTTGCAGCAGTCATCTATGTACTAAGTTTTTAATGCCACTCTTTAGTTTTATCCTCTTTACTGGTGTTTCATTCCCCACCTTTGCATGAATTCAATTTCCACGTACTTCACTGGTACGCTGCAAACCATTACACGATGTCCACTTCTGAACTATCCTTGGTTACTCTCATCTTCTACTTTACAGTTCCATGCATTAAATATAATTTTCAGTCCAAGTCCACTTCAGTTGTGGTTTGCAACGGCTATCACTCATTTCTCCACCTTTATCACAGCAAGTATTATTGTTTCATCACCTTCTCAAGTATGGATCTGATTCAGGTTTTGATAAACCGCGGTCTGCATTATTGAGGAAGAAATGATCGAATCCACTCCGAGGGCTGCAAATTTCAAAGGTGGGCAGGGTGATGACCAGGTCTTGACCAACACAGTGTCTCACAAGCCGGGCAGCTAAACTTGAAACAATTTAAGGTTTGTTTCGTACGTCTACATGTATAAAGATGACTGCCGTGTACAGTTACGTTAACGTTTGCATGCGCTGCATGTAAATATGCGTGTCTGTTGCCGAGTTTTTTCACATGGACCCTAACTTTTCGGCTGCATTGCCAATAGAGGCAGCGAGCTCAGACGCAGATCAGGGAGCGGCAGCGATGGCGACAAGAGCCGGATCATTGTCAAGTTTCGCGGTGCGCCGGTTGTTGGAAAGAAAGGGTCATGTGGGTTCTGTGCCGACACGGGGCTGGTCTGTGGCACTGGAGCGCAAGGACCTTACGCCGTTTGGGGCTCGTTGCGTGTCCAACCAGATTGTGCGAGCCCGCATGAAATCAGTGAACAACATCAAGAAGATTACCATGGCAATGAAGATGGTGGCAGCGTCCAAGCTCTGGACGATGCAGGTCAAGGCTGAGAAGTCGCGCGGCATGTGGCAGCCATTCACAGCGCTCCTCGGCGACGAGCCGTCGATCACTTCCCCGAAGAAGCTGGTGGTCGTGTTGGCCTCTGACAAGGGTCTGTGCGGCGGCATCAACTCCACGTCGGCGAAATACTCCCGAACATTGTTCAAGATGAACAAATTGGCGGCGGAGTCGAACGAGACCAAGTTCGTGCTGATCGGGGATAAGGGCAAGGCGCAGTTACAGCGGGAGTACAGCAATCATTTCTCATCTTTCTTCACGGAGACGCAGAAAGAGGGCATCAGCTTCACGCAGTGCGCCATGATTTCGGATGCGATCCTCAAGGACAACAAATACGACGCCCTTCACTTGGTGTTCAACAAGTTCGAGTCGGCTGTGTCCTTTATGCCCACCGTCGCCACCATCCTGTCCACGGCCACGCTCGAAACTGAAGAAGGACAGAAAGTTTGCAACCTGAACTCGTATGAATTCGAGGGAGACGAAATCCCTAGCGACATGCTCATGAATTTGGCGGAGTTTCAAATGGCGTCGGTGATTTACAATGCCATGCTGGAGAATGCCACGAGTGAGTTGGGTGCTCGTATGTCGGCCATGGACAACTCCACTCGTAACGCTGGTGATGTGCTTTCTCGACTCACGCTCAGTTACAACAGATCACGGCAGACCGCCATCACCACCGAGCTCATCGAGATTATCTCCGGAGCCGCTGCTTTGGAAGGCTAACTCAGCGAGAGTGAGCGAAAGAGAGTGAGCATCCTTCACGTCGTTGGCTGCAATCAGTGTGGTTTATGGCAAGAATCGGCAACTCACCCCTATTTTCGGCAACAAGATCAGAGGTTTTTATCATGTTGTTCTTTCATTTTACAGTTTTCAGGTAGAATCAGTCAGGTCTGAGAGCTGTCGCGTGGCACTGTGATCTCATTAGCAGCACAATAGAAAAAAAAAATTACCTGTTGCTTTTGACAGATAGCTCGACGGCCTGGATTTGCTCTGTTGGGTCATTTGTTCTTGCAAGCTGAACCCATGAACAAGGTGAACCCCTTCTACGGGGTTGCTATCCTTCTGTGTCGATGGAACTGATGTTTTCTAATCTGGTTGTGCATAGAGTCACGCCTCAGCGTTTCCACTTGAAGCTGTAGTTTCAGCCGCTTTTTCAGATCAGATGTTTGTTGATGCTACACTAACAACACTCGAGAATCACTGTGAAGGAGATGTGATCTACTGTCACAGCTCGAAAACTGCAAGAATGTCGAGCCAAGCTGTCTTCACCGACACTTTTGTGCTTCGTTTTTGCCACGTTGAGTGTGAGCATTGCCTTATCACATGTGTGTTTTTGCGCTCCTATTTTTCTTTTTTTACTTCTTCTGCTTCTACTTCTTCTGCTGCTGCTGCTTCTACTTCTTTTACTCGGCACCTGCTATTCCTGGATAAAGCTGAGCATGCGCTATCACAGCAGCTTTTCTACTCTGATTTTTGATGGCCCAGTGGAGTCAAGTTTGTTTGTTCCAACTTCGGTGCTTTACTGAGGTGTTTTACAGAATCGAAACCTCGTAATGCAATGCATAGATTCATGAAACAAATCGATTCTTACTTGGGTTTTGGTATCACTAAGCAAGCTTCGAAGAAGTTTTTTTAAATTAAAAAATCAACAATTTGATTTCTTATCTAAAATTGTAACATATTTCTAAATGCTTGTATCAAAAGTTACTAGAAGCTTTTATAAGGTTTTACAAAGTTGTAGCAGGTTTTCAACTTATTCAAATTCATTGTTTGTAACATCATTTTTTTAGCAACTGGTTTTTAGAAAAATCATGTTTATGAAAACTTGTACTTTTAGAATATTAAGAAGAGATGTATAGTGGTACTGTAGATTAAAGCAACAAAAACTTTGTTTAACAAAAATTTAAAATATAGATAATATCAATTGAATTCTCAATATGTACATATATATACAAAAAAGTAACTTTCTTTTAATTTTTTTTAGTAACTAAGGTTGTAACTAAAATATGCTACAATAATAAACTGAATTCTCTCAAAAATGTCAAACATAACAGTATTATTATAGATGTTATTAAAAAAAGAAAAATTTACGTTTTTAACTTTTTAATCAGTCGAGTGTTCCTTGATGATTGCTACTTAATCCATCCATTTGAATAAAAAATCAAATAATATTATATAAAAGTATGTAGTGGCAAGGTAGCAACATAGCATTTTTTAAATTACTAAAAATTACTAAAAATACATTCTCAAAAAGCTATATATAAAAGCCATAAAAAAATCTGTAAAAAATCTTTAATAAAATTATGTCGAAAACTGTTCATTGAGTTACATTGTAAATTTTAAAAAAATGTAAAATTTATTTCAGACTTTTTGTATTAAATTTAACACATAAGGTGTAAAACTAAAACGTTAATTTATGTTAAACATATGACACCTATGGACGTTCTCTAAAAAATATGAGTGATTACAAAATCATGAATTTTGATTTCATATTACTAATACACTTAAACACAAGTAAATCACCCATAATCACATAAAATCACAAGTTATTTTGAAATTGGTGAAACAACTTCAAATCTTTTTATTATAAGACTAGTGGAAACTTGTGCCATTGGGCAAAACTTGTGCCACTGTGCAATTAGCTGAAAGTTGTTTACAAATAATAAACTTGAGGTCTTTCTATTGGTTATGTAAGATTTTATGCTGGTTAACAATTTCTTTGATTTTAGCCAATGAGAAGGCTTCTTTATCTCTTTGTCTTATATTTATATATAAATTTCCTTATTATATAGATAGTGGGATTTTTTTATTTATTTATTTATTTTTATTTCTGCTATAACCATCATTCCCAAAGTGAAAATTTGATTGATTTTTCACATTTTCTTTATCCAAATTTTAGTGGCAAACCACGCGAGTTCGAAACTTCGAAGCATGGTTCTCGGTTTCGGTTGGTTGAGAGAGTCCCATCACCATCGCTTGAGCCTCGACGTTTGGCTTCATCGCGGCGCTTTGCGCTGATCTCAACCATCGCGATGCGTCGTAACCGAATGCAACACTCTCCATCTCCCGGAGCTCTAGGATTTCTGGGGCTTTCTATCAATGTATTACACCAGGCTACACAATCTCCGCCTCCTCCCCCTCCTCCGCTACTTCCCCATCTGTCTAGTCGTTGTATCTGGAGGACTTCCTCGTGGAAGCTCAGCGTCGCAAATACTTTCGCTGCGCTGTGCTCTGGCAATCTCTCGCTGTTGGTTACTCGTGTGTATTCTTCATTTCAACCTTGCCTTGCAGTCGATTCTACTTGGTTAGGGAGAATTCGTTGGACGTCGACCAGGGCCAGAGTTGCAGTTCAAGAGAGTGGGAAATTTGTAAGGAAGGTTTAAGTTGTTGGGTTCTTGGGAAATTGTGTTTAGAGCTGCACATCCGGTATAGGTGTGAGTGAAATTTTTGCTTTAGATCCTACATTGATGTAGTTGCGTTTGACGAGAAGTTGTGTTGTGATTTTCTGCAATGGATGGAGGGAAATCATGCAGACCTAGCTATCAGACTGATGACCTGCTTGAGGTTCGAGTAGTAGTTCGAAATAACAGTAGCTCTAAACCTTTTGGGTGAACTAAAAGTCCTCCACGCCATAGCCACGAAATTAGCCATATTGTTTGCGTTACGATTTCGACTGTTGGTGCATGAGAAACTTTGAAAATTTTGAAACCGATAGGAGTGAAGTTGGCCCTTGAGGTAATCTTTGAATCTTTCAATTGGCAGGCAGACGCTGTGAATGGCACGTTGAGAGAAATGAAGCGTTAGCAGCTGGGAAACTGTTACATAAAACAGATCACATCAGACCTAAAAATTACGCCTCGGAGTGCTGTGAACTAATTCCAGCAATGGATGACAATTTTCCTTCGAAATTCTAGAGTCAGTGGAGATGAAGCGATTCAATTCATTAATTTTCATACCAATTAGCTGCAGTCAATTTCGTTTTCCAAGATAATTATGGTATAGATCTCATCCTTCATTCCCGAGATGCTGATTCGTAGTGCCTTGATGTGGAACCATATGCAGTGCGAAGAGTTTGCCCGAGCTGGCTATGGCCTTACCATGGCTTGAACTGGTCATAGCGTTTCTACAAGGGTGTAACTGAAAAGGTTCCAAAGGAGATGGGTCCCAAAAAGAAAGGGAAGGGGAAGAAAGCAAAAGGAAAAAAACGGAAGCCTGACCCTGGTTGGGCGAAGGTATGGGACATTCCGACTGCATGCTTTATCTGAGCTTGTCAGCTGGATTTTATTCTCAAAGATCTAAAGGGTAGCTGCTGCTATTTATGAGTGCTGATATAACTATGTGCTCAACTCAGTAACCATTCCCTCAATCCTGTTCTTTTCAGTAATCCTTGATCGTATATTAATCACGTTGGTGGTTGACAACAGACTGTACGGTGGGGAACTTGGAGTAGACCATATGAGTCGATGCCAAGTTCCGCGTTATCGCCAAAGTTTGGTGTCATTCGAATAGAATTTCTTGCAGCTGTCAAAGAGGTCTGGCAAATCTTGCTACATATTTTTGCTACCGTTTCTTATGTGTACAAGAGCAAATATAAGCACCGAACTCTTCTGCAAGCAGCCGTGTCTCTAATCCCCAAGTGCCTGCAGTTAGACATGATATGGAGCAAGACTCTTGCAGAGGATTTCTTAAAAGAGCTATTTAGCATCCCACGACCTAACCTGGTCAGTGCCCCTAATGGTATGCTCGTGTGTAATGACATATTTTTGTTTGTGATTTACTGTTTCTCTTGAGAACGCTATTTTGTTTGACCAAGTATTCTAGAAAAGCCATTTTCTGCAATGAATAGTCTAACCCTCTCTTTGGTTGGAAAATATCATTTAAAAGTCATAGGACATCTAACTTGGTTCAAGAACGGGTTCCAGGAATTTTTCTGTATACGAGGAGCTTATCTCTTAAAGAGATTTGTGTTATCACCATATGAGATTCTCACGGGATTGAAACGTCTCGACATTGGTTGCATGGATGCTCTAGAGTTTGTCCTAATACAGGTACTGCTCTTTGCACGAATAGTTTTCGAATTTTCAGAATAACTATTGAACCTGATGTTTCCAACTTCATCTACCGCACAAGTGTGTGAACAATGGTTTACTGTGTCGGGTTTCTCATGTCTTATCAGATGTATTTGTGGGACAGTGCACATCGCTGGAGTGGCTATCTCTAAGTCGCTCAAAATCCCTCACGAAGGCATTGATAGAAGCTCGCAATTTACAGAGCCTTGTTATTGACAATTGCCTCGAGCTATCCAGCCTTATGGTATGGAGTCAACAGCTCACAACTCTGACAGGATTGTACGATTCGAAAAAGCTACAAGTCCTCTTCCTTGATTGCCCCACCCTTGTCAATTACGAGAGACCAGTGCTCTATGTGAGTTGGTCTACTTTTACTCACCATTACTTGAAAATTCTCTGGCTAGGCTCTTCCTGAACTGAGACTTTGAACCCAGTCATGGTCGCCTGTTTGACTATTGAAGACTGAACTCTTCAGCATTCCCTCCTCCGCCTTTCTCAGTTCTGGATGATGCACACCATGAATCGTCTTCTGGAATGAATGCAGGTAGTACCAAAGCCCAAAGTACTTCACCCTTCCTTGCTGCAGTTGCGAAAATGGGAGGATAAACAAGCAGATAAACCCGAACTTGAATTCGGGCTGTTGCCGAAGGACCTTGTGGTTGATGACGATGCTTTGAGTGATGATACACTCTACCCCAACGTTCCTTGCTTCCCTCGAACCCACCTGCAAGGTTTCTAGACCAGGTACAAGCTTCTTGGTCTAAATTAAATTTGGCCAGGTGCAGTTGCAACAATGGTTGCATGTATGTAGAGGAAGCAGTATTTGGAGACATTTCAGAGTTGACGATGAAGGAACAACTCTAATCATGAAATCCTTGTTCAGAGCTTCAAAGCTGCCTTAGTTCTTCGGAAGTAGTACCACTGGGCAAGGACATGCTTTACATTCACCTAGTGAAACTGGTTTTACTGCATTCAATCATCTGACACAGCTAAAGGGATGATAGTGTTTTTGAGTGACAGGTTCATTTTTATTTTTCTGCTTTTTTTGTCTGATATGTTTTTCTTTGTTTTTCTTTGTTTGTTTGTTTTTTGTTTTGTTTTGTTTTGTTTTTTCTTTTATTTTGTTTTTGTTTTTTGCTTTTTTGTTTTTCCTCGTATTTCTTCTGTGTGGAACAATAGATCATAATCTTGGTATAGTAGCTCTCAGAGATGCTGTGATTCGTCTTGATAGCATACACAGGTGTAAAAATATTGTGCACAAGACTTGGCATTGACATCACCCTAGCCAATCCTCAAAGGATGCCCTCCAATACTTCGAATTTGCAGGAAGAATTTTCCAGTATTCTCATGAGAATATTATCTTTTCTCAATGATGACCCTTTTGCAAATGTGTTTTTACACATGTTAATTTAATATGTGATAATTAATGTATTTTTTGTACAAAGAAATATATAGTATTATTTCTTTTAAGTTACCTTTCAGTATGTTATAACCGGTGATAAGTTTTGATAAATTGAACTGACTTGGTTACACTATAGTGAAGTTATAATTCTCATAAGTTATCAGTTATGGCCAAGGAGGGAAAAACTAGAAGGCTATAACTTTGAAGAGGGTGTAAATAGTAGAGAATTTAGCTTAGCGAAGAATCTAACATGGTCTATTCAAGGACTTTTGTATACAACTTCTTTTGAATGTTGCAAAGAGTCTTGTAGATAGTTTCTTTACCTACATCTCCAATGTCCAACATGGAAATAACCACAAAAAGGCTCTATAGCTTTTCCTTGCATATAAATAACGCTAGTACACAGTCTTCTTTGAAGGTGTTGTTAATACCTTCACCTCCTTCTGCTTATTGATGACAGACAAACTCAACAATTTTGCAATCACCAAGCTCAATATGTGCACCATTTTCTTTGATTGTCTATCAACTTTGGATGTCTACTCAAACAATCTAAAATGTTGGAAACAATTTTATATTATTTTTGGAGATAGTTTTGCCTAAGCTATAAGTGACTACCACAATTGTATCTTAATCTCATTTTGATTGTCCACATATGGAAGCATTGATAGTGTTGCTTGAATGCTGCAATGATTCCAACATCTATTGGTTGGATCTTTGAAGTTACATTTGGAAAAAGCACACAAATATCCATTTTTGGAGAAATTTGGTCATTTATAATATACAATAGTGCATTGTCTACAAGGAGCAAGATCCACCCGCGTGCCCTTCCCATCTCTTTGTCAAGATTTTTGAACCTTCGTAGGAAAAAAAACCTTGGTCATCTATGCTTTCTTATTGGATTGATAATAATAAAAAAAAAAAAAAAAAAAAAAAAACTATTTGTTTGCTTGTGCAACAATTGAAGCAGCAGAGCTTTTAGGCATGGCTGATAAAAAATCAATGGCAATTTGTGGGTTCCGTTGGCATTGGCTTTGAATACAATGGTGATCCCTGCGATTTCCTTCTTATAGCCAACAATTTTTTGTTGAGCAATGGTTTGAATTTCTATAGAATTTTTCTAATAGCAACTTGTGAGAGTGCTTTTGCAAACTTAAACTCGATTTTGGTCCACTCTACAAGAGCCCTCTATGAGATCAAAAGTTTTGCATCCCTATACTTGTAGATCAACAGTCATTGGACATTTGTAAAGCACAACATTATATGGAGTATGCAAGTGTTGGTCATATAGGAGGAAAAGCACTAGGCTAGCAACAAGTGGACACTTGAGCAGATTCATGATTTTGGCTAAACCTAGTAAGTTTTAACCTCCTATAGGTTATGTTTCGAGAGATGAACTAATCCTAAAACTTACAAGAGGTAATATTATATTTGATTTCGAACTAATAGCAAATGAGATGATTATTACATTTACAATAAAATTGATTGATCTTGTAATGAATTTATTGATATTATAATACTTTAAAAATAATAACTATCCATTAGAAATACTTATGTAATAAAGTTAAAGTTTTAGATTTTATTTTAATTATATATTAATTAAATTACTTAAAACATAAAATAATATTTAACAAAACATAAACATATATAAATATTTTTTGAATTATTATATAATAAATGGTTTTTAATATAATTTTTTAACTTAATTATTTATATTTTATTTAAATAAAATTTATATTTTATGATACAGAGTATGTATTAAAAAAAATTATATATATACTTATAATTGATATATAAAATTTGTCTCATCTTTAAATTCCTTTGTGTGTCTACAACCACTTACTCATTGTAGTCACTTAATTTGCCTTTATTGTAGTAATTATTACAATGTTCAATTTCTTTCAAGTACAATGCAATTAAAATTTACATATTAATTTTTTTTTTGGAAGTATATGTAATTTAGTGATTTTAAAAAAAAATCTAAAGGTAAAAATTTGCTAGTTCCTTGCTTTTAATATGAAAAGAAGAAAATATTAAAAAAAATTAAAAGAAATAAATAAAAAGGTGAAAAAGAGAAAGATAATTTGAATAATGAAAATTTTATGTATTTTTTTTTTTTTTTTTATTAAAAATCTTACAATAGTATCTTAGGTTAGCAACAAATAAGCCAAATTTCAATAATTTTTTAAACCAAATCAAATAATTCAAAGATATTTTTTAAATATTAAAAATATATATATATTTTTAAATATTTTTTTTATTATTGTAGGTAAATTTGAGTTTTATTTTATTTTAAAAAAAATTACAAAATTCATTGAGAGCAATTTTAGTACTTTTTAAGTATTTTAAAAACAATGTTTATATTTATTGCTTCTTTATACATTGAATACAAAGTGTAAATAAATAAAATAACAAAAAAATACGGATTATTAATTTTTGATGATTTCCTTGATATCAATATCCAATGATATAAACTTGCATATATTTAATTTTAAAAAAAATATTTATGCAGGTTTCATGAATAAATATATATATATATATATATATGAGATGAATAAAAGATATATATATATATATATATATATTTCTATGTTCTGAATATCTGTCTACCCAATGGACGTTATCAAGAGTATCATTCAAGTAGACAATAATTAGAACCCCCAAGTACAAAGGCACCAATGCTCCGCTTAGAAAGACTTTTGCTGCCAAAGGAGTGAAAGGACTCTATTTAGGGTTTGATCCAACAATGACATGAAGTGTTCTTGCAAATGCAGATTGCTGTCTGGCATATGAGTCAACAAGAAAAGCTCTTTGTTAATTTATTTTTTTCAATTAATCTTCTTCATTTGGATGTTCATCAGGTTTTCCTAATATAAAACTAGGGTTTATAATTGATTTTTATGCTTAGTCTAAATATCTTCACCTAATATATGTCTCGTATCTTATCTAAGTTGATTGTATTGTGAATTTGCTTGCTGCTTTTTGTAGTAACTTATGCTTTGAAACTTTGAAATTAAACTTTAGGGTTTGAATTACAGTTTTGAACACAAGAGATTATTTTCTAATGTCTACCTTGGTATCCTTTTTCTACTAAAAGTAGACCTTTGATAAACTTTGGAAAAGTTTACTCAATCCATTGGTTATAGGATATTCTAAAGCTTTAGGAACATTATGTAAATGAAATTTTGATTACAGTCTTGTCTTTGGTTGTATCACATAGTTGTACATATGTAAATAACTTTGATGTTGGACATAATTGCATTGAATAAAAACATTTATATCTTTTGCTTGTCATGTAGAAATATTAAGGTCATTATTTAGGACTTAATATTTTATATTATATTTAATTGTATGATGTTGCATATCATGAATATTATTGCTAAAATAAATATATTTTAATAGACTTGGAAATTTTGAGCAAAATAATCCTAACAATGATTACCAATGATCAATCCTAAAATCAATTTTTATGCATCAACCATGACAAGAATTCATGTGGAAATGAAGCTTTTAAAAAAACACACACATACAAAGATAAAAATACGAAATTCATTGGTTTGGGAAACTCTTCACTTCCCATGCATCCACAAATACCACCTAAGAGGGGGCATTTCCTCACACCAAAATGACCATAACAAGTTTAAATATATTTGTATTGATAAATTTGTTAATTTAGCATTGGCTGTAGGTTTTATTTAAATTTAATCTATCAACCAAAATATCATACACACACCTAAATTTATCAATACAAATGTCAAGGTCACTATTGCCAAGAATGCAAGGCATATGTGAGTCCACCTCCTCCCAATCAAACTACCTTCAATTTTAACAAAAAGATGGGGGACGGGGTTTAATCAGCTCTACATGAATCCCCTTTAAAACAAAAGCCTCGCTATAAAGTGGGCCGGGTGAATGGAAATACCAAGGAAACCTCACCCGGCCCACTCTTGCCTGTCTTGTCTCGCTGGAGGAAGAAGGCTCACGCGCTGCGAGCTCCAAGTGCTCCTTCCTTTGCAAGCAATCCGCGAGCGATGGCGCTGGGGCGCCACATTTGTTTCGCAAAATCATCTGCATGCTTGTCATCTCCTTCTTTATCTTTTCTTTCAACTGCCGCGCACTTCCTTCAACCCCCCAATCTTTTCTTTTCTCACAAGAGTGTGAAGTCGCCGCTGGCCATGTTGGCTAGAGTGAGCCATGTTGCTAGGTTTCCTGGCTTCAGGCGATGCGAGAGAAGCTTGTTGCACTCTATTAGGTGAGCAATGAAGCTACTATTATATTAACCATCCCAATGATGTTCATGTAGAGGTTTCTGCAGGGTTTTGATCGATGAATCTTGGTTGGTTTTTTGTTGAATGAGAGGCGCATTGAATCTCGCGTGGGTTTTAGCTTTTTGTGGAATTCGTGTTTGGCGTAATTGGGTTTCTGGTGGTTGTCGTGAATCCTTGTGGGTGCCGACATTTGAGAGAATTGTGGTTGTGTGTGAAACCTCTGAGTGTAATCATGACTGATTCATTCTGTTTCCATGGTCAATTCCGTGACGAGTAATGTGTTTGGTTTAAATCACTTATGGCCAGGTGACCTGGATGGTTCCTGTGGGCGGTGTTGAGAATTTTCACCTGCAATTGTATAGTATACTGTAGAAGGTGGAGGTGGGTTGTTAATTCTTCTTCTGGGTATGACTGCAGGTGCAATGCTTCATCCTCAGCGCCACAAACGTCTGAGAAACCGGAGTCTAAGAACTCAAGGAACCCAAGGGTCTCAGAAGGGGGCAGGAGGAAGAAAAGCGCTGAAGTAGATAGCACATCTTCCAGGGAGGACATTCGCACTCTCCGCTTGAAGAAGGTGCATCATCTTTTGCTTTCACGTGAGCATTGGATAAATGGATTGAGCGCTGCTCTTTAATTTCACATTGCTGAGCATTTCGGTGGGGTTTTTGCGTCTGTAATGTGCTTTTGGCTAGAAAAGTTCTTTCCGTTTGTGGGACACATTAGTCATCGATCATATTCAAATCCGGCGATAGTTCTATGATTTCGGTCGATCCCTACTTGTCCATGGTAACAGAATGAATCGCGTGGAGGTTCTTATTTAAGTTTCATCTCACGTGTTGCCATGTGTATCCCTTCTTTGGGCTGTTTTAGGTTGAAGATCTTAGGGCGGGAGGATTTGAACCGTATGGCTATACATGGGACAGGACGCACACAGCTGCTGAGCTCCAAAAACAGTATGTGGACTTACCCAGTGCAACAGAAGCTAACGAAGAGAAGGACCATGTGGCCGTAGCAGGTCGCATCATTGCTCGGCGAGTGTTTGGAAAGCTTGCCTTCCTCACGATGCGAGATGATTCAGGAGACATTCAGGTTTGACGCCATTATTATCTGCAGATACTACAAGATAAAGTAGAGATCGTATTTTTTCTGATACGGATATGGATGTCATTATGCTTATGTACATAACTATTCGATCATGGCTAACTTAATCCCGGCTCTGGACTGGATGATATTGGCAGTTGTATTGTGAGAAAGCGAAACTAACCGACGAAGCCTTTGACCAATTGAAGACTTTAATGGATATTGGTGACTTCATTGGTGCCAAGGGCACAATGAAGAGGACGGAGAAAGGTTAGCAGTTTTGGTGGGCTATTTTTGTAGTTAATGTGGGTCCAGTTGGTTCTTTAGGGTAACTCATGTGATAGTGTATTAGTGGTAAAATCTTTAAGCAACTAGTGTTCTTTATTTTTCAGGAGAGCTGTCTGTGCTTGTTGGAGAGCTTTCTATCCTCACCAAGTCTTTACTCCCTCTACCCGACAAATGGCACGGACTTACTGATGTTGAGAAGCGGTATCGCCAGCGGTAGGTTCTTCACTTGACTCGCACGTATCAGTCATCGCACTTGATTCGAAATGGGCTTTTTGTCCGTTTAAAGTACGTGATTTTTTTTTTTTTTTTTCTTTTTCTTTATTGACGTGTCGGTGTGAGTGGCAGGTATGTGGACATGATTATGAATCCAGATGTTGCCACTGTATTCCGTGATCGGGCTAAGGTCAGGACAATGAACTTTTACTTTGTCATCGCATTCTATAACTCCATAATTTGGAGCATTGTTGGCTTACACAGCATGTATCATGGTAGTCCCCTGCTTTTCAGATCATGAAACCAAGTCAAATCAGTTTTGAGCAACTCTCTGTTGGTGTCATGCTCTCGTTAAGGAGAATTTCCATATTGACAAGAGTTTTCGTCATTATCAATTTAGTTAAATATTTTGCTCAATTCTCGCAAAAGAGTATTTTGATTAAACTGTCTGTGGCTTGATATGGTTTGCGTGAGGATAGATCATCTCAGAGATACGAAGACACATGGAAAGTCTCGGATACCTGGAAATCGAAACTCCAGTTCTTCAGGTATTTACTTCAAAAACATGCACCTGAACATAGTATTTGACAATTTCATGCTTTTAGCTTGTTATATTATGTCATTCTTTTCCATAGTAGCAAATCGTAGAGCAGAGCCAGATAGGCAACTTATCCATCATCTTCATCAGCTCTGGAATCATCTGGTTGTTTCTATGCCAATTAGGAAAGCGTGTCTATTCAAGTGTGTGTTAGTTCAGAGCGAAATGCATTGTTTGATGAAATCACGTATATGCACATCATGCCCAACCTTCATGTGCGCAAAGTGGAGGCTTACTCGATACTCAAACCCCTTCTTCTACTTTCATCTATTTTCGATCCTTCAAATATGATCTATGTTATTAGGATTTAAGAAGAGCACCGAATCGGCTTTACCGAATTGGAGTTATGGGTTTGCATGGGATATAAACAGGGAGAAGCTGGTGGAGCTGATGCAAGGCCTTTTGTGACTCATCACAATGCTTTAGGACAGGATATGTATCTCCGCATAGCCACCGAACTTCATCTAAAGCGCATGGTGGTAAGTTGCGAAAAGTGTATGGATTCCTGTAGACGCTACTGGTGGATACATATTTAGCAATCCAGGGTCAACTGTTGGTTTCACCTCCGGCTTCCAGATTAATCATATAATAACCCTATGTGACTGATTAAGGGGCTTGTTGTTACGATGACCGTCTATATTTTATTAAGAAATATGAACTCTAAATTTTTTTCGCTATCATTGCTAAGGGCATGTCGATAGAGAGCTGGAAAAGTTTGTAGTTTGATGTACATGCGGTACCCTGCAGGTGGGAGGTTTTGAGAGGGTGTATGAAATTGGCCGAATTTTCCGAAACGAGGGCATTTCAACACGTCACAATCCCGAGTTCACATCTATTGAGGTACTCAAGGGTCAAAATTATTTGGGATACCTTCTCTGGCTTTTATAACTCAAGTTCGGTACTAGCTGTGGAATTACAACTGTAATGGTGATATATATATATGAAATTTTATAAGAAGATTCGATATCTTAGAAGTGTTTTTACAAACTTGGAAACGTATATGTTTCATCCAACGTTTCTATTACTTGCAGCTATATCAAGCGTATGCCGACTATGATGACATGATGAACCTTGCTGAGGAGATCGTTGAAAAATGCGCACTAACAGTCAATGGCAGCCTTTCCCTTACTTACCAGGTTTGCTTTATTATATGTTCAATTTAGTTTATTTTATCGTCTTTACTACAGGAGATTTGTCATCAAGCTTTTTATGAGGTGGTGGAGATCCTTGATGCTGCGAGGATTACAACTGAACTATGTTGACTTTTACACCGAGCCTTTTAGAATAGCATCTTTAGAAGTAAAGAATTGGAAGTAGTCTCTTCTGTCCTGCCTATGCTCGTTGAAAAAAATTAAGAATTCAAGCTTTTTCTTTACAGCCTAGAATCGCGGAGTTAACCGCAAATCATTCAGAGGAAAATTTTCATAGTAGTTGTTCTTAGACGACTATTGTAGGTAGCCAGAACCCTAGCTATCCTTCATCCTAAGACATCTGTAATTGGTCAGTGCAGGGCACAGAAATTTCTCTGCAAAGGCCATGGAAGCGGGCAAGTATGCATTCACTGGTAGAGGAGGTCACTGGCATTAACTTCGCTAGCTTTGGTGATGACATAGAGGCAGCAAAAAATGCAGCCGTGAGTTTCTTTGCAGGTCACATTGAGAGGCATGACACTGGGACCATCTTAAAGGCCCCTTCAATAGGCCATCTCGTCAATGAGGTAATAGCTGCCTATCTGGAACATTCTCATGTCGCTCTTTTGTCCCACTCAGTGGTACTTGCACTTCGTAATTTCAAGTTTCTAATAGAAGGAAGTAGGATGTAAATGAAAACCTGCAAATATGTTGAGTAGTAGAGTGAAGGTTCGGACACAACAGCGTTTTCTGTCTCAGAATTTTCCACTGGCAAATAGAAACATAGAAAAAGATGTGACTTCTTGTTGAGACCGTCCTAATCTGATCTCCTGCGCTTTTTGTTGTATCTGTTTTGTTTTCAACTGACCCCTTGGTAACGTCCCTTACGCAGGTGTTTGAGATGGTAGTGGAAAAGACTTTAATACAGCCAACGTTTGTGATGGACCATCCCGTAGAAATTTCACCGCTGGCTAAACCACATAGAAGGTATGCATATCAGGTGTGGCCCAAACTAGGCTCTATAGGTTTAAATGGTGCGGATTATCATTCAATCACGTTGAATTTCAAATACTTTGAAAGCAGGGATGACGGAATAGGTTTGCCTGCTTTCGCATCTGACGGTGAATTATGTGGTACATCTGGGTTGTGCAGTAAACCTGGGCTTGTTGAAAGGTTTGAGCTTTTTGTATATGGTCGGGAAATGGCTAATGCGTTTTCAGAGTTGACGGATCCCATTGAGCAGGTACGCTTAATAACGATGTATTGAAGTGGTTTTAAAAACGAATCCTGACTGCTTTACGTGTATGTTTTAGAATCTTTTGTCGCAGGAAATGTGATCTGGCACTTAATCGTATGATATTTTTCCGATTGTGCAGAGGTCGCGATTCGAAGCACAAGTGCGAACGCACAATGCTGCAATGGCCGCTGCTGCTGAGGCTGCAAAGGCTAAGGGCGACACTGCACTTACGAGCGCTATAAATGACGCGTATGAGGTTGGCATGGACGAGGACTTCGTAACTGCGTTGGAATACGGAATGCCTCCGACTGCTGGAATGGTGAGCATATTTCCAATATAAGTTTACACAGTTCGGTGCATCTTCTGCATTACTTATATTCCTGTTGTGGTTCGTTGATTGGGGACGTGTTAACTGGTTAATTTAGTGCTTAACTAACCAGCCGGAGTCTGGACCAGCTTTAAATTCTTAGGAGACGGAAGTGGTAAGCAACCGGACAAGTGGAGTCTGGTTATAAACACTAGGCCATGCACTTGTATCAAATTTTGATTGACCGTCGAAAATGAGATATTTGCCTCAGGACTGTGGAACTTTCTGTTGGAAGATTGGGTGCTGTCAGATCCAACGGTAAATCACCAAATACAAAATGAGTCTTTCATCTGAACTAGTACTGTGGTATTGTTTGGGTGTTGTGCAGGGAATCGGAATCGACCGCCTGGTGATGCTTTTGACAGACAGTGCAAGCATTCGGGATGTCATCGCTTTTCCTGTGATGAAGTCTCAATAGAAGTCCTCTGTCGGGCATGGATGCTAGACAGGGATTCAATTTTGTACTACTCAGTTCTGGGTCGATACAGAGCATGGATGGAATTTAATTTGTGTTTATCCTCAACATTTATGAACACAGAGAAAAGAATCTTTCTTTGCCTAGTATATACCAGTCACCTCCTGCTAGTGACAGATCTGAAATTGAACGGTCCCAAATTAGGACCAAATCACGCTTGTGACACAGAAGTTCGGAAATTCTGAAAACTTGAGGGTGTCATCGTTTTCATTATTCACGAGAATGTACACAAGGTCCAGGCTTCAACGTCCATACTTCTGGAACTCCCATTCACTGTTGTCTGCATACAACGAGGTCGCCAGGGCGAATATCAATAACATGATCACTTGAATCAGAGTCCGTAACAAAACAGGCACAAACTGTTGATCAAGGCCAGGTACAAATCACAGCATTACAAGGTTTAGTAGCTTACCCAGAGGGCAAACTTGTCTGGTCTTTAGCCACCTGCTAATACAATGGAAATGGAATGCATGATTGCAAACGCCTGCCAATTACACAGATTATGAGTCGCATAGGATGTAAGGAATAACACAAAAAAACATTCGATTGACTCTCTGGAAACATGCCAGAAAAGCACTCCACTGACAGTACATTCAGTAAGAAAAGAGATGCATACCCCACGCTACAGTGCATTCCTCACTGGTGGCACTTGCTTGGTTTGCTTGGCACTCAATACCTGCAAAATAAGTGGCCAGACCATTAGAACGGCCGAAACAGACGATTGTAACAAAGAAATCCAGGATCCTATCTACAAACAAAATAATTTTATTTATCAAATAAAACACTAAGCTATTGAGATGCAGGAAAACTCAAGTGCACCGGAGGGAAAATCATGGCAATTTGAGTGCAAAAAACTTACATAGGTCCATGATGTGATTACGGCAAATAGCGCAATTATCCACGACGATATCTGCAAACAAAACGAACAACACCATCCAGTCGACCACACGTCACTTCTAGTCCCTAGAAATCCAACGCAGCCAGACGTACCTATTTCTACCGACATTCCAAATTGTGACCACGACCCAAACTCATCGAAATCCTTGTTCCCTCTCCTCACTAAAAACTTTGGCTATCCCAGAACCAATTTACAAAAAGCACGCAATACTGGCGACAAGAAACAAATCACTTACCCCAAGCCCAAAGTGCAACCGCATTCCACTTCTTGATCTCAAACCGCTTAGCCCGCTTGGTCACCGCACTCGAACTAGCACCCGCGCTCAATCCCTCGCCGGATGGCACCGTCAACGTGTCGGTGTCAGTGCCGGCCATCTTACGACTTCGATCGGGCATGGTCGTTACAAAAGACTGCTATTCTGCAAGCTAGTAAGTCTAGGTTACCCACCGCACCAAACTCGTCGCGAGAGATCGAAATTGATCCCAGTGTGCTGCGACTGAATTGAGTGAGCGGCCTTCGCTTCGCTCTTCGTGAGCCCCCAACTCAAATCTTCACATAAAAAACCGTAATTACACGAGCGATAAGAGGCAAGAAGTTCATACAAATAATTCGGTGCTGCGGCAACGCTATAAGATACTTCGAGAAAACCGGTAAACTTCAGGAACAGAAAAAGGGTCAGAATTCTTTGGAACTTACCGTAGAAGCATAGTTCTCAGACTTTATGCAGACCGAGAAGTCAATTAGCCAACAGTTTACAGACTGGTGGAAATATATGAACAGATAAATCTTAAGTGAGCGAGCAGGATGCGCAGACAACTACAATACATCTGGAGATCTATATTTAAATAACTGAAGTGAAGGGTCAAGGGAAAGCTGGGTGACGACAACAAAGGCTAAGTGGAAATGGAACAACATCAAAGTTTCTATTGGATGGGAGACGTCAAACCTCGGGCACACACGCAATGACCTTCGACGACGGCATTTCGCAGTGTCTGTTCATCCGTTTCCAAGGAAGGCGTCGCGCCTTCTTTCGGATGCGGGCCTCAGACACGACGTTCCTTCGTTTCCTTGTTTTCGAGATTCTCATGATGTGTATGGGTCGTTCGATAGTTGGGTTCTGACGAACGGGGTTCTATTCATCGGATTGCCAAAAGTTGGATGTGTCCTCCGCTCATAAAGTTGTGTGAGTGTTGCCTGTCCGATTGTGCAGCATTCTGGAAGTTGTTGAGTTCATTTTTGCTGATCCTTGGATCGATGCTAAAGTCGGCGCATGCTTGATCAGGTGGTTTTGATTGCTTTTGTGTGTTTCGTTGTGATGTTAGAATTCCGAATGTTATTTGGTTTCTGGGATTGCGAAAGTTCTGGAAGTGGGACATCTTGTGCTTCCGTTGTTCGTTTGAGTATGATAGTGTAGCTCTGTTTCTAGGTATGGGAATGGGAGTTTCGTTGTCTTGGAAAGAGCTCTTAAGGGTTGAAATCCTCGGTGTGGTTGAGGTCGCCGTGTTCTCTCACGAGAGCAACGGTGGAGCCGTTATGTTCTATAAATTGCGGGATTAGCACTTCTTTCAGTTAGTTAGTACAATTCTTCAGCTATGTCGTTTTCTTTCTTCAAACAGTTGAAGCCCAAGACACCCGCCGAGCTAGTGCGGCAGGTGAAAGAATCGTTGTCGTCACTTGACACGAAGACAATGGGCGACACACGACTCCTGGAGAAATCGATGGAGGAGGTGGACAAGAATCTCAAGGCGATGAAGGATCTGCTTTTGGGGGATAGCGATACGGAGCCCAATGCTGAGGTTGTTGCCGAGGTCATTCAGGAGATATGCAAGATTGATGTCCTAGAGCTCATTGTGCAGAAGATTCCGACAATGGATTGGGAAGCGCGCAAGGATTGCGTACACATTTGGGGTGCAGTGTTGAGGCAGAAAGTCGGTGCTACACAATGCGGACTTGAGTATCTGGAAAGTCACACCGAGCTCCTGGACTACCTAGTTTTGTGCTACGAAAACAAAGAAGTTGCTCTGAATTGTGGTACTATGCTGCGGGAGTGCGCCAGGTATGTGACCCTGGCGAAATACATGCTGGAGTCTGTGAGCTTCGAGATGTTTTTCAAGTTTGTGGAGACTCCTAACTTCGATGTCGCATCAGACGCCTTCGCTACATTCAAGGAGCTCCTTACCAGACATAATCCAGTGGTGGTGGCATATTTGTCCTCTCGCTACGCTTCTTTCTTCGCCAACTTCGACAAATTGCTTCGGTCTACGAATTATGTTACGAGGCGGCAATCTTTAAAGCTTCTCAGCGACATTTTGTTGGAGCGCTCAAACTCCGCAATTATGATGCTATACATTTCTGATGTTCGAAACCTGCGAGTGATGATGACATTGATAACAGATCCTAGCAAAAACATCCAGGCATCTGCGTTCCACGTATTCAAAGTTTTCGTTGCAAATCCACAGAAACCGCCTCAGATCGTCAGTATACTCGCCAAGAACCGTGAGAAGCTGCTGAGGTTTCTGGACAATTTCCATATTGACAAAGAAGATGAGCAGTTTGATGAGGAGAAAGAGCTTCTGGTGAAGGAGATCGAGGGATTATCGTCTTTGAATCTTCGAAGTCGTTAGCTGCTTGGCAGTCAATCAGCGATTGAAGTGAAATCCTCCCAGGGTTTTAGGCTTTTGTGTCTTAGCCCTAAAGTTCTGGTTTCTGATTTTATTACTATTATCATTATTATTAACCTCGAGGGGGTTGCAAGGTTAACTCTCGATTCCATTTTTGATGTTACTGACCCCTTTTCCAAAACCATAGATCTTCATTGTTCCTTGGGGGTTGCTTTTGCATTGACTCGGATGCAGGTTGTTAAATCACCAAGAAGCAAGCATGTACGTTGGCTTTATTGAGCAGCTGGTACTGGTTAATGATATTGTACATATAGAGCACAAGGACGATACCAGGTGCGATTTATAGAAATTCAAATTTAGCATCTTTTCTTGACTAAATTTGTGCGCATAATCCTGGTGTCATTATGAAAATATTTTAATTCTAGACATTATAAAAAGAAAACGAGAGAGAAAATATTAGCATAAATGCTATATAAACTAGTAGTTAAATCATGAATCAAAGACTTATTAAAATCCTTTAACAATCTTTTTATTAAAACAGAGATAATTGATTACAAAGAAATAGTTTCTAAATCATAAATTAAAGAAAAGTATTTAAATCAAATATTCATCCAATTCTTGAACTCTTAAATTTAGAAAATATATGTTCAAAAATATATAGTTCAAAAATGATAAAAGTAATCCTAGGATAATATATGTAGCTCAAATAAACATACAATGTAATATTTCAAAATAAAACATTACCTTTGAAAGGAAACTAATCACTTTAATATTGATGCCTTTTAATATTAATTTTGCTAACTTATAAATAAGAAGATCCTTTCTTTTGGACCCAATCTTGATGTCCTCAATTAAAATTCTCCAAAAATTATGCTCAATTTTGCTAATATCTCTTAACAAATTATATTCTTTATTGATTTTTATGTTGGCACTCTCATTGACTTCTCAATTCTTTGTCATTCACTCACCCATTCTCCTCCTTGACACCTCCTATAGTACCCACAACCCATGACTCTAATTACACTCGAGATGTTGAATATGAATCAAGACAAGTAGGCCAGAATATTAGGATTATAGAATGACAGAATATGCTGCTACACAAGGGCCGGGCACATTTTGCTTTCCATTGGAGTCCACATAAGTTACTGTTAGGACTGCCCTGCTAGTGAAATTTGCATGATACTCAGAGCAAGTCTAGATCCATGCCAGATCTTTGGACAGAAGATAGCTCCACTTTACCAGTAGAGTTTCACAAGCACCGCCTTGCAATATCACGACTTAGATGTACATGCTATCGCATACAATCTCGAGGTATCTGTAAAGATAAATCTGCGTACAAAGCCAATCTCAATGTGGTGCGATTTGAAAACTGTGCACAAATGTGGAATACTGGTATTGTATGCGTCACCAACATCTAATATTCCACTGTCTGCCTTACTAACCTATATACACACGCACCATCTGCAGCCTGTCTGTTCAAATGTAATCCTCTACAAGACAAAAAAAATAAATAAATAAACAAAATCATACTCGCCCCAGTTCTTGGGTGTTGAAAACAGAAACGGAACGAGTGGATTCGAATGATCAGCCTGGCAACACAATCGGTACATTACATTCCGCTGGAGTCTTTTGAGTGGCCCCTTGGCAGAAAGAGAGAGTGTCCGGGCAACTTTCTAGGCAGTTCCTCACAAAATTAGCACGGAAATCAGGTAAGGTCAGATTCAGAAGAGGAGACGGAATACTCCCAGTCAGATAATTGTCGTCCATGTACAGCTGCCCCAATCGAACCGTTCCATTGGGTGGGTCCGCCACTTTGAGCGCATAGGAGTAAGGAATGGACCCCGTGAACAGGTTTGACCGCAGAGCAAGAACCATGAGCTTCTGCATCTCCGCTAGAAACTCGGGTAACGTTCCCCCAATCTCGTTGAAGCTCAAATCCATGGACAAAAGCTCACTTTTCTCCCCCGTCGACATATTGTAAGGCTCCACATCCGTGAACTGGTTGTAAGATAAGTTCATCTGTTGCAAATTCGGCATGCTGAAGAGGAACGAGAATACAGAACCGTTGAGCTTATTCTCCCGCACATCTAGGACCTGAAGAAAGGTTAAATTCTTCAAGCTTAGGGGAAGGGGGCCAGTCAATTGATTTTTGCGCAATGAGAGCAAAGAGAGTTGAGGGGGAACGGAAGGCAAGGAGCCGGTAAGGTTGTTGTTGCTTGCGTCAAGGAAGGAGAGAGTGGACATCCCTGCAAGAGATGGGATGCTTCCCATCAGACGATTGTTGTCCAAGTACATGTAGGTCAAATTCTTCATCTGGTTGAAAGAATCTGGGATGGGCCCTTCCAAGTAGTTATTGGCAACCGAGAAGAAAGAGAGAGTGGAAAGGAGGCCTAAAGATGCTGGCAATTGCCCACTGAACGCGTTCTTTGAAAGGTCCAGTTGAAACAACTCCATGCAATTGCCTAAAGTGTCGGGAATGGGACCGTGGAGGTTGTTTCCAGAGACTATGAGCCGTTGAAGAGCAGTGAGGTTGCCCACAGCAGGTGAGAGGAGGCCCGTGTACCCAGCGCCAGTTTCGAGACGAATCCCTATGATGCGAGAAACGCCGGACACGGGTAGGCTACAATCTATCCCGCAGGTAAAATGGGCACTTGCCCGAGCTTCGCAGGGATCAAAAGCAAAGTCCCATGAGCCCATGCATGAGGCGTTCATAATGGAGGATGCATTCAGCGCCATCTTCACCTGATCAAAACAAACACGGTTTCAGTATCCATATAACTCATGTGTCTTACATTGCACTATATCCACGTAGTGATGGATGCTGCGGAGATGCAAAACTGCGCTTGTAGCATCAGGTACTTCACTCTTCTCAATGTTCGTGTCCTCTCAAGAAGGAACTAAGATACAAACTTCAAATCTTTCAGCTTGAATGATCGGATGAATTTCACAGGATGTCGCATGGAGTGGATCTTACCTCTTTCAGAACTTCAATATCTCCAGGATGAGTAATAGCCTGAACATGCATTAAGCTTTGGGTGATGGTGACAAACACCATCACCATTAACAATAAACCCCGCACTCCCCTGGAATGCTTAACTCCCGATTGTTGGCTTCCAGAACCCATTGTGAATGATGTTTCAAAGACAGGGAGCCTTTTCCCTACCCTTCTCCGATCTTCAAATTGCTTGCTGATGACAAAAGCATGCATAGGAATGCAGCTCTGTTGAAAGTCCTTCACAACCTCTACTCAGTACCTTTTTCAAGTGAAAGCTGTAATTTCTCATGGTAGTGGCATTTCTACGAGCAACTGTAAGTGAGATGGCAATGCCAAAGTCTTGCAAGTAGACGGCATCCTTAGTACCTTCTTCCCAATGTGTTAAACCCAAAACCTGTATGCAACCTCTCAGCAAGAAGTCAAACCCAATTCAAAATGTATCCAAATTATGGAGCGACAATTTTCATGCAGAAGTGCAATTCAACCAGTCACTGCTTTCATCCTCCTGTTGCTCCCTGCTGGCACATTTCCGCTGATAATAGATAAACGATCACACCAACTCTACTACCACTTCAGATTCTCAAACCCCTGAAGCAGACAGAAACAAGAAGCACAGGGTCATAATTCGGACACAACCACGACAGATCAGAAGAGTGTGCGAGTTGAACGTTGAAGCTGAACATCCCACTCCAACCGAAACCATGATCAGGCTCTGCTGTCCACTCAAAAGAATCCCATTGTCAATTTGCAACTAATCACTACCACGAGATACTAAACTCCAGCAACTCACCGTCCGTTGTTGCAAGCTACCGCAATAATTCTACCCCAAGGGGTAACTCCCACCACTGCACACTCGACAAAAACCCTACGGCTGGCGTGCAAACAAATCTCTAGCAGCATCAAAAACCACAAGTCCCGCTCAGATGGAACCCACAATATGCCCATCCCAGTCTCCTAGTACAAGGTTACCCACACCAGCGGAACAACCCAACGTAATGCTTCCATAGTGCAATGTGCGCTCACCACCAGCTTGTCAGACGGAGGGCGCCATCACTGCCACAGACCACTGCCATTCGTGCATGCTCTGCTGCGAATTGTCGGACTCCCACCACCTCCAGCAGCTACTATACGATTCTCCGTCCCTCTGCGCTGAGGTTTACCCTATTGCAAGCCTCCACAGATGACGCCAGCAACATCGCAGGGTGCCGAATCAGTGCCAGGCTGCGATCCCCGGTTGCGGAATTCCAGCTTCGTCTTGTTGTGGGAGTCCCCATCTTGTCCTGGATCCGAGTTTCCGCATCCGTGGCGAGCTGTGCGAGATCGAGCAACAGTACTAGCGAGCGAGTAGAGAGAGCTGAAGCCGCTCGATCATCTGCGCTGCCGGATTTGGCATCCCCGGGTGACTCTGCTGACTAGGATTGCCACCTAGGGTTCTAAACTTGTCCAGCTCCGCGCCTAGCCCCACTGATGGCTCGCCAGCTTGGCAACGCCTCGTACCAATCGCTTTTGTATAGCGTATCGGGTAGTATAATCGTATGTATTGTGTAATAGTAGTCGTAACGTATTTGAAAATTCTTATCTGTATTTCCTTATTGAAGTCCCTTCTTGATGAGAAGTAGAATGGGGTTTTTTTTTCTCCTTTCTTTTTCTTTGTTTTTTCCTATTTTTTCCTACACCTTTGGATTAAGGAATGGTCGTGTTCAAATAATTCCTCCAATGAGAAGATTATGGGTTTTGTTTTAGAAAGACTCTTTTTTGTGGTGTGCGGAATAAGTTAGTGTAACTTTGTAAATTGCATTGCAGCCACAAGAATTAGAGGTTATCCGAAATAATCAATACAATCGTACTAAATATAATTGATGAACTTCTTGTTTTCTCATTCTGCCCAAAAACACAAATGTGTGCAAAAATGAAAAATTAGATCATTACTTAGTTTATCTATTTTATTGCATGATTTCTATAGAATGTTTAAAATACAATCAATATATTTTTAATTGTTTTTTTAACAAATCATTTAAATGATAATTGTTACAGAAAGCCAATCGTAGTAATTTTTTGGATGACCTATCTGAATCACTGTAATTTTGGTTTGAATTAGAAACCATGACATTAAATACAATAAATGAAACGAAACACAACGACTAACGTTAACGGAGCAAAGCTTTCCAACATGACCAAGCCGAAGAAACCAAACCTCATCGGACAATCCTGTGGGAGTTAAAAAACAAAACGCACTCCCGGTGGGACTCGAACCCACAATCCCCTGATTAGAAGTCAGATGCCTTATCCATTAGGCCACGGGAGCAACCCATGTTCAGGTAGTATCTACTTTAGTTTTTGAATAGAGACATATCTGGTAGTTCCAGATTGCGATATTTTTTTTGTGACGGCTAAATCGTTGTCTTTCGTTTTAATTGCCCATTTGTGTTACGGTTTAAGTTTAATCGTACATTACCAACAACCAAAGACCTTTCAAAACGTACTCTATTTTGAGGAAAAATAAAATACATGGATGAAATACAGCTCTATTGAGGGAATTGGGAGTTATTAGACTTTCTACATTGCAGATCCAGATTTTTACGAATGCTACAAGATTTTCTCGGAACAATTCACGGAAAGCTTCCCTGCTGCTGCATGAGAATCTCGCTCAGGCTTGTTGAGTGATATCTGCATAGGAGAAAATACACACTATATAATCAGGATGTGATTTTGTACCCCTTTCAAAAAAAAAAAAAAAAAAAAAAAAAAAAAAGCTAATTTTCGTGGTCTTATCCAAGCTGGTGGAGCGACAAATAACACATTTCCTTGTTTGCGTTACCAAATAAGAGGTGACAGAAGAATAGATGCATATACCAAAAGAATATCTTCGTCTGTGCCAAAGGCTTTGCGAGCTTCATCTAGTGCATCCAATGAAATTCGCTCACTCGTGCTGTACAGAAAAGAAAATTCGATCAGAAACAAATCAAAAGCTTGACTACGTTGTTGTCGGGAAAAGATCAAGGATGGAATGTCTGGAGAAGGGGTGGAAATTACCTGCCGCTTGCTGGATCTCGTATTTCAAACTCATCCGCATCCATGTCATATCCACATATCACAACGTAATGACCTACAGCATCAACGTTGACATTAAAAATCGTTTTGTTGTGAGATACCACTAGATGTTACGAGATAAACCAAAGCATCGCAAGATACCTTAAGAGTATCTCACCGGTGTATCCTGTGTTGAGACCACAGCAGTCAGCAAGGCAAAGCTCGTCCAACCATGGGTGACTGCATAAACACGAACCAAATCAACCACATAAACTCAAGTTGTATTTATGGGTACATCACCTCGCATTCCTTCAACAATCTTGTGCATCAAACACCGCTATAGTTTCTACAAAAACTCAACTGCCCGTAACATGCTTCTTATCATACTATTTAAAGCAATTTTAAATCCAAATAAGGAAAGTCGACCATGACAAGTACCTAAGCTTGCGCTTGTCAACTAAAGCAATGGCCAAAAATCCACCGGACAAAATCATCAGTGAAAGTTCTTCACCGGTTATTGATCTCCACTGCACCAAAGAGAGAACGTAGTAAATCAGAATGTGAAGACGCACAAAAAAATTTGCACACATCCATTACGTGCCATGCAGGAGAATCAACAAATTTGTGTACCTGCACTCGGATGCCAACTTGGGGAGCCTTCGCAAAAAGCATATTGACGCGCTCACCATCTTCTTCCATATTTCCCTGCATCCACGGATGCACGATACATCCACTATCATGTCAAAACCACATCACACTGCCCACAAACAAAATCAGTTAATGTACAAGTGCTCTCATTTGAGCACAATACTAACCTCCCACATAAATACAGCGAATAGAATTTGCATCGCATCCTTATGGAAGTGCTTTGAGATGTCAAAAAAGTAAGGCAAATTACTTGGTAAAAGGTTTCAACTGCAAAACTAGGATTGGCTCCGATTGTGACAGTTAGAAACGCCACATCAACCTTAAAATGCCGCAACAAGTGAGCTAGGTCCACTGTCCATATGCTGTACCATAGCAGAAATGAATATTAAACAGCTTCTACCCACTAACATACACACGAGTTTCTGAGGAGAATCCAGCAGAGCCATTGCACATCCCATTAGGCAAAATAATAATAATAATAAATAATAAAAAGAATAAAAAAATAAAAAAACAATCGAGGAAGCAAGTATCAATGCGATTGTCACTCTCAGTCGTCAATCTAATTCTGACGTGTCCAAACAATTTGTGCTGTAAACATACAAGAATGCAAGGGTTATTGCGCCTACAAAAAAAAAAAAAAAAAAAAAAAAAAAAACATTTTATTCGCATCTCTCCAAGACTTAAGTTCTTTGTACTGATGCCTTGTCCATTATAATGATTAGTTCTCGAGATTCAAGAGCCATACCTCGTGGTTTGACACAGTTGGCTCAAATATTTGAGATCACAGCCCTGAATACCCAAGAATTTCAACACCATCAAGACACATGCCAACCCGCAGTCCCAGTTGCAAAGCTGCCGCACATGTGGAACCTGTGGATACCACCTCTCAGTACGCATCTCTTGCACTTTCACGTACAATCCCTACACAACTTCTTCTTATGATCCCTTATATATATATATATATGATCATATATATATATATATATATATGAGCCCAGTATTTTGCAAAACCAACACCAACATAGACCCTAACCTGAATGGAGCGGGTGCGAGGAACAGGCGTACTGAGGTCCATCAATGGCGTCGGCGGCGTACTCCACACGTTAGATTCAATAAGCGACGCCGCAACCCACCCACTACTTCCACTATGGCTCACACTTTGGCTGCTGCTAGAAAGCCCGTTGGTTTCAGGCGCTGGGCGAGGCGGCCTAACTCGGGTAGCCCGCCCCGCCACGGCGATCTCCATGGATGCAAACTCAGGGCCGAGGAGGGAAACCCACAACTAATCTATCTCAGCAACCCCTCCTCTCCACCCAAATTCCTCACAATATCTCAAAATGCAACACGCTTCGCAACCCCTCAAATTATGCCTCCAAACCCTTCCTGCTCCGGCTCAGAAGCTGGCATACATGACTACACGCACGCCAACTGCCTGCTGCTGCACTGGATACGCCACGACCCTAGAACAGATTGCCGCTCGCAGCAAGCATGGTGCACGAGCAGCAGCAGCAAGCGTGTGCGGCATTCGTAGGCGGCGCGTGATGATGGAGGCAGATTGGGGTTGGGGTGGTAGGTGTGGGGGCCTGATTCTGAACTCCTTCAGCATCAAGGGCGCAATCTTGCAGCTGCTGCTTCTGCTTCTTCTTCTTCTTCTTCTTCTTCTCGTGCCATTGCGCATTCTTCTTCTGCTTCTTTCGAATCTCCTTCCTCTTCCGATTCTCCTTTCTTCATCTTCCCCTGTTCTTCCTGGCTGACTTTCTTCGTGGCTCCGGGTCGATGCCCATCACCACGGTGGAGGATGGCTCTTTCTCCGCGGGCACCGGTGGCTGTGCAGTCTCATCCTGCACCCGTGGATTCCTATTCCATTTGAATCTCGCGGTGATAAATTCTCAACATGAAGCTCTTCTAAAGTATTGTGTGTATGTATATACATTTATTCTAAAGTATGTATATATATATATATATATATATATATACATTTATTAGTAATATTTTGATAAAAGAAATCCTATCAAAAGAATTCATTGGATACAAGATGAAATAGAACAATTGTGTATGAGTATCTATCTATATATATTTGCCCCCCTAACAATTAATCTCCCAAAAAATAATATATATATATATATATATATATATGTACTAAGCAGTAGTTGGTTGGTACATAAAATGTCATGATATAACATGAATTTTATATTTTTTTAATAAATCTTTGAAATTATTTTTTTTGAATCAGAATTAGAAATATCATTTGTTCATTACTTGATGTAAAGTCTATACTGGTTCCATTTCTTATTGTTCACTTTTATATATAACTAGCAAAAATCCATGCTATTGGCATTGAATTAAATTCATTTTAAAGTCAATATTCAATGCTAAGTCTTTTTTTAAAGAAATAAATGCATGAAGATAAATATAAATTTGCTCTAAGTTAATATACTAATGAATTGTAGCTTTAGTACATTTTAAAAAAAAATAGAGTAATATAATCTATTTTATCTAATAAATAACCTTCTAAGATGCAAAGTTTATCCAAAATTGTTATAAATTAGTTTCAGCATACAAAAATATTTCACCAATTTCAGCCACTACATGTAAAAAAATGATCTTAAGAGGATTGGTAGAAAAGATTTTCAAGTACCACATGTAAAATTAATAACAATTTTAAATGATAATCTTACGAAATAATTACACCAGCGTTGTAATTTTTGCCAGTAGAGGCCGCTTTCATATTCTAAGTGCATGTTCTTTATTATATACATATGAAGATTTAAAACCAGATGTGTTTATATATATATATATATATATATATATCAGTATAGATCTCGTAGAAGAATCAAATGAACAGTAGAAGATAGAAATTAATTAAAAGAACACTAGAAAGGTATTTAACATTATAGTAAATGCAACATACAGAGACGACAACAACAAGCAAGTACAACGCACAACAAATTCAATAAAAACGATGACGAGCAAATCTGAGCAAGAAGATTAAAAGCAAGTAGACAAGCTCGGCCAACACAAGAAAAAAGGCCACATACAAGAATACAGCCACAATCAAGAAATCTAGTCCTTCTTACATAAACAAGAAGAATACAGTTTTGAATACAAGCAAGAAGACTTGTGCCGCCAACATGAGCAACAAGACCTTGTACAAGAAGGTCAATGTGTCGAACACGACCACGAAGATCATTAGCAATATTACCACCACAACCAAGAGGAGTAGCGCAATACAAGGAGACTGGCATGGCGAGCACAACCGAAAAGACAGCGAGAAAGAACACCACCACCACAGGCGACTACCATATGTGACTAACATAACCACGAAGATCAACAAGGCTACAACCAGAAAATACAACCACGAAGAGGAGAAGACAACATGAGGAATATGCTTTCGACGACGAAGAATAGAAGTGCAAACTAACTGCAAGAAGGAATCAAACGGGATTGCCGTAGAAGAGGTTGCATGCTGCACAAGACAATGTTAACAATGTTGCAATGTGAGCCATGAATGTTGCATTATATGCAGCATTAGGACTCGAAAAACACAACTATCAAGCATTAGGTGTGAACAAATCTTGATGAGGCCACAGTGTGAACACATTAGGTTGAATTTGTCATGTGAACGGTTTTGGGTGAGCCCCTCGTGTGAACGCATTTGGGTTAGTTCCGGGTGTGAACGCGTCTCCATGAGTCTAGGCTACATTTCTTAACCATTAATTAAAGTTTAATGTGCACTTTGTGTTGCTGGATTTTAAGTCAGTATACAATTTACATTTGGCATATTACACTATTACTTGATAGTTGTGTAGTTGCATGCTTAATCTCATAATTAACTTGATTTCATTTTAATAAGGCATGGTATTCATCGAATGTACCATGTTAGTTTTAGAGTGTAAAAGTGGGTACTAAGGGATCTTTGTAAGATGAGTTGGGGAGGGATTGTGCCCACGAAATTGTAAAATTTCATGGCTAAAAAAATAGACAAATGTTGTGATAATACTTAATCATGATTTATTTATTCATTGTAAATAAAAAAATGAATTAATTTTACATGTTGAAATGTAAGTGTATATTCAAAATATAAGATTGTGTATTTCATACAACAAAGATTAATAATGTTTGTTCTGTTTTTATGTAAGGTGAGACTACTGGAAGACACTGCAATGAATATGTTCAATGCACTAAATATTTAAAGAATGAAAAATCCAAAATGTCTTTTTGACACCTTCCTTCAAAAAGTGTCAACAACATCCTAAAGTTAGAATAAATGAGGTGTTCAAAAATAATGATTGGAACTTGGAACATTCTGGTCAAAAATATCCACATGATTATTATATTATATTTATTATTATTATTATTTTTTGTTTGTTTGTTTGTTTTTTTTTTTTTTTTTTTTTTTTGTATTGTAGTATAATTTCTATATTAATTAAAATTTTCTTTTCAATGCATAGGTGAAAAGCTAAGGGTCACCAAAAGTGGTGATAACTTGAAAGAGCAAAGTTGTATAATTCCTCAAGAGATTCCCAATGTTTTAATAAATTAATTACAATAGAACAAGGAAATATTTAATCAATATTTATGTGACAAGTAAATCACAACAAAATAATTACTTGGGACACTTTTAAAACCACATTAAATAAGACATTTTTGCATTAAGTTTTACATGAGTTTGAAATAATAGTATTTAGTAATATTTAAAACATAAATAGGCAACTACTTTTTTATTATTTATTTTTTTAACTTAATGTCAAACGTTTTTAACATCTTAAGGAATGGGATTTTGTTTCAGGAAAATATGTTTTACCTATGAAAACTGAAACCGAAACAATTTCATATAATGTTTTAAAAATAAACTTTAGCAATTTTAAACTTAAAACAATTTCGTCTTTTCTTTTTTCGTTTTTAAGTTAATATTTTTTGTGTTAAGTTGTCTAAAGTTCAGAAATTTCAAGTATCATAAATAAAGTTTTGTAAGAAAAGAAAAAGAAAAAAGAAAAAAGAAAAAAGAAATTGTACTATAAAAGATCAAGTTTAAATGTTTATAATTTTCCAAAAAAATCATATGTTATGTTTACAGGGAAGTTAAGATGATTTAAATGGTTCAAAAATAAAGCAAAGGTGTTTTCAAAAAAATTACTTACATAGATACCAACACAAGATAAATCCATAGATGGTTGTTTAAACATGATGTTATGTAATATTGTTGCATATAAAGTAAATCTTTAATTTCTTTTGAAACAAACCAACATTCTAACATATTTTTTTTAAGGTCACCAATTTTAAATCTTTCTGTTAAACTCTCATATTAAAAGCACGACCACTTTTCCAATATTATAATATTAAAAAGAGATGACGATGAGTCTTTTTTGATAAATATGTTTAAAAAAATATACAAAATATACAAAATTTAAACATCTTTTTCTAAAGATCAATGTTTTGATATTATTATTGAACTGTTAAAAATAGTATTTTTTGAAAATGACATTGATGTTGTGCAAAAACAAAAGTGCCTGAATTTTCACAACATTATTCATTAAAGACCACATTTTAAAGTTTCTTATATTTTGAGAACATTATTTTATAGTGAAAAATATATTATTCTAAGAAAATAAGAATAAAAACGAGAAATTATTGTTCTCATGATAATTATTGTGAGGAATTAATATTCACAATAATTCACAATAATTTATTATTCTTCTTGTAAGAAATTTACATAACATTACTTTATTAGGTACCATATCCCTCATGTAAATAATGCATTTAAAAAACTTTCTTATTTCAAGATTTCCTGATAAATATGAGAATATTATGTTTCATATATTATAATTAGTTTAAATACAATCCAAATTTTATGCTTTTTCCAAACATGTGAAATTCTTCTGATTTTTACTTAAATCACTGAAAATACAACACCACTGAATTAAAAGAACCACAACAATAAGGATAATAAATTATTGTGACTTCTATAATTAGATTTACTTTAAACAAAATCAGGAGTAAATGCAAATAAACAAGGTTTTCTTAGTTTTTTTTTTTTTTTTTTTTTTTTAAATTTTTACATATTCTTAAAATTTTATTATTATTATTATTATTATTATTATAATATAGTTAGTGTTCTTCCACTAATTATTATCTTTTTATATGAAAAAATATTAATTATGAAAGATTATTAATTGTTTGAGGTGGTGAGTTGAAGATGGTATAGAAATGAAAGGTTGCTCGCTTCTACCATGGCAATATGTGGCCATGCCCGGCCTCTATTAATAGAAGTCAATGACAATCAATTAACTATTAAAAATCAAAGGTTATTAATTTATCACCATGGAACAATTCTCTACCGTCACCACTTCAAATCCGCCTCAACTCTGTGTTGCTTTTGCACAACATTTTTCCACCACTTCAATGATTCAATGGAGCACAGCATTCAACAACCATGAAAAATGTACTGTGAATCCAGGTTGAGTTTGTACAGTACCCATCCCAGAACTGTACAAATCACTGGATAAGCATCATATCTTCCGAAGTTTGCACAAGAAAACAGCTTCACAACTACTCTGCTGCTACTCATACAAAACTCCAGAGTCCCCTTTCGTACCAACAAAACAACCCAACTAGGTACCAACATTTTGTAACAATAAAAACAACAATGTAACAAGAGAGAAGACCTGACTTCGAACAAAATTCGGCAACTTTCCGCATTCTGTGCACCTTGAAAATATTTTGATTGCATGTGGAATAGGGGAAATTAGGTCTGTTTTTCCACAAGAAAGCCCAAACTGATTGGTGATATCGGGAACTGTTTCGAAATCGATCCATGACATCTACATAGAGGAATGTCGAAGGATGTTAGCCCTAAAAGCATTCTCTTTAGGGTTCAGGGTTTAATGTGGAGCATCGCAACATTGCCTGCAGCTGCTAATGTCTTCATCGGAGCAACTCCAGAGTAGACCCAAGTATGATTGCTTTGGATTAGAATGAGGTTTTCCTCCACGCAAAACGATGACTACCAATCTTCCTCTGACCTTGAAAGTAGAACGAATTTGCAAGATTAGGGATGGTACCTCCGGAGAGGAACAACTTCTGCAATATCTGCAATATCTGCAATATTATAGGACAAGGATCAAAAATGGCATTGGTACCTTGAGTAGAGGACTGAAGCGCTGGCAATCAGCCTGCTGCGGGCATAGATAGCAGTAGAATCCTAGGTTTCACAGTGCAATTGAAGAAAATTAATCAACAACTGTATCCACTTGCTAAAAGTTTACAAGAGTGGCGCTAAACTACGACACGTATTTCTCGGAATCCAAAGGAGTGCAGGGCTTGAAACCAACCATGGTACATTGTCCTGCATCTGGATGTGGAATAGTTTGCAAAATTGCGTCGCGTGGATACCCCACTTTGCAACGCAGAGTTTTCCCAATTCACATTGTCAACATTATAAGCAAAACTTGCAAAACATGCTTTGAAACGTCCGTTTACATTTACGAAAGCTTTACCTATTTTGTAGATCCAAGTGATATTGAAAATCGATCTTCCGAAGTTAAATCCAGACCCGATTGGTATGTCGAGGTTTTGATGCAACAGCAGCAGTTCACAGCCGTGAATCACTTAATCGAAAGGGATAATGCGGTATACATTTGCGGATACCAGTTGTGGGTTGTGAACCCTGCGATTGCAACATAGAGAAAGTTGTTGTGGGGTTTGAGAAGTTGACGTCGTCGATCGAGAAAAAGAACGGAACCACGTTTCGTCTTCTTTGATGGACAGGGAAGCGAGCTTGTAGATGGGAGTTTTCGCATTCGACTTCGCAATTGCTTGCAGCAGCAGGGGAGACCAGTCGCCTCACCAATGAGTTACAATAATGGTATGTCTCGTCTTTCTTTCTCCTGCATATAACCCATCTGAATCCCCTTGGATGCCTTAAGTGATTCTAGGTTCTGGTTGAGTTGAATCATCACATGCGGGTATGCAACGATGGGCGATTACGCTTTCGCGTCTATCCTGGTTTTCTTAGTTTCATTCTTTAGCATAGCTATGGTGGCGCAGGGGACAGTAGAGATAAGTGGTTTCTATCGTCATCAATAAATTAAGGTTTGGTTTTGAATGGTTTTGCATTTGTGGAACATGGTCAACGATCGGAACGATGTTTTTGTCTGAAGAATGAAGTATCTGATAATTAAGTTATGAGGATAGCTCCCGATTAGCCCGTGCAGAATTGTTTTTGCTCTGATTTAATTGTCCGCAGACTTCTTGAGAACCTTTGTACTTATGCGTACATTGATGCAGGTTCTTTTAGAATTAGATCCCTTCTTGAACGAGCTAACTAAACTATACGAGCACACGAAAAGTCGGGCACTGTATGCGTCACACTTAGACGATGTGCATGTCTTCTTGTAGCTCAGTTAGGTTTTTGTTACAGGCTAGATTTGTTTTTGCTTAGTTAGTTATGATTTTGACGTACCTATAATCTTCTTGAGGATTCTTGTACCCTTTTGTCTGATGATAGTTACCTCATTTTTTCTCTGTCGTTGTTGCAGCTGTTCTCAGTGGCAGAAGAGAAGTAAAACTATTGAAGAAAAACATGCCCAGACGTCTGAAGCCTTAGAGAATACTGACGTTAGGTACGTGCTGCAAATGGCAAGAGAAAGCTTTGCTGTTCTGTAAGTTCTCTCGTTCTGCACCAGAGTTCACTTTCTTCTTGATTGTGACTGAAAATGCTTGATGATTTGGTGCCTACTGTTTCTTTCTCTGTTTGGTGATTCATAAGAGTATTGCTATCTCTTGACAACAACTGATGGTCGAGTTTTCATGTCCTTGTAGGATGTATGTTTGAGGTTCGATTTCATGTTTGCAGCTCACGGCCAAGGACCACTAGAGGTTTCAAGCTTCGTATGCAACTGTTTTGAAGGCACACATGAATTCTTTTAAGCAAAAGGAAAAAAACTGACAGAAGATTGCTGCCAAAGCTCAAGCTTCTTGAATATTTAGGAACCTTTTGAAGACTCAGAATGTTAGGATTTAATTTTGCAATGTTGGTGTGGAATGTAACTATCGAAGATGCTTGATTGCGCTGAGCGACCTCCTAAATAGAACAGCCTGACTGATGAATATTGTATTACCCTTTTTAGGCATGGTCTTTCCCAGTCAGACATCTCTCAAGTCTTTACAGCATGTACATGTTGCGGATTTCAAGTTTCATACTTGTCCAAGTATTGGTTTCAATTCGGTAACAACCAGTATGATGTAATATTCTTCACTTGAAGTTGATGAAGATGTTTCTGTTGCAAGTACAATTCTTTGGATTCAATAACTTGGCAAAAGGTCATGATTCTGGTGGACGAACGTCTACGGGGATATTGAGCAGATGTGCATGCAAATGCCGTCTCAGGCAGTAATGCTGATTTGACCAATTGCATGCTCAAGAGTAGGTAATATACGGATTCACCCATTAGTAATGCGAGGATAGCTCATGCACATGGCACTTAGTTTGCATGCGAAAGAAGTTGATCACAAAGATCTGCAATTGATGTTCCTGACTTTTTCCAGTCTGATGCTAGTTACCTCTAGAAGGCATGTACTTGTCTTCAGGACGTGACAGACCTCAGGAACCGCTAATGGACTTCTTTGACGTGTATAATTTTATACAGGAAGATTTCAAAATGACGTATCAAGTGGGACTTTACTTGCACTTCGACACCCATGGGTTGTGTCAACCAGGGGTATATTTACGTCAGCTCTTACTGCTCCAGATAACCCTCACCATGATTGTTGGGATCGACGTGGCCATCGCGGGGGTAAAACTTTGTGTTGGGGTACATACATTTACCCTCGCAGCTCCAGTGTCGCTTGCGCTCATTGATGAACCAGTTGTTGATTTGCTTCAAATTTAAGCCACAGAGTCGCTGCAGGTATGCTTTTTCCATTTCCTGCCCAGAATGAGCTTCAGAGGTTAAAAATCGGAGCGGCATGGGGAACAATGTCCATCTATCATATTTATATTTATTAATTCTCTTTGAAAACAAATATTGAATGGCTTTGCATCGTTTGCAGTCACACATTGTTCACAGGGAGTCGTTCAGGGGGTGTTAGTTTCCAGGTGAATGCATGGCGTTAACCACCACATTAATGCAACTTCTACTGATAGATGTATGGTCATTTTGTTCAGACATTTCATCAGTGAGGTCCCAACTTTACAATGAGAAGGGGAGTGTACAAGTAGAATATGAGCGTACCGAAGGATAAGGCCAGTAAGAATGACGGCTAAACCAGTCCTTCAAGATCTGACGAGCATTGGTGGGCAGCTTCCCTTTCTTGCGCACACGGTTAAACTCAGCTTTTAGACCTGCAATGTGCTTACCGTATTTCAACCTCAGCATTTTCTTGAGTTCTTCGTCCGCTGCGTCAGGATCGATTACTATGCTCTCGTCTATGTCTGCAGTATACATCAGGTTCTCCTCACCCAGTATCTCCAGATCATTGAGGTCTTGTGACATATCTTTGGTGCCAATATCAGACCCGAAGTTATCTTCCTCATCCGGTGTAGCTGCACATTTCCAGACTTCGAGTCAGTTCATTCTAAACATAATACAACCCGTATAGTTAATCTGGGTTTTGTTTCCATAATTAATAGCCCGTGTCCTGGTCAAGCGGATGGTTAACGCGAGGAACCATGTCTGCTTGAGAGTGTGGAGTATTGATTAGATATATGAACATATGTAAGCATGAATTGATGTACTAATATGCCAATATCGCGGAAGGAACTCTTGAGAGGGGAACAGATTCCACTTCAGAATCACGTGGAGTTTTGTAAAATCTGAATGCTCTCACCGCAGCCCAATGAACTCCGCCTTTGGTGCACTGTGCCTTTCTTAGCTAGATCCCTCGGTTTTCGATATCCCCCCTAATGTGGCGCTGAAAAGCAATAAGAAAATTCTGGGATCTTTGTAACTGTTCGTAGTTTGCAAACACGTACTAATACAAACAAAGAAACGTGTGTTTTTTTTTTTTTTTTTAATTCTTAAACCAATTCTTGGATTAAGGGAATGGTTCCTGATAGATTAGAGGTGTGGTAGTACTTTCGGTCATTCTGACATCAGGACTGACAGCAATTCTGATATCTCTCTATCTCCAGTCTAATAGACGTACATCTTTCACGTCAAGTGATGAAGTGATGAGTTACAGTACAGAATGAGCTTTAACTCCCATCCGCTGTGCTTATCAAGTTAATTCTCCTAGCAGTATGCTCAGGTACCCATCTTGTCTGATTGAAACATTTCAATTCTACTCAAATCAATAGCGTTGATACTCTCAACTGATGTAAAGATCTTTACAGAGACCTACATGGAAGTCTGAATTATCTTCCGCCACACTGCAGGAAAAGAAGAGGACTGATGGGGATGCTAGATGCGGTTGTCACTGTTCCAGTCAGGTTCAACAGACTTGGGAATTTTCCCATGTTCTGTACCGCAGGACTTTCAGGGGACAGTCAAATAGGCCAGATAGCCTCATTTCCAAGGAGGACGGCACACGAACTGCAACGCTGAGGACCCGAGACGGTACTATCGCTAATTTAGAAGAACCCTTGCGTTAAGTTTGTAAAGAAGGTAAAGGCTGCGGAGAATTGGGACTAGGTAACACAATATTTTGTGATGAGCAGGAACAAGAGAGAGACTTACTTTCAATATAGTGGCCGCAAAGATCTTCCAAATCCTTGGTAACCTTATCCTTATACTGCGCGAATTTGTTGTAAGGGTTCTCCAAATCCTCTCGAAATTTTGTTAGCAAGTCTATGTACGATCTCTGTGGTAAAAACAGTTGGAATACCACTAATGTGAGCAAAGTGAAACCGAGAGAAAATCAATTGCGGCTGCCATGAACATTGACAAGTTCCCAACACAAAAAATTCATGCCAACGCTGTATTGCACCAGTTCATGTGGAAACTCAACAAAATGCTTCCAGAGCAACACCTATTCTGTTTGGCATTCCGCGAAACATCAAAATGTGATAATGTCAAAATGTCAAAATGGACGAGTTCTGATAACGCTGAGTTTAGGATCACGAAAATACCATGAAGAAATCAAGTGAAGGATCCTGGCCAAATTTCGTAACATGTAAGACGTTCCAAGATGATTCTCCGTATTGGAATCGTTGGAACTTCTTCTCCATCTCGTCTAGTTTGATAAGAAGACCTTTCGGCGCACCAATCTGCAGTGAATTACCAACCAAAACAACAATTTCCCTCAGGTTGCAAATTTAAAGGGCTCGCTGAGTATCACTCATCAGCGTAAGGAATTTCAGATGAAGGCTGAAGGGTACAATGAATCAGTCAAAAGATTGAACAGAGAGTCGAGGACGGGCCTTGAAGATACTGATGTGTGCGACGACTAACTCTGGATAGAGAGGATGGTCAACGATGGCATCCCTGAGCAGCTGTTCTTCCTCATTTTCGGGTAATTTACCCTGTGAAACACAAAAGAAATTTCATGGTCTGGATAACTGGTGCGATTCTCTTAACACACCTAACCGTGTAACATCAACTGTTTGAGAGCAGCGCACTTCTGTACTACGGAATGACCCATTTTGTAAGAATCTTTCGATCAACTTGCCCGATCGGTAGCTTTGTTCTTCTCATCGTCGTCACGATCATGTTGCCCAGTCTCGGACCCCGACCCACGTTCCTGGTTAACGGCAGCTGCCGCAGAAGCTGTGATGGCTATCAAGAGGTCATTAGATTTGGGGACCTGCCTGAGTGTCTCCATGTCTTGGTGCATGGTACACAGAGATTGCGTGGCCCGCCCTATATTACTGGAAGTTGAAAAGTTGTTGCTGTCGTCGTGTGCCATATGAGGTAACAAATAGCTCCCCGCCTCAAGTTGGTTTTGGACAGGAATCATAAACTGAGTGATTCTGGGCTTCATATCGGCCTTTGCTTGGGCATGTGTGCCTTTGAAAATGTTCAAGTAGTCATGAGCAGATATGTCAGCTTGCGAGCTTGAGGATATGTCCGACTGTGGGTACTGAGTAGAATACTGCTCGAAGAACGCCTGGGATTGAGATAATTGCAAACTGGACCGGGTTGCTTCCACAGAAGCAGACTTCTCCACCCAGCCCGCTAGCTCTCCAGTCGACGCAATGTAAGACTCGAGTCGTGGATTCTCCTCGAGACGGCTGAAGCGGACGAAACGATGCCCACCATGTCCCGGTTCATGCGTATCTAGCACAACAGAATGAAGCAAACTTTTTGGTGTGATCATAAAGGGAAATTCGAAAGAAACCAGATGGCAATACTGATGCGCATCGAAATGTGACAATTCTGTGATCATCACTTGCAGATATTGTTGCAAAACTTGTCAGATATCTCGGCGAACACACCTTGCAGGAGTCGATCATTCTGGTTGGAAATTCCGCTAGATGCCCTCCAGAAATCTCTCAAAGAGCCTATATGGGAACCCTCGGGAAAGGGACTGTCATTCTCATTATCTGGCATGGTCTCCAGCTTGCCCAGACAGTACTCTTCCTCCTTCCCTCCCATGATGTTTCAAGTCCAACACAGGCGATCAACTCTATAACCTGGATAGATAGCTAGTCACGTCAAACAGGATGGAGCCAGTACATATATCTAGAAATGGTTGAAAGATCACATAATACTGTTTCTGATCTCATTCGACCGGGAGGTCAGATACCCAAAGATCCCAGTCTCAACAATACAGCAATCTAGATCCAGAGCCGTTTCTGTTCCTCCGACCTGCAACGTTGAGTCACAACCTCACACTTCCACAAGTTTTATAACAGATGCTGCTGCCGATCTGCATTGCTTCGACGACTGACTAACTTCTCCGAGTTCATAACTGACAGCTCTCTATAGAGAAACCGGTGCGCAACCTGTCCGCAACTCACACATACTTCCAGCTCAGATGAAAAAAACAAAAAATCAGAACAAAACAAAACAAAACAACACCACTGCAGATAATATCATACATATCGTTTTCTTAACAACATGAGCATGTTCACCTCAACTAGCACACAATGCATACGACGGCCAAGTTCAGGGACTGGAATAACAAGCGGCGGCGGTGTTCACTAAGTAGGTGTGAACCTGCAGTGATTTCCAGTGAAGAATCTGCTTGCAGTTGCACCACGACCTCCAGTCGGACACGTCTAGTGTGTAATCGGCCTCGTCTCGAATCAGTGGGTCTAACAAACACATTGAAAAAAAAAAAGAAAAAAAAGAAAAAAAAAGAAGGGGAAAATGCAATTATTGTTATGGTTGCCGATGTCTTCCCCATCGCATCAAACTTACAGCCAGGAGACAGGGAGCCCCCATTTCCATTCAATGCCCCCAAGTGAAGCAAATCAGGCCCTCAAGCTTCACAATCACGTCGAGTCCACCTCCCCCAGCGTATTAATCTCTGCCCTGCTGGGACAGTGCGTTGCCGATGATGAGCAATCCTCCCTCCCTTCATCTTGCTGCTCAGCTTCGGGTTCTCCTTGTTTAGAATCCAATCCACTCCTCCTCCATCCAGCTTTGTGTTTGCAGTGTTGGTGTGCGGATCTGCTGAGCTTGGTTAGTCGTGGCATTAATGTTTTGAAGTTGAACTCCGCTGTTGTCATGTTTGCTCTGATCTCTTAATTTGCCTGTGCGTTCACTCTTCTCTACATGACGATGACCCCCTTGCTTTTATTCATGTTTATGTGTATTTGAATGTCTCTGTGTGTGTGTGTGTGTTGATTCATACACATCAATTTATGGATAGACGGTGTCCGAAACTGAATCGAGTTGCCATGAGGTGTTTTCGATCAGCATTAGGATGATTGTTACTGTGCACAAATTCATCCTTAACTTTTGGTTGATTTTATATGTGTGTGTGTGTTTATACATCTATATATATATATATATATATGTATATGGATATATACTAGGATTAGAGGCCATCACTTCAATGTGTTAGAGAAAGTTATTGTTGTATAATAATATGTAATATGAATCACTGTGCAAACAATGTAACCAAGAATTACACTAACATATTTCATTAGCACTACTCAAAAGGGAACTATATATAAATATACACATATATGCATACATACATGAAATAGAAAATGCATAAAACTGTACAAATGATACAGGAAGGAAATATGAAATGCAACTATTTAAAAACATGAAACAAATATATGGATAAAAACATATATCATCAAAGAAATATATATGATCAATATGGAAACAAAGGTAAACTTTCTATAATATCATCATGGAAATAGACTGATACGGGGCATAATTACTTAAGTATATAAGATATACATGAATAAATGGTGTTTTTACTTATTATTATTGAAATTGTGAGAAATGTTTGGAAGAATATTAAAATATGAATCTGCAAGATGGATTTGTAAATGAAATGGCATTAAAAGGAATCTCATAAGAGTAGATGTTGTGTGATTCTTGATTGATAATACATATATTCAAAAAAAATACATTAAAAATTATATACTATAAGTTCATGTTATTTAATATTTAGATTTTTTGAATTTATTTATTTATTTATTTATTTATAATCTTTAAGGCCTTCAAAAATTATTTTCTTAGACTTCACATACCACTTTTTACATCCAAATCTAAATTCTAATTCTCTTCTATTTGAATGATTTTAAATTCTTTTCTAATAAAGGGCTTTTATTATAGTGTTATGCAAATTATGGTCAATATGTAATATTAACTTGTCATGAAATTCTATAGTGTAAATGTCATTCTAAAAATATAACATATAGTATAATCTTCTTCATGATTTTTTTTTTTTTGTTTTTTTTTTTAATTGTTCAATACAAATCTGATTTGGTTTATCTAACTGTTGAATATTGCTACTTACTGTTCAGTTATATTGATTTCAAATCTTTTCTGTAAATTTTTTATTAAAAAAACTTTAAAATATACTTGATGGTAGTTTTAACAAAACATTGATAAATAAGAATAATCAGTCTTTGTCAAAGTGTATTTTTAATACTAATTTGCAATTTCAAAATCCAAAATAAATTGTTGAAATTGGGTGTTTTTTATTTTTTTGAGTCAAACGTAATTTTAAAGAGAGTTCTACAAATTTTATTAATTCAAAGCTACTCAAAATAATGGATGTAAATTTGTAAAGATTGATTTATAAGCTATATGCAACATGTATTATGTATTAGTGAAATTACATCACTTTTTATCCGTTAAGATTAACTTAACTTATGTTTAATACATAAACTATACTAAAGCAAGTACAATTGACCTTTATTTCAATGTTCAACTTTGTTTTCATCTTTTTTTGAATGTTCAGTTCATTTATCGCAATGTTTATTTCTTAGCAATGAGTTCATTTCCAAATTCATTCGTTTTTCATTCTACATGTTCCCAGACAATTCCATTGACATAAAAATTAAACCACATGATTCAAGTCTTCTGGAAAAACAAAATTTACTAACTATAAATACTCAAACAATTGTATACATGTAACACCCCAATTTAAAGATCTTATGAAGACAGTCCTACAGTGTCTGTACCCACTTCTAGTTTATAACTCAAACTTCACCTTAGTATTGGTGGAAAACAATTTTAGCAGATTCAATATCCAATTTTAGCAAGTCCACCTCAAATATATATGTTGCACTCGTAGCCCAATAATAGTCGTGCAACAAAAAGCATGGAAATATCATGAAAGAGCAAAGAATTTACACTCAGCAAAGTTGATTCAAGGGGTTGTAGAAGGTACATCAAACCCCTCCAACTGTATCCATGTCTACTGAATCCGGCCCCTCCTTAAATGTGACACGCACTCGCAAAACTCCAGTTAATCTTCTGTCATTGATATTTAACACCCCAGATGTGTTGCCATCCATAAGGCCAAGAAGAGGCAGCTGCAAATTTGGTCGGGTCATTTCCTCCAAAACAGGAGGTGCCTGCATGTAGAGGTTGGTGCCATGATATGACACACTTGGCTTTGACAATTTCAGCTTGAATCTCGAATCCTTCAGGAGTTGATCGATGAACTGCGAAAGTTGAAACATGTTCAGAATGGAGAAGATACGGGGAACAAATCCACGTATCGACCATCAATACTTTACTTAACAATAATCTTAGAAAAAGAACAATACCTTTTGCAACGTAATGGTATTGTCAACGTCGACAGGAACTCCTGCGCTGCACATGGTGCAGTTGGGATCTTTATCGTGCGGCACGGTCCGCATGTAAATTCCTTCTGTCCCCGTATACCTGCAGGTCAATAAGCTGTAATGACAGTTCTCTTCAACAGTGAAAGTTTGGAGCCAAGTTCAGCGCAGAGCTTACTGCAGATAAATGTCCTTGCAGAGGGCAAGAATTAACTTGTCCCTATCACTAGGAACAAGTGAGACATCTCGCATCAGAAAAATTCATCTACAAAAACAGTTTCAGAACCAATATTCTTTTTAATAACTGTCGGAGGCAATGCATCAGGAAGAAGATACGTACTGCATGTACACGTCCATGCCTGTGCTGAACATGGTAGCTATCTTGAGGATTTCCAAAGCACATGTAGCCGCTACTATAGCATTTGTCGAAGCAATAGCAGGCACGATATTTTTCACGACTCCCTGGTATAAGACATAAACAAGCCTTGAGAACGCAGGTAGCTTGTTCAGAATGTTCTTTCAAGCCTCAGTAAACATGTAGCTAAAGAAGTTGTGGATGGAGACTACAGACCTGAGTAAGAGAATATGTTATTCCACTTATGTTGAATTGTGCTCCCCGCTTCAAAGCCTACGACCAGATGTCTCAGAAGTCGTTAATGAAAAGCTAAATACAACTCTTAAAATAAAATAAAAAATTCTGACTAGAAACAAGTTTTTTGTCCCCAAAAATAGACTTGAATAGAGAGTACTTGAGTTAAAACTGATTGCTAAATTCCATCGTAGAAAATTACAGCAATATAACAAGGCGTGCGTGTTATCTTATTCAAATTCACCATAACATCGTTACGACCATCGTTGCAATCCCAAGCAAAAAGATAATCACACCTGATCATAGATCCATTTCATATGCTCAGGGTTATCTGCATCAAACGTCTCTCCTTGTCGTTCCTGCAATTACTATAACATATATTAGAAATTCTATGGTGCACAATGCAGGTCATTCTAGCGTAGCACTTTCTTTATCAGATACAATGCAAGCGCATTCCTTTCATGTAAGAAAGCCAGATTAGTAATTTTTTTATGTCAAACCGGATGCTATATTCCAAACCAAAATAAAAACAATAAATAGAGTAAAAGTAAACTTTGAGTTCAACTGGTCTACCTGACCCCATTGAATGAGATGGGCGTACTCGATGCAATGAGCTGGTGATCGAGGAGTCTCAGCTAAAGTGCAGAGTGGAAACGTGACTTGAGGAGGAAATAGCCAAAGAGAACAATGGAAACAAGGTGTCAGCCCAGGATAAATGACACGGGCATGGCCTCTGAACCCTTCAGTGCCACCATCCACCAGAGGCTTAATAGTGGTCATGTCTGGAGAACCATCTTCTTCATAAACTTCGAAATCCCAGGAAAGAGCACACATACAGACATCAGTAAATTAACAGCAATACAAATACAGAGATCTAGTCGCTAAACTATAGCTTCAAATTGCATGTGGAAAGAGGGTAAAACTTTCAAAAGAACTGCCCTGCCACCCCACACCACATTGGGAGCAGAAGAATGCACAAACCAGGTCTGAGAAGGGGTTATGATATAAGTATCAATACTATGTTCAAGTACATATAAACTGGACATAATTTACAAGTATACAAACTTGAGAAATACTGTTCAATGACATAAAAATATCCAATCCCTGTGGAGTAAAATATTATCCAACTGACCTAAAAATCCACAGACAACAGAGTTGATGTAGCTTCGAGCTTCAATGGAGTCCAGGCCCAAGACGATGATTTGAAAGTCTTGATAGAATGAAACATCTTTCTCCTCTATTCTGCAAAAATGAGGAACCACTGTAACACCTTTCACTCTTTGCATCACCCTTGCAGCAGCTACCTCAGCTTTTGGTTTCCCAACATCTTGAATTCTGCATAGAAAACAGTGAGGTTTAGGTTGATGAAAGCTTCCTTATTAAAATTATGGTAACATAAATACGAGATTGTTGTAAATTAGGTGGTCAAACAGTGAGCACAACTTATTTTTGTCAATGTCATACACCCCAAATCTGTGAATTCCAAGACAGAAAGGCACCTACGAGAAAATCGCTTCTTCGGCAATTCGGCGTGAAGAAGCCACTTTGTCAACAAAAGGAAAAGAATCATTGAAGTAGTATTTTCACAAAATCAAATTTAGGACCCATCTCGATGCTCAACCAACCCCAACATTAAATGACACTAAAGCCCTAAACAGCTAGTCAAGAAAACGTAAAATCCTCAAATAAAATATTGTGTGAAAACTAGATGAGCTGAGCTCACGAATAAATATCCTAAATTTATTGGAGAGAGCGCAGACCTAAAAAGAAATTGTCGATTGAGGTTGGACACGTCGATAGTGTCCATATCAATGACATGAATGAGACCAAACCCTGACAGAGCAAGGTCTTTGAGAAGCTCGCATCCCAGACCCCCCGCTCCAATCACCAGCACTCGAAAATCATTCTGCAGCGACTCGAGTAGCTGCAACCCACCAAAACCAGGTAGAGCTTATAACCAGGATAACACTGACCAGGTCACAAGTTAGCATATGCCTACTTCTTCGACGAAAAACAAAGTTGTTTCAGTGCCCGTCCTTTAAGTCCACTTCCAGCTCAGAAAGTCAAAACACAGGATACACACGCTCATTGTTAACACATGAGGGTGCATTTTCAGATCAACATTAAGAAACTCCAGTACACTCAAGTAAAAAATGCGATGTAGAATGGACGGTTTTGACGACGATTTGCCACTCATTGCCACATAAACACAACCCTAATTCGTAAGAACTCAAAAAACAAGCCAGAATACAAGAAGACAGCAATATTCTCTACCCTACTAACGGACTCGAAAACCAAGAATGTTGATATAATCGTGTAGCCTTAAACACGAACTTTATCTGCAGTGACATATGCTCACTCGGAATTCCTTACTTGTCACGGCATCAACGATTCAAACATACTCTAAAGCGATCCATTAAAGACCTTGATTGTTACTAGCATCCCAATCCGCTTACAAACAAGCTGATGATGATGCTCTGAATCAAATCCATTTTCCATCACCTCCCATCACAACGATCAGCAACAATCCATGCATTCACGAAGACAACACCTACATGCTACTCGCACACATGCGAGCTTCGACCACATACTTATAAGAATCTTCAGCGACCACAACAACCCAGTACAAGGGCTCTTCTAAACTCAACGCAATCACTCAATACTCAAAATCAGGTCAAATCTTACAAATCATATTTCAAAATTTTTGTTACCTTTTTTCTTTTTTTCAAAATCATGAATAATGCTCTACTCTACAAACTATAAGTAGATCGCCAATACAATCCACCCAATCACTACAGTCATACACGAAACTGTCCAGATACAACCACAATGAGCTGAAATTGGTGAGCCAAAAAAGAAGAGGAATTACCTCAGGGCCGGGCTCGAAGCCCGGTCCGACGAGGTTGCCAGGGCGCACCAGGAGGCGATCGAGATCAACCCAACGAGAAGAACCACCGAGCGAGTCGGCCATGGTGAGCTTGGCAAGACCCAGCGCTTGTGAGTCTGCTGCGGCACCCATATGAAGTCCCCTCCACCACCATCTTCACCCCATCCTCCACTCGTTCATTCCATCCTCCCCTCCACTCTCACTATCTCGCTCTCTTTCTCTCGCTCTCTCTCTCGTCCGATTCTCCCATTCCAAATGCATCTCACACCCATTCAACATCTCGCCTTAGTTTAGATCCCTTGCAGAAAATCTTTCGCGAGTGAACATAATCTGGTGTGAAGATTTGCGTGGGAACCAGCTTCAAGCGCGAGCATCGCTCAACCACGAAGCCTGGTTGATTCTTATGTTCTTTCTGTTCGTGAAGACTTTTCTACGCTCATTTATATTACAATACACAATATGTGCTACTAGGGTGGATTTTCGTCTTGCCGTAAGGGACAAGTCACAAGAATTCGAAGTCATTTTGAGGAAATGCAGCAAAATATGACTGGTCGTAAAGCTAAGAATTGTCACGATGGGAAGCATGCTCTGGTCACAGAGCTGTAAAACTAAAAATATGAAAGTGGGTGAAAATTTGTCGTGAATGTGTGCACGTGATGTGGTAATTTGTAGCTGGATTTTGTTTATGTTGACTGTTTCCCAAGTGCTCTTTGAAAATGACCCAAAAACCTTCCTCAGAACCAGCTCTCTTCTATTAAAATGGATCAGCAGCTCATGTTCACGCTAATCCTTTTCCTACCTTTCCATCGTCACCAGCTGGATTAGTTTATTCTGCGCATCACTTGTTCGGCCGTTGGAAGTGTACGACCGACCGACTGACCTCTGAGAACTGAAGGTTAGAGCGGAAGAGAGAACCTCGTGATGGAGCGAGAATGATCAACGGCGCGCACATAAAGCTTCTCGCCGAGTTTCAGATACTTCAGCTCTTGAGTCGCTGTATTTGTGTCTGGAATTGACATGGGTGTGTTGTAGGAGTTGACCTTCTGGCTTCCTTTGGATATACGTTCTTGTGAGACGCGACGAGGCACGTAATTGACGGTTTGCGCAGGGAGTGATCGTTGGTGGGGATTATATAATTGTTGTGGGGACCTTGAGGATGCCAGGTAATTTTCGAGTCATATTGATTAGAGTTCAAACAGAGGTGATAATGATCATTCACAAGATTCTCAAGGTCTTACCACCTAAATTTGAAACACTAATTCGTATCGTTCGAAATGAGAGAAAACCTCACACATTGTCCAGCCTCTCTACTCGCCTTCATATGGAAGAAACTGAAGTGCGCCTCAAATCTCAAATCAGATCCTCATGAAGAAGTGTTGGTGTTCTGCATCAGGAATGCCATTTGTGGTCAGCACCGTCAAAGGATCTTCAATCGCCCTCGACACTATGAGCGCTTCAATACCTTGAGGAGGACAAAGGACATTTAGTGCCATAGGTGTCGAAAGCAAGGACATTTGGCTCGGAACTGTCTAGAGCCGACTATAACAACACTGCCAGAAGGTAGCCGTTACAAAACTCAAGCTCATCTCCTTGAACATTTCACGGGTGAGTCCTACATACCCTCTCCAAAGGAAATCAAGAATGCTCTTAAGGTTTTATTTCTAGCTTCTTACTCCGAAAGTGACTGGGTCATTCATAGTAGTGCCTTGAAACATTTTTCGAGTGACATAGATCAGTTCACATCCTTAGAACGACCTTCACAACATATTAATGTTGCAACTACTGATGGACACAAGCACACTGTTAAAGGACAGGGAGATGTAGCTTTGCCTAGTAATTCTTGTGACATCAATAAACTTCAAAATATTTTTTATGTTCCAAGTCTCAAACACAATTTAATGTCCATAGGTCAATTTGTTAGGTCCAACAAAAGTGCTATTATCTTCGGGAGGGAACACTGTTCAGTGCTCATAATCACTCAAAATCAATGCTCTAAAGGCGCCTTCATAAGGCCTTTATATGGAAGTCAAAATGCAACTCAAAAACAATGCTTCGAAAGGTAGATTGCTAAAGATCTTAGAAACTCTAATTGCCTCTCAAAGCTCAATTTTCAAGATCTCAATCTACTTGAAATTCAATAATTGTCAATTCAACCCTCCAATCAAGCTCAAACTTATAGTATATTTTGAGCACATATATATCTATAAATCTTTAAAATTTCACTTGTAGATCTACTACCAGACTTACAAAATTGTCCAAAAAGTATCATCTATTTTATTTCACAAATCCAGAGTCATCCAAAACAAACCCTCACTTTGCAAAGGTCTTACAAAGTCAATATACACTCAAATCACTCAAAATCAATGCTCAAAGAAACCTTATCAAGTTTGTTCCCAAATTTTAGTCTCCCATCTCCAAAAGAATCCTTGAACTACCATACCAGCTCAATTTTGTCCCATGGGATTTGATTTCAACCTAGGTTCATAACTAGTCATCTCTGGATATTAACTCTTGGATTTCTAAGGTAATTTTTGCTACAAACTACTCTTAACTTCTTTCTAAAAGTGCCTACATTGTTTATTTTTCTAATCTACCTTATTTAACTCTATTTGTGGTCATACAAAGTGAATAGAAGCCTATTTTGTAAAAAAGGCAGTATTAGCACCTTTAATTTTTCTACCCCTTGACTATAATCTATTTTTCCAAGTTAATTTGTTACAATATATTTGAAATAAGATCTTAAAAAAATATGATATTTTCTTCATCCTTTCAACTATTAGCCATTTTACATCATGACAACATTTCTAAAAAGAAGATTATTGAGATATTTGAACTTATTATGATATCAAAGATACAAAAACATATTATATCAATTATAAAGCATTATGGGAGTTCATGGGAGATATTTTTATGGAAGTTCAAGGTAGAGAAGTTAATATTGAAGCCAAATAAGGTTGAGTTATTTCTTCAAGCAATTGATAGAGAATTATTAGAAAAATTGGAATTGCTTTGTGAAGACAAAGAAGAAGATGAAGGATTGACAATGAAGTGGAAAAATATTGAAGATGATATAGATTTCCTTATAAAATGAAAGAAGAAGAAGGATATGATTAATATTCTAAGAGTAATACAAGTACCTAAAACTCAAGTTCATACAACATAACTAATAATGCCTATTATTCAATCTCCAATATTTATATCAAAGAAAGAAGATATGGGAGTTGAAGAGATTATATGTGGTATATAAGATCTTCAAATCAAATTGGTAAGACTTGAAAAAAAGACTTCTACAAAAAATTTGAAGGCTATATTTAAATAAAAATATATACAAAGATGCATTTGGTGTGATTATATTTTTCATACTAACATGGATTGCAATGAATTTAATAATATGGTAGAATAAGGAGTCACTTTCTAGAAAGATGAAAAAGTAGCATTAAAGAATACTTGGGACATGAAACAAGACTGATCTATTTCTAGTGTCGAAGATCTTTTTAATCTACAATAACATAAAATCTCATCATAAGGTATAACAAATTGGACCAAAATAAAACTTAATAGAACTTAATAGAATGGAACATGGAAGACAAAATTGAGCTATCAAAATTAAAATAGAATAAAATAAAATAAAAAGATATAAAATTCAATTGTATTAAGAGAAAGGGTCCAAAGCCATACTTCACCAAATGCCTCAAAAGGCCTTGGTCAGTCCTATTTATACTTTATTCTACCACCTTGGACTTTCTAGAATGTTCATAGGTGGTGGATCTCACTTTAATAATTGATTTAAATTCATTCTAGAAAATTCTATGATAGATCCCACCTAGATAACCATCATAAGTTTTTTCAAGAAGGTTTCATGCTGGGCTCCACTTAAATAACTACCCTAAATTCTTTTTAAAATGTTCTATGGTAGATCTTACCTAGTCCACTAACCTAACTCCAATTCTAGAAACTTCCATGGTTTTAACTATCTATTTTTATGTGTCAATAATACAAATATCTTATGAATACCATGTTACAGTTAATCTCTTTCCACTAATGCGAAACGTCCTCATTTTGCTCCCAATGGTATCTCCGAATTGTCTCTTGGCAATGGGTGAAGTTTTGTATAGGTTCCTTTGTTCCATCATGAATGAGATAACATTTTCAAAGAACTTTGTACTAAAGTTGTCGATATCCGCTACCATGGCAAATGTAGTCACACTCCAAAATGTTGTCTACTTTATATTCTTATTGGTCATCAACTACAACTGGTGGTAGTAGTGATTAGTGTCGATCCAAAAAGCTTTTTGGCTCAATATGAAATTCCTTCAATTGTGAAACATGGTACACTAGATGGATCTGAATATGTGGCGGAAGCTCAAGGCGGTACGCGATATAAAAAATCACTACAGAATTGTGAAAAGGTCCAAGCCATTAAGGTATTAGTTTATAGATTTTTGTTAATGTAGCAAGTGGCAAGCTGGCATTAGAGAGTAACACTTGATCACATTCTCGAAAGATCTTGTATTACTGGTGGTTATTTGGATATTGCTTCTATCAATTTTCTGTGATAAGGAGGCAATGTCATGCCTCTTGTAAGGTCGTTATAAGCCATTATATAAATTCTTCCATGGTTAGGTTGTTAGTGTCAATGAGACAATAGAGAATTATTGGCATAATCAATTGTTGACTAATATTTTAAAAAAATGATAAATGATTGATACTTGCTTGAATACTATCATTATAAGCAAATTCCAAGGTCGACAAGTATTCATTCTAATCATTATGATGAACCACCACAAATGCCTACAACATATCTTCCAAGGTTTGATTTATATACTTTGTTTGCCCATTTGTTTGAGGATGGAAGGTTATAAATATGATAAGTCATGTGCCTAGTAGCTTGAACAATGTTTGACAAAAACTTTTCATGAAGCATGGAATTTGATCTAAAATAATGACATGAGATAATCTATAGTGACAAAAGATAGTATTAAGAAAGACCTATACAAGCGTTGGGGCATCAATATTTGAGTGCACCACATCTAAATAAAGTTATTTTGAGAGTCGATCTACAAAATTGGCAATCGCAGTATGATTATGAGGCATCTGTGGCAAACACACAATGAGATCCATAGTCTTCTGCTTTCAACATACCATAAGTAGAATTGGATACAATAGTCTATGAGACACTGCGTTGCATGCTTTATTATGTTAACATGACTTATAGGAGCATTGTTGTATTACGTGAAGTCTTGCTTGAGAATGCACCGAGCATCTGGCTGTCGAAGGTAAAAAAAAATTGTAACAAAAGGTTTTAACAATCCAATAGGATTATAAAGAATTTACAATTAAACATTAATAATCATAATCAAACATTAAGCAAGCTCAATTAAATTTTATTGAAGTTATAAAAGAAACACAAGGAAATCCTAAAGAAATATAAAAGAATATTAAAGAAAACTTAGTCAAATCCTAACAAAAATCTAATAGAATCTTAAATTCTAACCAAACCCTAATCCTAATCCAACCTTAATAAAATCCTAGACAAATCCTAAATCCTAAACTAAACCCTAATCAAACCTTAATCAAATCTTAAACCTTAAATCAATTCTTAATCAAATCCTAAACCAAATCCTAAACCCTAATCCAAATCCTAATCTAAATCCTAAATCCTAAATCAAATCCCAAACCAAATTCTAAATCCTAAATCCTAAACCAAATCCTAAACCATACCTTAATCCTAAAAAATCCTAAATCCTAAACCAAATCCTAACCAAACCCTAATTTTAAACCCTAATCGAATCCTAATCCAAACCAAACCCTAATCACAGATTTGAAAATTAAATAACTAAAGATTGAACTGTTGATTCTCATTCAAAATTTGTACACTTCTTGGAATTTAAGTTAGAAACTAGCACACAAATTTTGAAGAAAATTGCACTTACCAATTAGTCGATGACCTCAAAATTCCGCTCAGATGTCGGCTGGTCTCTCCTTCTCCAATCTTGATGCCAACTTCCAGCACTGATATCTCCCTTTTCCACCATTCGATTGCTTCCAAATTTTATTTATATATAGAAAATCAAGTCTTTTAGTGATAAAACCAAAAATCTCTCCAATCCAATACGGAGATTGCTAGATATCTAAGAAAACCTTATTGGTCCTTAAAACCCTAAATCTCGAGACCTTAGTCCACAAAAACCTTCATATGTATTGATCTAGCCATTCGATTGACCTCAAATCTCTTACACACATTTACAACAAGCATATCAATAAGTCTCTAAATTTTCACTTGTAAAAATACAACAAAAGACACGAAATCCAAACATTTGTAAACCGGTTTTATTTCTCAAAGATCTGAATTCACAGAGAACATCATTTGCTTTGAAAATCCCTCAAAAATCCAATACTAATCCAAACCATACGAAATCACCTCTCAAAAATCCCTCCACAAGTCTTCTCTCTAATTCGGCTCTCCGATCTTCCAAAGAACCCTTGAGTCGCCGTTAGAGTGTGGTTTTGTGCCTCGGGGTCTGATTTCGACCCAGGTTTATAACTGGTCCTCTTCGGGTATCAACTTTCGTCTTCTTGAAATAATTTTTACTAATTTGTACTCCTAACTCCTCCCTACATATGCTTATATCCTTTATTTTTCTAATTTACCTTGTTTTGTCTTATTTATGGCCTTACAAAGTAAATAGAAGCATAATTTGTAAAAAGGCAGCATTAGCACCTTTAATTTTTCTACCCTTTGACTAATATCTATTTTTCCAAGATAATTTGCTATAATATTTTTGAAGTGAGATCCTCAAAACATGATATTTTCTTCATCCTTTCACTTGTTAGCCATGTTACATCACGACAACATACAAAGGTTCAAACATGACAATCCAAACGTGCCCACAATCATGTCCTTGAAATCCATTCTAGAGTCCTTTCTTGTTCAAGATATCCAAATATTGGAATATCATGTTTCTCTTGAAGTATGCACATCTGGTGTCATGTTGTAATATGACCATATGGTAAAAGATAATAATAATGATCTTATTATAGAAAAGCCAAGTTAAAAGAAAAAATAGAAAAATATGGATAAAAGATAGGAAGGTAATATAACTTTCAATAGTAATGCTGCCCTTTTAGAAAAATAGCTTCTACTTACTTTGTAGGGCCAAAAATAAGACAAAATAAGGTAGATTGGAAAATTAAATGATACAAACATCTTTAGGAGGAAGTTAAGAGTAAATTTTAGCAAAAATTACTTAAAAAAACTACATATTGATACTCAAGGAGGGCCGGTTATCAACCTGGGTCAAAATCAGACCCTGAGGCACAAAACCGAGTACCTATGGCAACTCAAGGATTCTTTTGAAGATTGAAGAGTGGGATTAGAGAAAAAACTTAATAGGGTTTTAATGAGCATTAGTTTTGGATGATTTGGATCTGTATTGACTTTGTAAGAGCTTTACAAAGTCAAGGTTTGTTTTGGATGACTTGAATTTTGTGAAATAAAATAGGGTTTACATTTTGGATAATTTCAAGAGTTTTGTAATAGATCTATAAATGAAATTTTGTAGGTTAATGGTTATAGTTGTTTTCAAAATATGTTGTGAATTTGAGCTTGATCTAATAGTTGAATTGAGGGTTATTGAGGTTTAAGTGAGTCAAGGTCTTAGAAAGTAGAATTTTAGGTCTAGTGAGGGTTTTTTAAGATTTCTTGCAATCTATTAGTTGGATTGGAGTGAAATTTATGGGAGAGGATATTAGACTTGTTTTTCTATATACATAGAAATTTTAAGATCAATCGAATGGTGAAAAAGAGAGATATTGGCTTTGGGAAGAGAAGGAAGAGAAGGAAACCGGCCAATACCTGAGCACGTTTTTGAGGTTATTCTCTATTTGGTAATTTCGATCCTTTTAAAAAAAAATTTTACTTGTTTTCAACTTAGTTTTTAAGAAGTATGCAAAATTTGACTTAAGATCAATGGTTCATTCATTAGTTATTGAGGTTTAATTTTATTGTAGAAATTACTAAGATTTGGTTAGGATTTGATTTAGGGTTAGGATTTGGTTAGGGTTTGATTTAGGATTAGGATTTAGTTTAGGATTTAGAATTTAGGGCTTAATTAGGATTTGATTTAGGACTAGGGTTTGGTTAGGATTTGATTTAGGATTTAGGATTTAGTTTAGAGTTAAGGGTTTGATTTAGGGTTTAAGGTTTGGTTTAGATTTGATCAGGATTTGATTTAAGGTTAAAGATTTAGTTAGTTTTTGGCCTAAAGTTTGAATGAAGTCCAATAAGATTTCAACTAGGATTAAATTAAGATTGAATTGAGATGTATTTGAGATATGTTTGTAATTATTCTAATATTTCTTTAAGATTTCTTATTGTTTCTTTGGAATTCCTTTGAGGTTTCTCTGAATTTGATTAAAGCTTATTTGGCATTGTTAGTATTCTATTAGAATCAGGATTTTGTTGTTGCAATTTTCATTCTACTTTCATTAGCTAGGTGCTCGGAGCATTCTTAAGCAAGACTTTATGTATTACTATACCAGAATATAGCATTGTTGGATATATAAATTTGCTTCTTGAAATGAAATAATCTATTATTAAGATTGTAATCTTGATACTATATATTACCTACCTTCAATTGATTACTAATCATCTTGAAATAAACATCTCAATGCATAGCTTCCTTTCATTCTGTCTCTTTAATTAGATTTGAAATGATATTACTAATGGTAGCAACTTTTGCCTTATCTTTTAATTTGTCTTTCAAGTTTCGTCTCTGCAATAAGCTATTTGGTACAATATGTTGTCGCCCTTGCTTGTACTCAAGTTGGATATCAAAAAATTGTAAGTATTCTTCTCAAGAATGATGTTGTGATTTCATATATTTGAGATGCAAATCATACAGCGAGGGTTGATAGTCAGTCTGAACAATAACTAACTTCTCCAACAGATAGTATTGCTACACCTTTGTGGTGTATAAAATTTCTAATTGCTCTCAATTACATGCAAAGTAATTATGCCATATCCTTTTGAGCTTGCATAATTTATATGCCACAAGTTGAAGGCTCCTATCAAAGTTTTGTTGAAGGACCACTTCAATAGCAAAGTTAAAAGCATCAATATAAAGCATACAAAGAAAATTAGAATCATATGGTTATAATATTGGAGCAATAATGAGTGCCTCCTTCAATCTATCAAAGACACTTTGTTGTTCTAATTTTCATTCAAATGAAGGTACTTTTTTCTAATAGGTTTATCAATGAGGCAATAATGTGAGCAAATTGCCAAACAAAATGGCAATAATATCCAGAAAAGCCTAAAAATGAATAGACTTCAAAAATATCCTTGAAAGTTGGCCAATCTTCCATTACTTTCATCTTATTTTTTTCCATATGCATGCCTTTGGAGGACACCACATGCTCCAAAAAGAGTACTTCTGACTTCTAAAGTTCATATTTTGATTACTTATAATAAAAATGACTATCTTATAGCCAATATAACACTTCTTGTAGGTATTACTCATGCACTTCAAAGATTTTACTATATACAAGGATATCATGAATGAAGACGACTACATATTTGTTCAACAGGTCATAAAATAATTTGTTTATGTGATCCATGAAAGATGCTAGAGCATTGGTGAAGCCAAAAGGTAAAACCAATCATGCAAAATATCCATAGCGGATATAAAATGTTGTCTTTTCTACATCCTCTCTTATAATAGGTATTTGCCAATAGTCTCTTCAAAGATCCAATTTACTAAAGATGGTCCTACCTCAAAGTTGGTCAAGAAGATCATCTATGCTTGGAAGTGGATATGCATTCTATGAGTCATCAAATTGACTCACTTATTTTTTTGGATAAAAATATGTATTTAGAATGCTTTAAATCACAATATATAGTAAGTAGTGTAGAAATCCTTAGAGAAATAGAAAATTAAAATGATAGTAGTGGAAATGGAGTCTTGGTAAGTCTTGGAGGTAATTATCCTTGTTGATTTAGTATTTTTATTTCATTGTTGAATATTAAGGATTATTTATTAAGACTAATATTTATATTGGTCTTTTATCTATATGTACTACTTATAGAAACTATAAATGTTAGTAGTTAGTAGAAGCATGAGAAAGAACTTCATGTCATTTTAGTTATTGATATAAAAAATAAGATTTATAGTGGATTTAAATTAATTTTTATTATTACAAAAAATCATCAAATGGATATTAGTATTATTAAAAAAAATTAGAATTTTTAAAATTTAAATTAGAATTTATTTAGAGTTTTTTAGGAATTTTTAGAGCAATTTCAAGATCTTAATAAAATGAGTTTTACCACTTTGAGAGTCTTTATGAAGAAATGGAGCAAAATTTGAAGGCCACGTAAGGTTCCTACGTTAATTGAGTATTTTTGAACATCATGATGAGGTCAAAATTATAAAAATATTGGTCCTTCTAGTAGAAAATAAGATAATCAATAGCTAGTATAGTCCTTGTAAGAAGGGGGGTGCACAAGTCCCATATGAGTTGTAGCATCTTGAAGGTATTTAGGAGGATAAGACTAAGGCCTCGTAGCTTTTCTTAGACACCCTTATATACTACATGTGAGCCTTGGTGAGGCTCGAAGCGTCGATCTATAAGCAAATTACTTTTGAGGTAAAATATTTTCACTTCACTTTTTAATTATTTACTTTATATCTTTAAAACTTCATAACTTACTCATAACAATTTGGATTTATATGTTTCTTACGTCATTGGAAAGATAATAAAATTACCTATCTAAAAATATATTTTTTATTTTTCAGTTTTACTTTTTATTGGATGAAAATATAGTAAACAAACTGTAACTTAGTTTTGAATGTTGTAATTACTTCATGTCATTTATTTCAATTGCTATGTGGTTGTTCTTCTTTTGTTCTTATTATTTGCTTATTTCACTTCATGCCACTAATTACAAGTAACTCTTAATTGATGCCATCTTGTAACTCAGGTTGAAGAGTGAAAATTTTCACTCACACATTCTTAACAATCTGCTTATTGAAGCCTTGATAGTTGATGCAAAGGTGAAGTCGACCATCTTTTTTGGATGCAAAGGTGAAGTCGACCATCTTTTTTGGATGCAAAGAATACAAGTGCTCTCTATAGTAATGTGTTTTTTCAAATAAGGCCTTTTTTCCAAGAATTTGTCCAATATCTTTTGAAGATTTTCAAGTTCTTTTAGTACTAGGTAATAAATTGATGGACTTGGTAGCTTGACTGTAAGCAATAATTCTATTTGAAAGGAGGCACGTCAATCATGAAACATGCCACTAGATAGGTCAGTTGGAAAGACATCTCAATATTCTCATATGAGTTAATTTGTCCATTGTCATGTTGTAACATGACTGTAGAATAAGTAGTTATTTTCAGAATGTAGATACCTAGTGTATAGTATAAACAGAGATAGATAACTGCTGAAAAGGTGGTTCAGCAGGTAGAATGGATGAATAGTCAGGAAAAGTAGTTATCATCTGTAGTATAGGAGTTGGTATCTCGGGGTAGTATAAGGAAGATGAGAGAGGGGAAGAAAATACTAGACTGCGATAGTACTGAATCGAGGATAAGCTTGGTGCTATCTCTTCTTATTAGTTTTCTTGTTTCTTTTGTGTTAGTGTTGATTCTAGTGAAGAGAATCAATTTAATGAATTAATGTTTGATTTACGAAGTTATTTATGGATCACTGTTTATCAATTATTGTGAAAGATTGAGGACGTATAGAAGTTTCTAGTCACTATTTATTGCAAGGTTGTAAGTTTAGTGGAGAGGAATTGTAATCGAAGGAATTGTCTTGATTAGATTATGTGGATTGGAAGTTGTTCGTTCCAGGGTTTGGAATATGCTTGTGTCTTCGTGAATTACACAGGATACTAAAATCATTGTCGTGGATGTTATTGTATTGGTATGAGAGAGTAGACAGTAGGAGGAAAAGTTAAGTGTACTTCAGTATGGTAAGCATTCAGCAGTAGCGGTTAATTGCGTGACCCTAATAATTGGAGCTCATATACATGGTCATTCCCCTTATACGGGTTTATGCTGGGAGGTTTCTTCCGGAATAAGTAAAATGACCAATCACATTTTGGCACTGCTGCTGTGGATTGACAACATTATTGAGTGTTAGGAATTAACTGTCAAAGCAGTAAAGGAGATTAGGAAGTAAACTCAGTAGAAATAATGAAAGAGTATGGTTATTAAGAATGAGAATTTAACAACAAAGAGAATAAAGCAATCAAAGGAAAGAACAGAGCAATCGCAAGCAAGAAATTTATTGCGTAATGAGCGAGATCGCAAATTAAAAAAGAAGCATCAGCAAAGTTGGATTAAGCCGTGGTTGCATGCCTGTCAGCATATTTGATTGTACCCAGAAGACGATCGACCTCTAATATTTCAGAAATACATACCATTAAAGAAATTGCCAAGAGCACTTGCAAGGAGCGCTGCTAATAGTCCAGCAAACCTCTCGAAGCTGTTAATGGAAAACGAGGAAGGTACAGAGGAATTAGGTACTCCACTGGGTATCTTCTCAATTAGAAATACATCCGATCCTAACAAGATTGGTTCTGAAGATTGGCATAAATTACTTGCCAATAAAGACCAATTCAGAGTATATCAAAATCTGTTGTTTTCACCTCATATTCAACTAGTAAAATTATTTGGGGATAATAATAGTCAATCGAGAAGGCCTAGAAGTTCGAAAAAGACTTTTGTGGAAGACAATTTTAATTTTAATAAGAAATTGAGCGGAACACCGGCATCTTTAATGACGTCCGAAGGACCAGCAGTTTTGATTGTAGTTCAAATGGGTGCAGTGGGCGATCGAAGACTAGCATCACGCCATTACCTACTTTTCGAGATTTGCCAAGTGCGGATCCAGATCAATATTTGTCTCAATTCTTGACAGCGTATATAGCCAATAATGGAAAAACAGAAGACATTTGGCTGAGATGGCTGCCAGCGACATTGAAAGACACAACATTTGAGTGGTATAACCGCCAACCTATGGGACAATTTATCAATTGGGAGGCATTGAAAAATACATTTTTAGCCCATTTTCGACCAATTGGTTTTGAAGAACGTCTTAGAGAAAAATTAATGAACAGCAAAATGGTACCAAGAGAAGTAGTACAGTCATATTATGGTCGTGTAGTGGATATACTTTGAAAATGGCCAAATAACCAAATGCCGGAATCATTTGTATTGTCCATATTGGTTAATAGACTACACCCACCAGAATTGAAAATGTTTGTAAAGGAGGCCCAATCAGCCACCATTGCATCATCTCTTGAGCAAGCAAAAGTATGGGAGGAATGTCACTATGACCAGAACTTAACAGTTGGAGCCACGATGATTCCATCTCAAGGAGGTTATCAAATGACAAATTAGAATGACACATCGGGAAGTTATCTAGGAAGGAATGATTATGGTACAATTCCACAGGGAATAGTGAATGCCGTTCTATTGCAAACTGTACCACCATCATCATCACACTTGTATGCGCCTTATTCCGTGTATCAGAAATCAATACCTACCAAGGAATTACCAAATGCATTGATATCAAGGGATCCCAATGAGTCATTGTTGTTAACATTGATGAAAAAAATGGATGAATTGGCTATGAATCTGGCCAAGGATAAAGAAAAAAAGCATAAACCAACCAATATGTGTCCCAATGTCTAATACAGCAATTGTAAGGGGCAAGGTCATTTAGTAACAGAATGTCCTTCACCACCCCAAATGACTGTACAATGTACCTATTGCGGAGGCAAGCATATTACCACCAACTATTGGAATTTACGGAAGCAATAACAACTCGGTAATCAGATAATGACTCAACTAACTTCGTGGGACGTCAATCAAGTACAGACGAATAATAGGTTTGGTTGGAATGGAAATCGAGCGAATAAACAAAACATGAATTATTCTAATTTCCTCAACTCTGAATTTCACCAAGAAGGTGTATCCAATACTCACAGATTGGCAATGAACCAACCAGGATACCATCAATATCCAGCCATAACAAAGCCAATGCCAGACTCTACAGTAACAATGGGTCAACCAAGATCCTTTACTCATCCGACATGGAATAGACCTAGCCGTTATATACCAGTAGAGACATCCATTATCCCTGAAGGAGTTGGCAGGAGACCACTTTGTTGCTATCATTGCAGACAAATCGGACATTATGCGAGTGAATGTCCTAATTTAAGGGCCAGTGATGATTATGCTCCAATATGTTGAAATTGTAAGCAGTCTGGTTACACTTATCAGCAGTGCAATGCGCCCTTTAATTATAATAATCAAGACCAACAAATGCAAACAAGCCAACCGACGGAGGACAAAGGCCCTGTTCAACGAGACTCACCAGTACATCGTGTCGAGGTGGTGAACGTAGTGCTTACTAGAGGCCAACAAAAAGACAAGAATCCAATTCAGGACATGGATGAACCAATTGCAGGAGAGCAAGTAGCGCCGTCCACGGGGCTAAACAAACCAATATCAGTATTGAGACGTATCCCAATATTGAGACCTCAACAGACTAAGGAACCCAATTTGGTCCCACGTGCCAATTTGCCAAGACCATCAAGATCGATTCCAACTGACCAAGTACCAATACTTGTACAGCCCAATAAAAGATCTTATGCATTAAAGGAACCTTTAGTGGTAGACAAGTTGGCGAAGTTATCAACGGCAATTCCAATCGCCACGAAGGAATTGCTGCCATATGGAGTAAAATTGAAACCAATAAAACGTAAAAGAGCAATGGGAATTACTCTCAATATGGAACCCTACGACATTCTGAGGGATTTGGATGTTATTCAGCCTTCAATTACAATGAAGCAAGTTTTGGCTATAGCACCTGAATGTCGATCTACATTGAATTTAGCATTAATACGACAAAGATCCCGCACTAAAGAAATTCATGAAGTTAGCTTAAACCCACATCCGGGAGCACCAACAATCGATGTATCAATCAATGGCATTTTAATTCTAGGGGTACAAGTCGATGGTGGCTCCAGTATGAATTTAATGAATGCGGATACAATGGAGGACTTGCATCTAAAGCAATTACTACCTACGACATTGGTCTTGCGAATGACAGATCATAGTCGGGTAAAGTCAATGGAAATCTTACGCAATATTGCCACTATAATCGTGAGATTGACATACAAAATCGATTATATTGTATTTCGATTACAGAGTTCTACGTTATCGTATCCCATTTTATTGGGCAAACCTTGGCTTTATCAAGCCAAAGCTAAGAATGATTGGGGCCGAGGCACATTAATAATTAGAAAAAATCAGGACCAGATTGTTCTACAGATGTACCAGGTGTCGTGTTGTAACACAAGTATACAGTGAAAATAAAAAAAAAAAGAAAAAAAGAAGGGGAATTTTATTAATATTCAGTTACCTCGAATATTGGGAGCATCGACCAACTCCAGCGCAAATACTGAGTGGTCAGGTTCAGTCACCCCGTTACAGTCAGCCGGGGCATACTGAAATGCTCCATTCGATTCTAATAACGGGAGTTAGCAGGATGAGAAGGACCAATTCACACGACGGGTTTGAAGAGCCAATTGGATCCAATTTCGAGAATCCAATCCGGGTCCTCTTATCCAATATGAGACCTGTATTGGTGGGGCAACCCAATGCAGTCTAATTACGGGAAAATCCAGGTCTTACTACGGGCCTCAGCCAGTCTGACGCGAAGACCAATTTGACCCAATTACGCGAGCATCCAGGTTACTACGGGCATCTTATCCAATATGGGACCTGAATTGGTCGGGCGACTCAATGTGGTCCCGATTACGGGGTTTCGATTCTGTTTCGGACTGTCTTGTTCTCTGTGCCGTTTCAGCGAACATTGTTTACGGTAAATGGATCTCTTAAAGGTAAAAACGGAGGAAAAGGCCTTGATGACGTGAGCCAATTTCGGATCTAAGCTCTGACGGCGGGAGCCAATTCCGGATCTAAGATGGAAGATTGAAGAAGTTCAGAGGATAAGGTTAGGAGAGAATATAGTTTTAGGGAGGGGAGGTTTTTTTCTTCTTTCGGGGAATCGGGAGGGAGCTAGTTTTCAAGCTTTTGCAAGGTTACCAGTTCGGTTTCATTGGAGGTTTTTGAAGATCAAGGGAATTAGAGAGAGGAGCTTAATGCTTCGGGTCGGGGAAGGAAAGACATAGAATTTGGATTTTTCTTCTTCGTAGAGTTTTGGGAAGACTGAGGCAATCGCTGCTGAAGTCAGTGTTGTAATGGTGAATCGGGATTTTTAAATGAAGTGGGTTTGAATACTCTTGACTGTTTTGTAAAATCGAGTTACGTCTGTGATTGAAGGATTAAAGGGGTGTCTATAGGATTGAGTATGCGGAGTGAATGAAATTTATTGGGTTAATCTAACAAGACAATCAGTGGATACAAGATCGTGAGTACAAAGGGGTATTGAAGATTAACAGTTTGGGTTGTTTGGGGTTCTCTGTAATGTCTAGAGACCTATCGGCTGGGGCAAAAAAAAGACTTCGATAAGCAGTCGAAGAGCATCTGTATAGATTTACGGTACATTGTTGCAATCGTTTATATTCCAGCAGTCAAAAACTGATGGACTGCTTGACTATCGGCGAATCTCCATACTACCTTCTACAGCCAGACGCCCGGCGCGTTCTCGAGCAGGAAAGCACGTAATACGACACCGGTACAATATCATGGAGAATCTCAATTGCCAAAATCATAATTTATATCGGACAACGAGAGTCAATCGATTGAGGCAAATGACAATGCTATAGGTTCACCGCAATTTGGGATAGGACAAAACACTTCAACAGCAAAGGTAGGAGTCTACCAATGTGGAAGTTCCAGCGAATATTTACTACATCAAGAGGATGCGACTAACTCGGATCATGCTATTGCCAAATGGATGAATAATTCCACAATCAATAGAGTCAGCATATTAGCACCAGATTTGGATGGTTCCCATATGTCGGATAATACAAGAAATTCAGATTAAAAAAAGACAATTAAATCAGAAGTTGTTGAAGATCCTAAGTGTCAATCTATTAACCTGGGCACCAACGAAATGCCACAACTAATTAAAATATATGTCGGTATTATCGGTACAGAATTGGATGCTTGGAAATAGTTTTTTGTCTATCACAAATCTACCTTTGCGTAGTCGTATGTGGATTTGAAAGGGATTCCAGCCGACGTGTGTTAGCACCAGATTATTCTGGAGGAGGGTGTTACGCCAGTTTGTCAAAGACAACACCGGCTTAACCCAAATTATTTCTTTTTAGTGAAAGAGAAATTGGATAAACTTCTCGACGTGGGTTTTATTTATCCTGTTCTGCATAGTGCATGGGTGTCATCAATCGTGATGATACTGAAGAAGAATGAGAAAATCAGGATATGTCAAGATTTTTGAAAGTTAAATGCAGCTACTAAGAAGGAATATTTTTCGTTACCATTTACAGACAATATTTTGGATGCAGTGGCCGGATATGAATGTTACTCATTTTTGGACGGATTTTTGGGATATAATCAAATTAAAATTGCGGAAGAAGACCAGTTGAAGACTGCGTTTACCACAGATTGGGACACATTCGCCTATAAAGTAATGCCATTTGGGTTATATAATGCCTCGGCTACTTTTCAACAGATAATGACACAAGCGTTTCAAGATTACTTATGTTTATCAATGGAGATATTTTTGGACGATTTCTCTACCTTTAGGACAATGGCTGAATATCTAGCATACTTGGATAACTCTTTGAATCAATGCGACAAGTATGGAATATCTCTAAATTTAGAAAAGTGTCAATTTGGCATACCATTGGGAAAGCTATTGGGACACATTGTCTCTATTGAAGGTATCGCTATGGACCCCGATAAAGTTACTCATATATTGGGTTTACCAAAGCCAGATATGGTGTCGGCCGTACGTGGTTTCATCGGCCATGTCAACTACTATCGGTGTTTTATTGAATCTTTTGCGGTTATCTGTCAACCATTAATCCACTTGTTAAAGAAACCCTCGTCAACCGGGTCTAGCCCAATATGGACTGAAGACTGTACTTTCGTATTCGACGAATTGAAATGGAAATTGGTATCTGATCCAATTCTTATAACACCTTGTTGAACAAAACCGTTTCATGTCTATGTAGACACGTCCAATGTTGCTATTGGATCCATTCTCAGTCAAAAGGATGAAGAAGGATTAGATCATCCCATATATTATGCGAGCCGATAATTCGTTGTTGCAGAACGAAATTATAATACTACCAAGCGAGAGGCCCTCGGAATGATCTACTCTGTACAGAAATTCTGCCACTATCTACTTGGATACTCATTTGTATTCCACGTTGATCATAATGCGCTTAAGTACATGATAAATAAACCTCAATTGAGTGGACGAATTACTCGATGGGTGTTACTTCTACAAGAATTTAACTTTACAATTAACGTTCGATCCGGCAAGAAACATGCCAATGCGGATTACTTATCCCATTTATCTAATATATTGGGTAATGAGCCGATAAACGATGCTCTTTTGGACGCACAACTATTTGCTGTGGATGTCATTACACCCGAATATGGTGAATTGATCCAATATCTAACGTTTCAAACTTTTCTCATTTCTTATAATGAAAAACTAAAGAAGCGTCTGATTTTAAAAAGTGTGCCATATACCATGATTGGAGATGCCTTGTACAAACAAGGGCGGGATGGAATTTTACGCTGTTGCATCTTTCAAAGTGAAGTTCGTACAATTTTGGAAGGATGTCATTTGGATAGTTGTGGTAGATATTTTGCGGGAGACAGTACTGCTCACAAGGCTTGAATGGCTAGATATTGGTGGCCCACAATGTTTTCTGATGCACACCTATTTATTCGTTGTTGTGATCCCTGTCAACGAATTGGTCGACCCACGGGTACTTCAGCAATGCCGATAGTACCAATCTTCGTACATGTACCATTTGAGAAATGGAGAATTGATTTTGTTGGACCCATTGCACCAACATCGAGACATGGACAAAAGCGGTATATTTTAGTGGCCACGGACTATGTAACCAAATGGACAGAGGCTATTGCTACCCGCAATGATAATGCCAATACAGTGGCCACATTTCTATACAAGAATATTATTACTCGATTTGGATGTCCGAAAGAATTAGTTAGCGATCACGGCACCCATTTCATAAATGCCACCATAGCAGCCTTGATGAATACATACGAAATCAAGTACAGGAAAACAACACTATATCATCCTCAAGCCAATGGGAAGACGAAAAAGACCAATGGTATTCTATGTAAGATTTTAACTAAAATAATTTTGGGCGCGGGAACGGATTGGGATACTAAATTGTTTGCGACATTATGGGCGTATCATACTGCATATAAAGTGACTACCAATTCCACACCATTCCAATTGCTGTACGAAAAGAAGCAATATTATCCATTGAATTAGAAGTTCAGAGTTTGCGCATTGCGTTGGATGAACGTCTTGGAGATAAGGAATCACTTCAATATTGGTTGGCAGAGTTGGACAAATTGGATGAAATACGAGCTATAGCTCTCTTTAATATAGAAGCAACTCAAAAACGGCAGAAGAGTTACTATGATAGTAAACTGCGTCAAAAGAGTTTTATGCCCAATGATTTGGTATTGTTGTTTGATAGCAAGTTTAATCATTTTTCGGGTAAATTTCAAGTTCGCTGGCATGGGCCATATCATGTGATTGAAGGATTTTCCAATGGGTCTATTCAATTGGAGGATTTCATGGAACATCGATTCAGTACCCACATTAACGGGAATCAATTATGGTTATATCATATGTAAAACCCGGGACGGATTTTCAATTTCTGGCGGAGGTCATGTCGAATGTACTTAGGATAGACCTAATTAAGTACGTTAGGGTGTAGAGACGGCTGAAAGGATAGTTAGTAATTACTAATGTGTCAGATGGAACGGGGGTGAGAAACAGACAGTAGAGGTAATATGTTGTCATTATCACCACTAGGTAAAAAAATAGGAGTGGGGCACCCATTTACGGCCATTCTCAATTGTCGCATTCTGTTATTGTTTCTTTTTGGTGTTACAATTCCAGGTGTTTCGGAGTACTAGAGCATAGTATTGATGGTTAGAGCTTGAAAGAGTGTGCGTCATGGCGATGGAGAGTGCAAAGAGAGCTACGGACAGAGAAGAAAGTGGTGGAAATGTGAAAGCTAAACGCAATTTAGGACCACCATCCGTAGTAATCGTTACCAATATGGAGCCTATGAAGTTGGAGATTTGCTGGACGCCAAGGAGAATACGAGATTTTTGAAACACGCAAATGTTTCAATTTTTGCGAAGGTCACATAGTTTGCCTTCAATTAATGTGGCATTAGTGGAAGAATACATCGCGAACTATGACCCACAGGATGGATCGAGCGTAGTACAAAGATGCGTTATCAATATTGATGAGAAGATCCTCGATAAAGTACTGTTTCTTTCAGTTTGAGAGATTGCGGTGGATGTTGAGGAGTCTAGTGACTTCCGACCAGGAAGTTATTTCAAAAGTGGCATGTCATCGTTTGAGAAGAACCAAAGTTGGCGGACGGCTAAGGCAATTACACCAGAGCTCATGGAATGGTTGTGCTTCGTACTGAGGCATTTAGGGTTGTATCGACACAACACATATATGTCAAGACGATTAATGTTTGCAGTGGTAGGGATATTTGAAGGGATGGTGTTCAATTGGGCAGCTTATGTAGCAACCCGTATTCATGCGGAAATGGGAGCTAAACACAAAATAGGGAAGTTTACAGTGTTGTTATGTTCCAATTATGTGTATGCTGTGATCGCGTATATATTGCGGCAAACATCACCAGTAGAGAGAAGTTTTGAACCAGTGCCAGTGCCTCTGCAACGAGAACGGAATTCGTTGGCACAGAATGTCAATACAACGGAGGTAATACATGAAATTAGAGAATCCAGTCGTCTAGTGGCACTAGGAATGGATCCGATTTGTTTAGTGGTGGAAGAGGAGAATGAAGTCCCGACGTTGTTAGATATCAATCAGTTAGCATTTTTATAGGGCCGACTGTCGAAAGACATACATCTTAAAAATTCTTTATTGAAGTGCATTTCGCAAATACATTGAATAGTACAAGCATTGGATGTAGAGGGCAATGGTAAACTGGAATTAGAGGCAAGCAAAAAGGTGATATCGGAGCAGACACGAAGAACTGAAGAGCAAGAACAGATCATCCAAGCAAATGCGAAATCCAAGCTGCTATTGGAGCGACAAATTGAGAAACAACAGGAAGCTTGGGACAAAGAAAGAGAGCGCATGGTGGAGATCTACAGGCAAGAACTATTCCGGGCTCGCAGTCACTCAATTTTGGAACTGGAAAAAGCAAAGGGTCAGTTGGTAATAGAATGAGAAAAGATTGAGTTATTGGCGCAAGAGAAATTGGTATTGAGTGACGAATACAGATGTGAAACGGAGCGATTAAGGGCTGAAATTGAGGCCTTGAATGCCGAGGTGACAAGATTGGTAGAGGATTTATTCAATATTGGTCAAGCACAAGTATCTACATTGCCAGTTCCCGAAGTTCCAGAAGAGAAGAGTCACTTTTAGCGCCAGTTGGAATTGAGAGATGCCCAGATCCTGAAATTGGAAGCTCAAGTCCGTGAGCTGGGTGAATACAATGAAGATCTTTCAGCTCAGTTGAGGCAGGAGCCAATAGAAGGATTGGATGAGGATGAAGATTTGCAGTTGGAACCGGAATCGGTGGAACCAATAACAGATACTGCGACAATTGATTAATTAGATAGGCCAGAACGATCGCAATTTTTGTAGAGTTTTGTTAGATAATTTTTAGATAGGTATCAATTGAGTATTTACGAGGACACTGCACAGTTAGGAGTGGAGCTATGTAGAATAAGTAGTTATTTTTAGAATATAGATACCTAGTGTATAGTGTAGCAGAGATAGATAACTGCTGAAAAGATGATTCAGTAGGTAGAATGGATGAATAGTCAGAAAAAGTAGTTATTATCTGTAGTATAGGAGTTGGTATCTCGGGGTAGTATAAGGAGGATGGGAGAGGGGAAGAAAATGCCAGATTGTGAGAGTAGTAAGCCGAGGGCCAGACTGCGATAGTACTGAGCCGGGGATAAGCTTGGTGCTATCTCTTCTTCTTAGTTTTTTTGTTTTTTTTCTGTTAGTGTTGATTCAAGTGAAGAGAATCGATTTAATGAATTAATGTTTGATTTACGAAGTTATTTATGGATCACTGTTTATCAATTGTTGTGAAAGATTGAGGACGTATGGAAGTTTTCAGTCACTATTTATTACATGGTTGTAAGTTTAGTGGAGAGGAATTGTAATCGAAGGAATTTTCTTGATTGGATTCTGTGGATTGGAAGTTGTTCGTTCCAGGGTTTGGAATATGCTTGTGTGTTCGTGAATTACACAGGGTACTGAAATTGTTGTCGTGGATGTTATTATATTGGTATAAGAGAGTGGACAGTAGGAAGAAAAGTTAAGTGTTCTTTGGTGTCGTATTATGTGCTTTCCTGCTCGAGAACGCGCCGGGCGTCTGGCTGTAGAAGGTAGTATGGAGATTCGCCAATAGTCAAGCAGTCTATCAGTTTTTGACTGTTGGAATATAAATGATTACAAAAATATACTGTAAATCTATACGGATGCCCTTCGACTGCTTGTCGAAGTCCCTTTTACCCCAACCGGTAGGTCTCTAGATGTTACAGAGAACCCCGAACAACCCAAATTGCTAATCTTCGATACCGCTTTATACTCACGATCTTGTATCTACTGATTGTCTTGTTAGATTAACCCAATAAATTTCATTCACTCCACATACTCAATCCTATAGATACCCTTTTAACTCTTCATCACAGACGTAACTCGATTTCACAAAACAGTCAAGAGTAATCAAACCCACTTTATTAAAAATCCCGATTCACCATTACAACACTGACTTCAGCAACGATTGCCTCAGTCTTCCCAAAACCCTATGAAGAAAAAAAACCCAATTCTCTATCTTTTTTTCCCGCCCAAAGCATGAAGCTAGCTCTCTCCATCCAAAAAAAATCCCCCATAAAAAGTTATTCTCTCCCCTAACCTTATCCTCTGAATTTCTTCAATCTTCCGTCTTGGATCCAGAATTGGCTCCCATCGTCAGAGCTTAGATCCGAAATTGGCTCCTGCCATCGAAGCTTAGATCCGAAACTGGCTCTCGCCGTCAGAGCTTTCTCCTCCGTTTTTACCTTTAAGAAATCTTTTTACCGAAAGGACGTTCCTTGAACGGCAGAAAGGACGGAACAGCCTGAAACGGAATTGGAGCCCGAAATCGGGACCACATTGAGTCGCACGACCAATTCAGGTCTCATATTGGGAAAGAGTCCAATAGTAAGACCCGGATGTTCCCGTAATTGGATCAAATTGGTCCTTCGCGTCAGATTGGCTGAGGCCCGTAGTAAGACCTGGATTCTCCTCTAATTAGACTGTATTGGGTTGCCCGACCAATTCAAGTCTCATATTGGGTAAGAGGACCCGGGTTGGATTCTTGAAATTGGATCCAATTGGCTCTTCGAACCAGGCTCACCCGTCGTGTGAATTGGTCCTTTCTTTTTCTGCTGACTCCCGTTATTGGAATCGAACAGAGCATTTCAGTATGCCCCGGCTGACTGTAATGGGGTGACTGATCCTGGCCACTCAGTATTTGCACCGGAATTGGTCGTTGCTCCCAATATTCGAGGTAACTGAACATTAATAAAAGTCCTCTTTCTTTATATTTTCACAGTATACTCGTGTTACAACACGACATTGGTATGGTAAGCATTCAGCAGTAGCAGTTAATTGCGTGACCCTAACAATTGGAGCTCATATACATGGTCATTCCCCGTATTCGAATCCCCCTATACGGGTTTATGCTAGGAGGTTTCTTTCGAATTAAGTAAAACAACCAATCACAATGACTATATGGTAAAAGATGATAATATGGATCTTATTATAGAAGAACCAAGTTAAAAGATAAAGTAGAAAAATATGGATAAAAGTTAAGAAGGTAATAAAACTTTTAGTAGTAGTACTGCCTTTTTACAAAAGTGACTTCTATTTACTTTATAGGGCCATTAATAAGGTAAAATAAGATAGATTAAAAAAATAAATGATATAAGTATCTTTAAGAGGAAATTAAGAATAAATTTTAGAAAAAATTACCTAGAAAAATTAGATATTGGTACATGAGGACGGCCGGTTATCAACCTACGTTAAAATCAGACCTTGAGGCACAAAACCAAGCACCTACAGCAACTCGGGGTTTCTTTTGCAAATCGAAGAGTGGAATTTGATGGCAAACTGAATAATATTTCTATAAGCATTGGTTTTGGATGATTTAGAGTTGTTATGACTTTATAAAGCTCTTACAAAGTTAAGATTAATTTTGGATGACTTGGATTTTGTGAAATAAAATAGGGTTGACATTTCTAGTGATTTCAAGAGTTTTGTAATAGATCTACAAGTGAAATTTGGTAAGTTAATGGTCATAGTTGTGTTTAATATGTGTTGTGAATTTTAGCTTGATCTAAAAGTTGAACTGAGGGTTATTGAGATTTAAGTGGATCAAGGTCTCAAACAGTAGAATTTTAGATTCAGTGAGGATTTTTAAGATTTCTTGCAATCTACTAGTTGAATTGAAGTGAAATTTATGTGAAAAGATATTAAACTTGTTTTTTCATGTATATAAGAATTTTAAGATCAATAAAATGGTAAAAAGAAGAGATATTGGTTCTAAGAGATTAGCATCAAGGTTGCAGAAGGAGGCTAGCTAATATCCAAGCACGTTTTTGAGGCTATCATGTATTTGATAATTTTGATCTTTTTCAAATTTTTTTGTGCTTCTTTTCAACTTAATTAGTAAAAAGCATGAAAATTTTGAGTTAAGATCAATGGTTCATTCATTAATAATTGAGGTGTAAATCTGTTGTAGGAATTACTATGATTTGATTTAGGATTAGGATTTGATTAGGATTTGATTTAGGATTTGGATTTGATTTAGGATTTAGGATTTGGTTAGAGTTTGATTTAGAATTAAGGTTTGATATAGGATTTAAGATTTAATTAGGATTTGATTTAAGATTAAGATTTGGTTAGGATTTGGTTTAGGATTTAGGATTTGGTTATGATTTGATTTAGCGTTAGAATTTGGTTAGGATTTGGTTTAGGATTTAGGATTAGGATTTGATTTAGGATTTAGAATTTTATTAGGATTTATTTAGGATTTAAGATTTAGTTAGTTTTTGGCCTAAAGTTTGAATGAAGTCCAATAAGATTTTAACTAGGATTAAATTAAGATTGAATTGAGATGTATTTGAGATATATTTGTGATCATTCTAATATTTCTTTGTAATTCTTTTGAGGTTTCTTTGAATTTGATTAAATCTTACTTAGCATTGTTATGATCTAATTAGAATTTAGTTAGTATTTTATTAGAATTAGGATTTTATTATTCTAATCTCTATTCTACCTTCCATAGCCAGGTGCCCGGAGCATTCTCAAGCAAGACTTCACGTATTATGACACTGTTCTACTCTTTTGGATGTTTTTCTTACCATTGATGTAAGATTTGGAACCAACATATATATATATATATATATATATATATATATATATATATATATATATCGGCTGCTTATGTTGTATTTGTTTCTTCATAAAAATCATCCCTACGAGTAAATCTTTGATTGTAGATTATCTTTCTTCTTTACTTGATGCGAAGATACAAAGAGTTATCTTGTGTCCACCATCTTTAAAAGAGATTGTCCTAACTACTCAATCAACTTATGTATTTTCTATCTCTAGCCATAGCAAATCAAAGATAATTTCATATCTTAGCTTTGTCATCTTGAACTTCTCTCTTAAGACATAGGTATTAGTCAATCTCAAGGTTTCTTCTTCACATGTCTCTCTCAATATGTTTTCTTGGTCATCTGTAAGGTATATACTTCATCCCTTGATTGCTTTAGTTTTAATTCCAAATTGGTTGATAATCTCAATTGAGATGTAATTTTTCATAGAGCCACAATTTATAAGCACTCGAAATGATTTTCCTCTTAGTAGTCTTGATAGATGCACTAGTCGACTCTTTTCATAATTGATTGAGGCCATACCATTTTTCTTTAAGAGACAATAGCTTTTCCTAGTATTAGCCTTTGAAACCTTTATTGTAGATTTCTATTTTTTTGCTTCGTCTCATTATTGACTTGGTGAATTTTGAGACTATGAACTTGACTTGTTTTGCTAGTGCTTGAATTTTGATATTTTGGATAACCTTTGATCTAATAGTCTGGCTCCTGACAATAGAAATATAATCCCTTTTGCACTAATATTTATCATCTTTATAGTATCAATAATCTTTATAAGGCTTTAATCTCTATTGGCATTGATTGTTATGCCATAGTATTAGATAGCGACATAGGACTTTGTCCTATAGGTTGTGTTCCACAATTTTTGAAATCTATAGCATCAACCCTCTCTATAATCCGAATTACCTCTTTGAATGTTTGTAGATCCTTAAACTCCATTTTTTGCTAAATCTTAGGTTTTAAACTTCATAGGAATTGATCCATCATCTTTGCCTCTGAAACATTATCAATTTGGAAACATAAGGACTTCAATTGAAAGACATAATCTTGTACCAATTTAGCTTGTGTAAGATTTTTCAACTAATCGCATGCTATGTTCTCTGCATTGATAGGCCAAAATCATATCCTAAACTCAATTCCAAACTCTCAATTATAAAATTTACCTTGAATTTCATAGCTTTGAACTTGATGTTGCCACCAAATGGCTGCCGCATCTCTCAAATAACTGGCTACATACATAATTTTTTTAGTGGTATTTGTCCTAAATAGTTGGAGGTATTATTACATGTTGAAGAACCATTAACAAAAATCTTCTTGTCTTGAAGTCTTTGAATATATACTAAGCTTATTCAATTTCAATCTAATAAATATCAACTTTTTTGTCTTTAAAGCTTTTATTTATACTTACAAAGTAGCTATTTGGCATAAGAGGTGTTGTATTTGAGTCTCTATCTAGAACTACTCTACCACATCTCTTATGCTATAATTTCTTCACTAGACTCTATTATTGTAATCTCTTCTCACCTCTTGATTGACTTTTTAAGAGTAGCTTATGGTAGCTTCAATACAATATCCAATATGACCATAAGAACTGACCTTGGATTAGATAATGACTATCGATACACTACCAAAAGAAAATAGTCTAATACTTGTTACAATACTAATAAAATAAGATCAATCTATCTCAAATATCTAAGAGTCTTTTAATCTATAACAACATAAAACCTCATCACAAGATAGGACAAATTGAACCAAAATAAAATTAAACAAAATAAAACAAAATGGGACACAAATGATAAAACTGAGCAATCAAAATTAAAACAAAATAGAAAAAAATGTGAAGTTGCAAAATCCAATTGTATTAAAAAAAAGGGTCTGAAGCTATACCTAACTAGATGCCTCAAAACGCTGTGGCTAGTCCTATTTATACTTTGTTCTATCACCCTGGACTTTCTAGAATGTTTCTAAGTGATAGACCTCACTTAGATAACTACATTAAATTTCTTCTAGAAAGTTCTATGGTAGGTCCAACCTAAATAACCGCCCTATACTTTTTTTAGAAGATTAAATGGTAGGCCTTATATAAATAATCGCCATAAATTCTTTTTAGAATGTTCCATGATGGATCCTATTTAGTCTACTAACTTAACTTTAATTCTGGAAACTTCTATAGTTCTAACTATCTATTCCTATGTATCAATAATACAAATATCTTATCTATACCTTACTATACTTTCAACACATTTCAAAACTTATTTCTTTATAATCTAATTGATATCCTTCAAAACTTATTTCTTTATAATCTAATTGATATCCTTCAAAAAATATTTGTTCTTTAATAAATATAAAAATATCTCCCATGAATATCTAAAATGCTCTATAATTGATTTAACATGTTATCTTATTTTTTATATTATAATAAGTCCAAATAGCTCAATCATCTTTTTTTTTAAAACCCAATTTAATTCTATTTTTTATACATAATAATTCAAATAATTTGAAATATTTCTTCAATGAAATTGGTCAATTTTGTTTATCATTGCTTGTAATGCTTTAGTTGCAAAAGCCTCTTTACAATCATTACTTTTTTGTAGTTGCATAATTAATGTAAATACTTAAAATATATTTGTATTATTTTAATCAAAGTACATATCTTGTCTACTAGTAGAAAATCTACTTAAAGCTCTACTTGAAGATCTATCCAATGTTCTATTCAAAGCTCCATCCAAAACCCTATCAAAAAATTTAAATTCAATCTTCTTGCTTTCTTGTACCATTAATTTCAAATAATTACAAATACAATTCAACACCTTTTGCTTCAAAATTTTATGTCGTATTTACTATTTATGTCATATTATATATTATCTTATTTAAAAATACACTTGGCACCTGATTGTGGTAGATGAAGTTATATTTTATACTTATAAAATATCTAATAGGTTTCATCTATATAAGAAGAATGTAATTTGAATTTCAAATCAAAAGTACTTAAAGTCAATTAAAAATACTTTAAAATATTCTTTTTAGTAATCTCAATCATATATAAATTTCAATTGCCTTATTACTTTCATAATTAGATAATTTCAAATTTTACTTTGCAAACTCTATTCCTAGTTAGTGAACTTAAGCAAGCTATAACTTTTAATTTGAATATCTACTTGATGCAAAAACTTTCATACATATGCTACTATAAGCCTTGTATATGCTCAATGAAATTCAATCCAATCTAACTTACAAATTGTAAGAAAATTTCCAAAAAACCACAATGATGTTACTCAGTTGCCAACTTAAAAGTTAATACAAATATTCTAGTAGCGATTTCTCCTTTTTTAACCATTAACTTCAATTCAAAATTAATGTATAGCTTGATCTTCAAGTCTTTTTATTTTATATCAAATTTCACCTTTTTTTAGTCAATAAATCTTTAGATATCATAGAAATCCTATCCAATTCCAAACTCTCGACTTTAAATATCCTTTTGTACCAAAAAATTGATATCTCCTAATTATACTATTAGAATAATTTAAAATTTTATGCTTACTTAGCACATCCAATTAACCAAGCATTGTATAACACCAATTGATCTTCAAATGCTTCCATATTTTGTCCTAGGATGCCATTTTAGTGGTTGGTAATTTGCTTTTGATCCTATTCCTTAAATGGTCGACCTTTGGATATCAATTTAACCTATTCTATAGATTTTTTAGCTCAATCCTATTCTAAACTTAATCCTAGTATCAACCATACTAATTATATACCTCTTTTATCTTATTTTTACTAATTTATGGCTTTTTTATAGTAAAAAAAATTTCTACAATCTAAAAGATAAAATTATTAATTAGTCTTTAATCTACTAGCTATTAAGATAAGATAATAAATTAAGAGGCTTTAATAAAATCTATGTTTAAATATCTGAAATTATTATTGAACTAAGATAATTAGTTATTAATTAGAAAATTATTTTTAATTATATTTTCACTATATAATCGTATTACAACAAGATAGCAAGTGTCAATACTCTTAGGATAATAGATTGGCAATTAGTTTGAGCCGTGATGTTGTTTTCTACATTAAAATCTTAGATGTATAACTTTTTATAATAGACATAGACATAAGATGTCATATCTTATTATTTACTTAATATGAGACTTCTAAAGTTGAATTTATAAATTTTGTCTTTATTGTGTCTTATTCCATAATATTGGATGAACTCTAAATTTTACCTATTGTCCACCTCCATCCACTTTGCTAAGGTTGCAAAGAATTATTTTTCTAATTGATTATAGTAAATTATTTGGAAGAGGAGCTGGGCTATGTTTAGTAATTTTTATGTGGATTGATTATCCAATTTCTTTATAAATTCAATTTTATAGTAAAAAGTAGGTTCAATTGGTCAATATATAGTTTTTTCCAATTACATCAATTGATATGTATTATATTATTATTTTAGTCTCAAATTTCTATGAAGGTAGCATGTATTTTATTGCATCAAGTGTAATGTATTTGATCTAAAGTAGCTTCTTTCTATGCTTTGATTAGTATTTTCTAACTTGATTTGGTTTCTAATTGTCTTTTTATTAAAGATTTTAGTTGGTCACATAGAATTTGTCTATTTTAGTTAATATAATTCTAAGTATCAATTAGAAATTATCTCAATTGAATTACTTATTATTTTTTTATAAGATTTGTCTATATAGAAGATGTCTTAGACCTATGATTTGATGAATAAATTGTTCCAAAAATTGATTTTCATGTAATTGTGGTTTAAGTATTTACTTCTTCTTTGTTTATCATCTAAAGATTTAATAAAGTTAAAATTATCTTTTAAAAGTTATAATACTTTTAATAGAAAATATTCCATAATCTACTACCATAGTCTTGCTCAAGGTCTCGTATGATTGTATCTGTAGATGTTAATTATTGTAATTTGGATTATAGATGTTAGATTCAAAATAACAAATTGAATGTAGCATTTGATAATTATATAGTAAGCTTTGATGTTATTTGTCTCCAAATCGTGTGGAATATTGATTGTAAGTATATGATTAATGGATCTAATTGATTTTTGTATTAGAATTGATAGATTTCTATTGCATTGCATGTTCTTATTTTATTGTGGTTTATTATTCACCAAAAGGTGTTAGAACAATCTATTCATAAAGTGCCATAGTTCTTTGAGTACTCTATTCTATTGTCTATGCTACTTTGCATCAACATCCACAAAGTTATGACTATTATTTTTATTGATAATCTCTATGTGTAAGTATTGCATTGTGTTGTTTATTATATTGCTTCTTATTAAATCTTGAGTTTAAGTTGCTTCATATGTTACATGGATTAATTGTAAGGTGTATATCAAGGCATTGGTAATATTGTATAATAATGCTTTGATTGAAAAGTTTAGTTTGGTGTAAATGAACATTAGTACAATTTGGCTTTGTGTTGCTTTATGATAGAAGGAGGAGAAGGAAGGAGCTTCAAGGCTTTTTAGAAATTTTAATGGATAGATGATAAATCATATATTATTATTCTATCTAGCATATTATATTTGTCAATTAGTAAAGGTGTTAAGGATTGATTTCTTGGTGCAAGGCTCTTTGAGTTCTTCGCATCTTTTTTGGGGGTATTGCTTAACATGATGTGAAGTACTTCTATAATAATTGCAAAGACAAGCTAAAATATTCTATTGTGTATTTTTTATTTATTTATTATTTTTTTTCTTGTAAAGTTGGACAATATCATAGATTGAGTTAGTTTGGTGATATCTTTAACTAGTATTCAAATACAATGACCATATACTTTATTAAGATAGGAATCAGCTATGTCAATGGCAATAATTTTTTCTATGGTACTAAATGCTTCAATGAAAAATTTAATTATACAAAATAATCTTCTCAAACCTTTCATCTAAGCATAGATTGAAAAGATGTGTAGAAATATTGTTATATGGCACACATATAAAAAACTTGCCTTACAAGTTGAGATATGTATCTTGTAAAGTCAATAGATATTAGAGGTCCTATAAAACATCATTATATAGCTTTTAGTTAGATAGTATATACGGAAGTAGGAGTGAAGCCTTTTGTATTCTTGTCAATGCCTTTTTAGTTCTTTGTCTTGTTTCTAGTATTTTTAATCTTCTTATCTTTGGAAATAGCTAGTTTAATTTAATATTATATCATCTTTGAATGATTATCTAGTCTTTTTGATTGACATAAGACTCTTTTGATCTTTCAGTTCTTTAAGATTCATATCCTTGATAATTTGACTAGAGTGCTAAGTCATTATTTTTGTCTTATTGTTATATAAGTGAGAAGATTATTCTATTTCTATTGTAATAATTTTGAAGGTTGTAAACTATCCATCTTTAAAAAAATAGTTAAATAATTTAAAACTAATTTTTTCTTAAAAAGAGTGGATCACCTCTCTTTGTAGAAATTTTTATTTGACATTAGAAGTTGCAGATTACTCTCTTCTAATTTGACTTGTGGATTTATTAAATAATTTAAAATAGAAGTAAAAATCATAGATGCTATACTTAATAAGAATGAAAATAGATTTGCAACTATTGCAGATTTTTACAAGCTTGTTAATACTTTTAAGGTAGAAATTTCATACATCACCAATGTCAACTATAGTAGTACTATTCAAAAACCTATAAAAGAAGTCTAGAGTCTATGCTAAGAAATTATACACTTGAGAGAAGGAAGTAAATCAACTTTACAATCTAATTCAAGAAATCTTACTTTTATAAGCACAAGAGAAGCAAACATTAGTATACTCAAAAATTTTGATGGAATAATATCAAAATTTCAAAGATTTATGTAAAAAATCAAGCTTTATTTAAGATTGCATCTTTTCCAATATTTTAATGGATTTACTCAAATTGGATTCATAGGCATACTTCTTTCTGAAAGTACTCTCTCATAGTTTGCATCTTTGATAGAAAAAGATTCAAAACTCTTTTATGATTTGAATTTATTCTTAAAAGTGTTTATAATTATATTTGGAGAAAGTAATCAAGCAAGAGTAAAGAGACGAAGCTCTAATTTTTACAATAAGAATCATAATTAGCTACCATATATGCTACTAAATTCTAAAATCTTGCTTGCAATATAGATTAGAATAACAAAGCCTTTATTAATTAATTTTAATATTATTTGAAGGACTATATTAAAGATTTATTATTATCAATGCCAAAAGTAATTTTTTTGGAATACTTTATTACTTAAGTCAATACATATAATAATTGATTATTTCAAACGCATCAAGAATAAAGATTTGGCTAAATAGGAACAATTTAAGTATGATGGCATTTCCTAAGTTTTCAAAAACTTATTCATCAAGGCAAAAAACAATGCAAATTGATACAATACCTTTTAAACCTATCATTGAGTAAAAAAATATTCAACATTATCAAAAAGGTTTGTGCTTATATTATAGAGAAGCTAAGTACATTATTTAATATCTTTCAAACAAATAATATATTTATAAAATGAAAAATACGATTGCCAAAGAAAATAATGTGTCAAAAAATAAGTTATAATAGAGACCATGCACCTAGAATCATGGACAATACCTAGTAAAGGTCCTATTATTTCTTTAGACCCCTCACCTTATTTCACAATAGATGTGTATTTAAGACCCAAAAATTATAAATTCTTTGCTTTATTAGATTCAAGAGCCTTAGCTTCTTTTATAAACAAAGACTTTGTCAAAAAATAAGAAATATTATTAGTCAAGAAAACTAAATCCGTACATATAGAAATTATAGATGGTCATTTATTGGCTTTTAAAGGTGTTATCTATAAAAAAAATTCTTAAGATGTAACAATTAAAGATCATAATAGTATAATAATATTTAATATGATCAAACCTCTTTTCAATCTAGTTATTTTAGGATTATCATGATTAAAAAAATAAAAATCTGAGATAGATTGGATTTGTTAAAAACTTATTTTTTCTTGTAGTTTAATGTAAAATTATGTTAGTCAAGTAAAAATACATAAGTTTAGTATGTCCAAATTTTTATTGATAGATGTGTAAGCTTTTATACATGTGACAAAAAAATGTCATCTTTTGCTATATATGCTACAATTATTTATAATAGTGAAAAGATGTCAAGTGATATTTCTAGCCATTATTAAAATTTCTATGATATTTTTGAAAAATAAAATGCAAGTATTTGTCTAAAAAATTGACCTTATGATTATTTAATTGATTTGTAAGAAAGAGCTTAGCCACTATTTAGACCAATCTACAACTTATCATAGAATAAGTTGGCTACATTAAATTAATACATTGACAAGAACTTAGCTAAAAACTTCATATGCCATTTAAAAGCTCTTTCATAAGCTCTTATCTTATTTGTAAAGAAATAAGATAAAATTTTTTTGATGTGCATAGATTATTGAGGACTTAATAAGATCACTATCAAAAATGAGTATCTTCTACCTTTGATTTTAAAATTTCTTGATCAATTCAATCAAACAAAGATGTATACAAAAATGAATTTACAAAGAACATACAACCTGATTTGTAAAAAAGAAACAAACAAATGAAAGATTACTTTTTAAATAAGGTATAGATATTTTAAATATAATATCATGCCTTTTGAACTCACAAATTCACCAATTGCTTTTTAACATCTTATGAATGATATTTTTTGTGACTTCCTTGATGAATTTATTATCTATTATTTAAATAATATTTTAATTTATCTTAAGAATATAAAAAGACATGAACTTCATATTTGTTGTATGTTACAAAAATTTAGAAATGTAGGATTATATACCAATATAAAAACATGTATTTTGTATACTACTCAAGTAGACTTCTTAGGATATATCATTTTCAATAAAGGCTTAATGATAGATCCAAAGATGGTCTAAATTATCATAGATTAGAAGATTCTAAGAACAATAAAATATGTATAATGTTTTTTGGACTTTTTCAATTACAACTCGATCTTCATCAAAAAAAAATTCAAATTATAGCCCTATTTACACATTTGACTTGTAAAAAAAATTCAAATGGAATAAAGAAGCTACAACATTAGTTAATGCTTTGAAGAAGGTATTTACTTTTATATTAGTCATGTATTATATCGACTTTTTTAAGGCATTTTTTATGAAAATAGATACATTAGACTTAGTCTTATATATAATATTATGACAAATAGGAGGTAATAACAAATTCCATCTAGTAGCTTTTTATTCCAAGAAGTTTTTAATAATAGAAATTAATTATGAAATCCACAATAAAGAACTACTTGTAATTTTGGATTTATTTCAAGAATGACATCATTATTTAAAAGACACTTTTAATATAGCCACCATGTATATGAATTACAAGAATCTTAAGTACTTCATGTCGGCACATGTTTTGAATCATTGCAAAACATGTTGGAGTATGTCTTTATGAAGATTTTATTTAAAGAACAATTATTGATTCAAAAAATAATAAAGTTTGTCAAGTGTTCTTTTCAAAAGTCTTTATCTTATATCAAAAGAAGGAGATGCATCTTTTAATCAAGAAAGAATGATTATTTTAAGGTTAGAGCATTTTCATCTTCAAGTAATGAAATCAACATTAATTATTGACTCAACCTTTCTCAAGCAAGAATGTCCTCTAATTCTCTTATTTATAATATTAAAAAAAAATCTTTTTAGTCTTATAATACTTTTGAGTTCAAATTTAAGAACAACCTATTTTATTTTGAAGGATAATTATTTTCAAGGACAAAAAAATAAAGCACAATTACATATCTTAGATCTATGGATTGCAGTGTCATATTATATGTATTCTTATTTGAAAATGCATTTTCATATTACGTGTTGTCTTGCTCAAGAATGCACCGGGCACCTAGCTGTGGAAGATGAGATTGTGTTTTACAAGTAGCCAAGAAACCCTAATAGATTTTATCCATACGAGAAGAATATAATCTAAATTTCAATTCAAAAGTCCTAAAAACACTCTTCTTAGTAGTCTTAATCATACATAAATCCCAATTACCTTGTTACTTTCATATTTAAGCAATTTAGATTTTTCTTATAAGCCCCAATCATAATCAATGAGCTTTAACAAGCTATAACATCCAATCCAACCATCCACTTGATGTGGAATTTTGCATACAATTGTCAATGTAAGTCTTCTATATGCTCAAGATATTTTAGCCCAATCCAACTTAAAGATTGTGAGAAAACTTTCAAAAATTGCACTCATGTCACTTAGCCACCAACTTAAAAAGTGAAGCAAAAATCCCAGTAGTGATTTCTCCTTTTTCAATTGTTAAATTTGTCTCAAAATTAGTGTGTAACTTGATCTTCAAGTCCTTCAAAACTATGCCAATTTTCACCTTAATCCGATTGATAAATCTTTAGATATCATAGAAACCCTACCCAACATCAAACTGCCACCTTCGAGAACCCTCTTGTGCTAAAAACTAGATATCTCTAAACCATGCTGTTAGATTATCACAAAATTTTGTATATACTTAGTAAATCTAATAATCCAAATAATATCAAATTTTCAACCGTAGATGTTACTCCAATTGTACGAACTAACCAAAATTTCTAGCCCTAATTATATTATATAAAACCCAAATCACTGATATAAATCCTAACTTCGAATAACAATTGCTAGGTCTTCAAAAACCCTCCAAAAATAAACCTTATTTTTTTAGAAAGAACTTCAAGCTAGCTCTCAAATCCTATCTTTCAATCTTTGAATGAATCCTTAACTTGCCCTCAGCGGTTGTTTTAGTGACTAGAGGTCTAATTTCAATGTTGTCTCACAAATGGTCGACTTGCAGGTATCAATCTAGTTTATCCTAAGGATTTTTTAGCCCAATTCTACCTTTAATTTGATCCTAGTATCAACCATGTCAATCTAATTTTAGAAAGAAAGTAGAATGCAATGATAAAATCCTACCAAATCAAATAAAATCTTAAATAAAACTTTAAATATTTTTTAATAATCTTAATTATAACATGACATTCTTATTGTTGATACAAAAAAAATTGGTAGTTAAAGCCATTTTTGGAGAATTTCTAAAAGTTTTTAGAATTGGAGCTAGGTTGATAGTCTATGTAAAATCCACCAAAAAACATTCTAGAAGAGCTTAAAGCAATTATTTTGATGGAGCCTACTTCTAAAACCTTTTAGAAAGGAGAGTTATTCTGATGGAATCTACTATTAGGGACATTCTAGAAAGTTCTAAGATGGTTGGACAAAGTATAAATAGAATTGGCCGATACCATTTAAATATTTAATTAAATATGGCTTTGATTCATTTTTCTTATTCAAGTTTGATTTGTATTTTTTTCTATTTTATTTTATTTTATTCTCTTTTTTTCTATTCTATCTTTTATTCTTATTTTTTGTTTAGTTTTGTTGAATTTTATTTTAGTTTTTTTTGTCCTATGTTGTAATAGAATTTATATTGTAGTAGATTGGATGGATTTTAGATCTTAGAGAAAATTAAGTGCTATTTTATTGGTATTAGAACAAGTGTTAATTTATATTTGATAGTTTGTTGATAGCTACCATCTAATTGGAGGTTAGTTGTTGTGATTACATCAAGTATTATTTTGAGACTACCACAAGCTACTCTTAAGAAGTCAATTGAAAAAAAAGAATGCACTATGGTAGCAGAGTCTTGTATGAAAATTATACCATGGGAGATATGGTAGAGCCATCCTAAATAGAGGCTCAAATATAACATCTCTTAGACTAGATAGCTACTCTACAAGGACAAATAAAAGCCTTTAAGATAAGAGAGTTGACATCTGTTAGGCTAAAATTAAACGAGCCCAATACATATTTTAGAACTTTAAGGCAAGAAGATATATGCCAATGGCTCTTCAACATATGATAATACCTCTAATTATTTGGAATAAATACCACCAAAAGAATTATGTGTATAGCCAATTATTTGAGAGATGTGGCAACCATTTGATAGCAATATCGAGCTCAAAATTATAGAGCTTAAGGTAGATTTTGTGATTGAGAGGAGTTTGAGACTAAACTTAGGAGTCAATTTTAGGCCATCAATGTGAAGAAATTAGCATGCAATCAGTAGGCTAACTTTACACAATTTAAGTCAGTGCAAGTTTATATCTTCCAATTCAAATTCTTATGTCTCCAAATTGATAATATTTTAGAGGTGGAGATATTAGATTATTTTATATGAAGATTAAAACCTATAATTTAGCATGATATAGAATTAAAGAATCTACAAACATTTGAAGAGGTAGTTAAGATTGTAGAAAGAATCAATGCTATAGATTTTACAGATTATGGAGTACAACTTATAACGAAAAGTCATATGTTGCTATTTAATATTATGGCACAAAAATCAATGCCAAATGGAAATAGATGTATTGCAAAGACCACTAATATCACAAAGATAAAAAATATTAATATAAAAATAATTGTGTTTCTATTGTTAAGAGTCAAGCTACAAATTGGAGATTGTTGAAATAATCAAAATTTAAGCACCAAAAAATCAAGGTAGATTTATAATTTCAATATTCATCTAATTGATAAAAAAATAGAGCAAGAAAATAGAGCTTTCTAGTAAAGGCACCAAATGCTAGTATTAGAGATAGATGATGTCTCTTAGAGACAAATAGCATAGCCTTAAAAAACTATTAGAAGGATTGATTAGTGTGTCTAATAAGTCATCTAAGAAGAAATTTATGTCGAATAGTTGTGAATTACAACTCTATAAAAAATTACATCTGAATTAGGATTATTGACTAACTTGGGATTAAAACCAAGATAATCAAAGGAAATAGTATATGTCTAGGAGATGACAAAGAAAATGTATTGAGTGAGATATGTGAAGAAAAAATCTTGAAGTTGAGTGACATTTATGCCTTGAGGGAAAAGTTTAAGATAACAAAGCTCAAATATAACATTATTTTTGGTATGCTACAGCTCAAGGTGGAAAATAAGCAAGTTGATTGATTAGCAAAGATAATTTTTATCAAAGATGATGGATGCAAAGTGACTCTTTATACCTTTGGATTAAATAAGGTAGCAAAATAATTTGTAGGTAAGGACTTATTTATAAAAATGACTTTTATAAAGAAGTAAATACAACATAAGTAATGAATATGTATGGTGGTTCCAAATTTTATCTTAGTAGTGGAAAAGATAATTAAAAGAGTAGAATGGACAAAGTAAATCATACATAAATATCAAGATATCTTTCTAATTGGCTTATCTAGTGGCATGCCACTTGATTAAAATGCCTTCTTTCAAATAGAACTATTGCTTGGAGTCAAATCAATAAGTCAACTAATTTATTACTTAGTACTTAATGAATTTGAAGAGCTACAAAAAACAAAGGATAAATTCTTAAAGAATGGCCTCATTTGAAAAAGCACATTATCATAGGGAGTACTTATATTCTTTGTACCTAAAAAAGATAGTAGGCTTTGGCTTTGAATCAACTATCAAGGCTTTAATAAGTAGATTATCAAGAATGCATATCCACTTCTATATATGGATAATCTTCTTGATCAACTTTGAGATGAAACAATTTTTAGGAAATTGGACCTTTAAAGTGGCTATTGGCAAATACCTATTATAAAAGATGATATAAAATGGACGACATTTTGTATGCACCATGGATATTTTGAATGGCTTGTTTTACCTTTTGGTTTCATCAATATTTTAGCTTCTTTTATGGATCACATAAATAGAGTATTTTGGGACCTTTTGACAAGTATATAGTTTTTTTTATTAATAATATCTTAATTTAAAATAAAATCCATATAAAGCATAAACAACATCTACCACAAATATTGTATCCGCTATGAGATAGTCGCTTCTATTACAAGCAATCAAAGTGTAAACTTTGGAAGTTAAATGTCACCTTTTTAGAAAATATAGTGTCCTTCAAAGACATGTGCATGAAGTAGAATAAAGTGAAAGTAATAGAGGATTGGCCAACTCCCAAAGATAATTTTGAAGTCTACTCATTCTTAAGCTTATTAGATATTATTATTGTTTTGTTCAACTATTTACATACATTGTTACCTTACTAACAAGCTTGTTGGAGAAGCGTGCTCTATTTGAATGGAAATTAAAGTAACAAAGTACTTTTGATAAGTTGAAAGAGACATTCATTATTGCTTCAATACTACAATTGTATGAATTCAATCTTTCTTATACAATTGATATTAATACTTTTGACTTTGCTATTGATGCGATTCTTCAATAAGTCTTTAATAGGGACCTTCAATTTGTAGCATTTCAATTAAACAACCTCAAAAGAATAGATCATTTATTATTTTGTAAGTGATCAAGAGCCAATAACAATTATACATATCATAAAGGTGTAATAATATTATTTATTGAGAAAACTAGTAATTCTTTGGGCTGACTAGTCACATTTGCTATATAATTTGAATTTAAAAAATATGAAATTATGACATCATCATTGGAAAGAATAATTATATCTCTTTAATATTCACCTTGAATATAAGTAAAGGTGACAATATACCATGCCAATCACCTTATTTCAAAGACTAAATTTGAAGTTTGAATTGGAGGATAATGCAAAAGTTGCTACCATTACTAATATCATTTCAAATGTAATCAAAGGAGAGGAATGGAAGAAAGCTATGCATCAAAATATTTATTTCAAGATGATCACTATTTGGTTGAAGGTGAATAATGTATAATATTAAGATTATTATTTTATTGATGGCTTAATCTATTTTTAGAAGTAGATTTATATACCTAATAATATTATACTTTGAATAAGTATACTTCAAGAAAGACATTTAAGGCGTGAAAAGACTTTAGAACAAATCTTAAGGACATGGTTTTGAATAGATTTGGATTATAATTTCAAAATTTTGTACACTCTTACAAGTCATGTCAATATAATAAAGCATGCAATATAATATTTTTTTAACTATTGTAGCCAATTCCATTATCTATGGTACAATGGAAGCAGGTGACCATAGATCTCATTATATGTTTGCCACAAATGACTCACAATAACATCATAATTGTTGTCTTTGTGAATCAACTCTTGAAGCAATTTTTTTTTTATTGTATTATGCTTCAATATTAATATTTCAATATTTATATGGATCTTCTTTGACCATTTAATCACAAAATTTCATCAATAGATCATTTTAAAATCTTATACAACTATCTAAAGTATTAGCGCTTTGAATTTTTTGAAATTCAAAGTCAATCAAAAAACAACTCCAACTTTGCAAAGCCTTGGAAAAGTTGTTACGTACTCAAATCACTTGAAGTTAATGCTTAAAACATCTCTTTGCTATCTATTCTCAAATTCTACTCTCCAATCAATCAAAAAATGTCAAAATCACTATAGGTGAGCAATTTTGTGCATTGTGGTTTAATTTTAACCTTGATTCTCAACCACTCTTGTCTAAATATCAATTTTTTATATTTTAAAATAATTTTTACTAAAACCTATTTTTAATTTTTTTAAATATATATATATATATATTAATTATTTATCTAATTTATTTGAATTTGGCTTATTTATAGTCTTACAAAGTAAATAGAATCTCTTTTATAATAAAACGCCATTAAAACTAAAAAAATTACTATCTTCATATTTTTTATCTTTATTTTTTAATTATATGTTTCTATTAGGCTATTCTATAATAACATCCATATTTTTTTTATACCATATAATCATGTTATCACACAATAATGATAGCTGAGGCTTACAATGTAATCTATTAATTTTCTAGATTTTATTTTTATAAATATCAGGCTAGCTTGCTGCACTAAGCTTGCTAATAGTGTTATTTTCAGTGGTGTTGTATTACAAGTGTTCATGCTTGAAAATGCACTAGACACATAGTTGTAGAAGATAAGTAAAAATATAACAACAATCCTATTGAGTCTAATAGAATTTTAAATAAATTTTAAATAAATCTGAATCATCCTAATTATATTTTATCTAATTTAAAATAAATTTAAAAGAAATTACAAAAGAAATTATAAGAGAAATTCAAAGAAGTTCTAAATAACAAAAAAAAATTAAAAATATAAAAATAGATCCTTAAAGAAAGAACAATAATCTTTAAAAAATACTAAAAATAAAATATTTTAAAGAAATAATAAAGAATTCTAAAAAAAATAAAAATCTCTTAAATAAATATTAAATAAATCCAAATAAATCTTAAATAAAACTTTAAAAAATATAATTTAATCCTAATTAAAACCCTAATTAAACCTTAATCAAATCCTAATTCAAGTCCTAGGTTAATCTTTAATGAAATTCTAATAAAATCATAAATCTTAGATCAATCTTAATAAATTTTAATCAAATCCTAAACAAATCTTAGACAAAAATTAGTCAAATTCTAATCAAATATTAATTAAATCTTAATCAAATCCAAATAAAATCCTAAATTTTAATTAAATCTTTGTTAAATCTTAATTAAATCCAAACAAAATTCTAAATCCTAATAAAATATTTAAAAAATCCTAAATTTTAATCAAATCCTAACTAAATCTTAGATCCTAAATAAATCCTAATTAATCTTTAATCAAATCCTAAATCTTAAATAAAACTCTTAATAATCTTATAGTAGATTAAAAATTCAATAATAAATGATTAAACTATTGATTTTGATTCAAACTTTGTATATCTTATAAAAATAAAGTTAGCAATAAGCACAAAATATTTGAAGAAGATCACACATACCAATTAGATGATAAATCCTAAAATTCAAGCAAATATCAGTCTTTTACTATTTTTTTGAAATATCGATCAAGACCTGATTATGCCAAAAAATTTCTATTGTCTCATTGACACCAACAATCCGACTACAGAAGAATTTATATTATGGTTTACAACAATCTTACAAGAGGCACAACATCACCTCCTTACTACACAAAATTAATAAAAGAAGTATATAGATAACCATCAGCAACACAAGACCTTCTAAGAGGGTAATCAAGTATTACTCTCCAATGCCAACTTGCCACTTGCTACATCAATTCAAATCTATAAACTAACACTTTGGTAGCTTGGACGTTTTCACATTTCTGTAGTGATTTCTGATATTGCATACTGCCTTGAACTTCTGCCACATATTCAGGTCCATTTAGTCTTCCATATTTTGTAATTGAAGGAATTTCATACCAAGCCAAAACACTTTCCGGATTGACATCAACCACCACCACCACCAATTGTAGTTGGTGACCAATAAGAATATGAAGATGAGAGCATTTTAGAGCATCGCTACTTTCGTCGTAGTAGTAGACATCCACAACTTTAGCACAAAGTTCTTTAGAAAGGTTATTCCATCCACAATGGAACAAAGGAGCCTACACAAAACCTTATCTATTGCCAAGAGACAATTCAAAGATACCATTGGGAGTGAAACATGGACGTTCCGTATTAGGAGAGGAAAATTAATTATAATAAGGTATAGATAAGATATTTGTATTATTGACACATAGAAATAGATAGTTAAAACCATGGAAGTTTCTAGAATTGGGATTAGATTAGTCGATTAGGTAGGATCTACCATAGAACATTCTAAAAAGAATTTAGGGCAATCATTTAAGTAGAATCTACTACCTATAAACATTCTAGAAAGTCCAAGGTGGTAGAACGAAGTATAAATAGGACTTGCCAAGGCCTTTTGGAGTATCTAGTCAGGTATGGCTTTGGACTTTTTTTCTTAATATAATTGGATTTTGTATCTTTTTATTTTGTTTTGTTTTGTTTTGTTTTAATTTTGTTTGCTCAATTTTGTCTTCCATATTTCATTCTATTTAGCTTTACTCAATTTTGTACTAGTCCAATTTGTCCTATCTTATAATGAGGTTTTATATTACTATGGATTAAAAAGGTCTTAGACATTTGAGATAGACCAATCTTGTTTCAGAGTGGCCTAACAAGAATATGCAAGCTATGAATCTTTTGAAGGAATTTAAAAGGAAATATTTTTGATTATTAAAGATAGAAAAATTAATTATGAAGCCAAATAAGCTTAAATTTTTTCTTTGAGCAATTGATGGAGAATTGCAAGAGAATTTAAAAATTCTTCTTTAAGATAAGAAAGAACATAAAGGATTGACAACAAAATAGAAAAAAATTGAAGATATTGTAGGATTACTCATAAAGAGGAAAAGAAGAAAGCATAGGATTGGAATTCAAAGAATTGGACAAGTACCTAAAACTCAAGTATCTACTTCATGATCAAAAGTACCTATTATTCAACCTCGAATACTTACATCAAAAAAAGAAGACATGGAACTTGAGAAGATTATACATGGAATATGAAATCTTCAAATTAAAATTTTAAAGCTTGAAGAAAAGACTTCTACAACAAATTCTAAGGCTACTTTTCAGCAAGGATATGTGCAAAGATGTATTTGGTGTAATGATGATTTTCATTCTTGAAAAGATTGTGGTGAGTTTAATGAAATGACGTAACAAGGTATTATTTTTTGAAAAGATAGAAAGGTAGCATTGAAGGATATTAGTACTATAAATACCATCACACTAATTGATCTCATATCAACAGTTACGATCTCAAAGAATAAACCATGGTTACTTTTTTCAACATTCATTCTTTGATATCTTTTATGTAATAAGTGTGCACACAATACTATATTGGGATGATGTTGTATAAAGCATGAAAAATTATGATACAAATAGGAATGGAGGCTTCGAGAGATATACAAAAGAACAAAAGAACACCAAAGCAACAAGTCTCAAAGAATTGCACCTTTAATAAAATATGGATGGTGGTAGCAATTTTTGCAATTGAAACACTACTTGATACTTGCTTGAAAATTAATTCCTCCACTTTACACCAACTCCAACAAATCCAATTCAAGTTTAGAACATGTAGACAATATGGATACCAACATAAAACAAGACTTTAGATCATTGCATTCAATAGCTCTTTGCGGATATAGAAAATGAACAATTATCAACACAAATAGCAAAGAATAGAATCACATTGAGCACCTCAACAAAAATCTTATCATTCTAGTAACAAGTGTTTTGATATACATGTTGTCATTATCTCAATATCACACTAAACTTGTAACTTCTTATATATGCTAATATGGTGGCTATAGACATCACCAACAATGATTTCTTTAGATTAATTAATAATTCCTACCAAACTAAGCAAGAGTGGAGTAATAGGCTAGAACAAGATGACCACAATATGAACATACAATCAACACAAACAAAAGTTGGATGAAGAATTTGTCACACTTCAAAACAACAACTCCATATCTTAACATAGGTACAAATCCTTAGGAATAGCCCTTAAGAAGAAAATTACATCTTTTTGCAGTATTTCATAGCAAATTATCTATTTCTTAATTTTTATGAAGAAAATATTCAATTTTGGTGTCCATATGCATTATTTTCACTTTTACTTTTAATTCCAATGGATTATTCTACTAAATGGATAGAGCATCTATTTCTTAAGCATAAAGTTATAGATTTGATTCTTATTTGGTGCATAATATGTGTAAATGAATTATTTGATTGTGGTGTGTAATTTGACTTATTGGTTTTGTTGTTATTTGTTTAGTGAGCAATAAAACAGAATATAATAATACTCTCTATAATATGCATACATCCTTACTCATTATGCCATCTTCACTTCTTTATCAATCCTTATTCTACATGCATCAATTTTTTGTCTTTTTAATATATCAATTCATCTTATTTATACTACATAAAAACTAAAGTTTTTTTTTTCAATCAATCAATCAATAATAATTTTGTAATTTAATATTGCATCAAGTAATTGAATTAGATTTATAAAACTACTAATTTGGTATCAATTTTCAAGTTCTCAATGTTTAGAATAGTTTAGTTAACAACTCAAATTTTAAAGGATTTCAATTCTTTAACCAATGTTGCAACTTATGAGGAATTTTTATTAACCTAAAGACTACTAAGATTTCTAATATAATTGTATATTATAAAATCTATTGCAATGTATATGAAGATCAATGTATATATTACTTTCTATTGTCCTTTTAATGGATAAGACTTTGGTGCAAGAATTTGAATAAGTTTTAGTTTACAAAGTATGGTCATTTAATGGATATGCCATTATTCCAAAACAATTAAAAAATATATATAACAATCTATATTTGTCAAATAAGTAGCCTCTCCTCGCAATTCAATTGTTTGACTTTTAAGTTTAAGTGGCTTTAGTAATGAAATTAAGGATTTTTATTTTTTTATTTTTTTTCATGAATACATGAATGGTTCATTTCAGTTACCTTGTATTATTATTACAATCACAACAATTTCTATTATCACTAATGACATGCAACAACAACATATAGAAATGTATTCAAGGGAGTGGCCCTTGGAGGATGTGAAGAAGGGATGAAGCACCGATTTTATGGATGAAGGGCAATAAACCCACAGAAGCGGACATACACACACATAAATATAAATAAAAATACATATATTTTACACACACACTCGAAACAGTGAAAGAGAGAGAGGTAGAGAAAAAAAGGGCGGTGGGTGGTCACCTCGGTATCTCCGCTTTGTGGGGCCACCGCCGATGCCTACATCAGTTCCCCGCGTCTCGTTGGTGGCTGGTGATGCAGGAGCTTAAGCAGCAGGACCCACTCAGCAATTGCTACAAACGGTAGAGAGAAGGCAAGGCGGAAAGGAAGGGAAGGGAAGGAAAGGTGAAGGAAGGAGAGCCTCATGCTGGCTGGCTGGCAGGCTTTGCATTTTGTTCTGTCGCAAAATAGTCACCAGATCCAACTTTATGGCCGTCGTCGTCCAATGTCAAGTGGGTAACAGATCACGCTCATCAGAGCAGGCCGAACGCCTTTTTTCCCGTTCCCAGTGTCACTATTTCTTCGTCCAGTGGGAGCGTCGACGATGAGGTGGAAAATTCTCTCTTCGTGATGAAAGTATCTAGGTTGTGACATTTTTTTATTCTTCTTCTTGTCTTGGAGATTCATCAATCAGGATAAGCATGAGTTGAACAATGATGTTGGATATAATCAATTGCGCGTATGTGATTGTGGTTTGGAATTCGGTGGGTTTGAGTTCGTGCTTCCGTGTGCGCCATCTGTCTCAGGGGAGAGAGATCCACCGAGTTGTGTTTTGTTTTGTTTTATTTTGGTGTTTTGTAACATCGGAGAGTCATAATCTCCTTGCAAGCTCTATCTTCAGGCAAGATAGGGATTCCTAGGCTGACATCTGAACTGCCAAGTCCTTGGTACCAACCTGCCATTGTCTTCGTGGTTTAAGGTCATTGCAGATCGATACAATAGGTTTTGTAAGGGAAATTCAGAAGTGACGGGAAGACCAGCTTTGCGGTGCTCAACAATCTAAGTCTGTGGCTCTGCAGGAATGGATATGTTTGTTCACTCATCGTGAGAAGTGATAACTGACGTGACACTATTAACCAAACATAATAATAATAATAATAATAAAAACAGAAAGGAAAAAGAGACCCTATCAAGATCTCTTTCTGTTCATCAAATTCAAAGTTTTTCAGACGTAGCTTGAAACTAGAATGGCTGACGAGCGAACTTAAATACGTCCTTCTTCAAGAAAAACATTAAAAAAAAAAAAATCATTTATGAATGCAATTGCAAGATTACACGCTTGCTTCTTCTTCTCCTTCTTCAGCATTATTTTTTTATTTTATTTTTATTTTTATGTGAATGTTAGCAACGGTGACGCAATATTTTTTCTACTTACATCCATGAACATTTACCATGCAGTTTTCCCCCTAAGTCAGAATTTCGAAAAATGTTTCACATCATGCTTATCACCGAACTACAATTATACCCATGTCTGCATAATTTAGACACTTGGTCTTTAACAACAAGTGATGGCTTGAAGCGGAGCAGGAGGCTTGCGTGTACTTTTCACACGCTGCTTGGTACATGGAAAAGCTATGGGGCGTTACTCACTCACATTGCAAGAACGAATCCCATGGCCAAAATACACGTCAGTGAGAAAGACGATGAGCAAGTCAGACATGGAGTCACGGGTTTGGGTGGGCAGCAAGGGACAGGGATCACGAGTAAAGCCCACAACGCGGAGTGATGGAGGCGGAGGAGGCCAAAGCAGGTTTTAGTTACCACGGAGGAAGAATTTATGGGGAACCTGGCAAAATCTGGCGACAATGAAGGAATGCTGAAAGCTCAAAAAAGCGAAGAGAGGTACGATGGTGATGAATTATGTCGTGCGCGAGCGGTGGAGTAGTAGCCATCGTCGTCGTCGTCGTCGTTGTAGTAGCAGTAGTAGTACCAGTGTGGTTGTGGAACGTGATGGTGGCGAAATTCATGTGGTAGCCCAGTGCGGTGTTGCTGTTGCACCACATGCTTCTGCAACTGCAGACGTGGCCCCTTCCCGAGCACAAGCACCGCTGTGACTCCACCACCAGCTCCATTTCCCTCTTCTTCCTCCTTCACCACCACTTCTTTCCCCCACTCCTCCCTCCCCACCTTCCACCCACAATATTCCTGACGCCAGATTCCCCGCCTTCTCATCTCCTCACACTTCTTTTCCTCTTCGCATCCCTCCCTGTATCCGGTTGGTTGGTTGGTTGGCTTTCTGTGTTTTTTTTCCGACTCTTGGTACAGGTTGTGATGTTGGGTTTATTGCGTTTCGGATTCCGTTGTGGGTTTGTGGTATTAGGTATTCTTGGCTCCGGGATGAGGTTTTAAGTGTTCGAGGTTATTCTAATTTTTCGTGGCGGTTCGTTTCGGTGTATTGGCAGCGGTTATTGAACTCGGTTGCGGGAACTCGGTCTCATCTCATCCGAGCTGGGTTCCAAGCACGGATGCCCCGGAGGTCGTTCCGCTTGCAGATTGGAACTGTGCGCCCGGTTGTCTCTGCTGGATTTCTGAAACTTGAAATTGTCGTTGACGCTTCTAGGTCGGTTCTTCATCAAGCTGCAACTTTGCCACGGAGGATTTTAATTCGCAATTAGCTGTAGGTCCGGTTGATGGACCTTTAATTTTTGAGAAACTCTCGTGGAACTTGCTGGGCGCTCTTTAGCGTGGAAGGAGTTATTCGAAGGAGGTTAGTGCGTCCAGAAATCTTTTCGCTGGAAGTGACAGGGGTAGTTTGTGCTGCGGCTGGTTGGAGTTTGTATCAAGGTTTGGGGCGGGTGGTTATTCATGAGACCCGGTTGCGAATTGGTTTTCAATTCGGAAAGGAATGCAAGGGTAGTGGAGTGCTTGTAGTGGAATGCACATGGTTGGAATGGCAACAAATTTCCCGGGCTTCTCCGACATTCCTCCAGGTTGCCCCCAGGGCTTTATGAATGTGGAAACAGAGTGATAACATTTTGCATCGGCTTTTCTCCCGACAAATCAGCTCCGGTCGTCCCAATACACATGTACTTGTTCAGAACTATTTGCTCAATTCTCAGTTTTACAGAATTTTAACAGTTGATATTTACCAACTGCTTCATGCGGCAAAACAAACGAAGTGGTAGGATGTTTTCTGCATGGAAGCAGTGAACGAGAATACATTTCTGATGTTGGGTTAGGTCGAAAGGCTTGGTCGCCATCTACACTTCATCTTATTTTTTGATTACACGGGCTGCAGACGATATACACTTTTTTTAACCATGAGCTAACTACGAGTTACTGGTGCGATAATCAGAGGGCATGCTTGATTCAATTGTTATAAGAAATAAAGAGGTCGACAGCCTAGTTTATCCACCTCGATACATTTACAGAGAAGCTTGAAAACCAGATGCTCTAGGAAAGATCGTAATCAGGAAGATATAAAATGTGTCGCTGGTAGTCCTAACTTCTACACGTTGCTGCAGATACATAGGGTACGAGAGTTGTATGAGAATGTCGTGCCGAGCCACACGGTATATGAGGTGGATTGTCCCGATCAATGTTGGCGACGGTTCACCAACGACGGACAATACTTAATATGTTTCAGTAAGACATATCATGACTTACTCATCTACCGGCCTCTGTGGCCCACGTATTGTTCCACATTGGATTCAGCCAACGATCTGCCATCGAAGAGCAAAAAGTTTGAAAGTTATTTCAGCTTGCTCCATCAAATCCCTCTTGCAAGAGATGCCGATGAGGTCATTTGCAAGGACTTTTTCTTATGCACGGAGAACAACTTGTATGGCATTTTTGCCACATCAACTGATCCAGATCCCAATGCCGCAGCTTCAAATGGCTCCGTGCCAGGAGTGCCCAGTATTGAAAAGATAACATTCCTTGTGGTCCGCTTCGCTGATGGGGTTATTACGGGGCGGTCCGTCTTTAAAGATGACTACATCCATTTAGCTCACAATGCTGGTGTTTTTCTGCACGAGGATCTGCTGGCTGTATTGTCAATACGCTTCCAGTGCATTCACATTCTGCAGGTTCGAGAAGGAGGACTCTTCTTAGACGTGCGCAGCATCGGTGATTTCTGTCGAGATGATGACGAGCTTCTTCTTAATTCTCAGGCTCAGGTTACATTCTATCCAAAATTTCTCTCTTGGTCAGTGTTTAGTTCGGTAGGTTTTGAGAGATGCATGTGATTGTTTTCGCTCTCTAGGTGTCGTTCTGCCTCAGTCGATGTGTAGAATGTGTTAATCTGCTTTCGGGAGTGCATGTGTCTTGGCAAGACCGTCTTGTATACGCGATGACTTTTCCTTGCTGCTCACGAACAGAAAACGTGTAAATAACGTCAGTTTTCTGAGATGTTTGGTATCATGTCCTACAGTTCTAGAGTCTCCTGCACACACACACACACACACATCCCCTCTCCCCCTTTTCCCGCGTTCATGGTTTTGTAAATTGAGGTGGTTTGTATCACTTTAACTTGACACAAGCGGATTCCTAGTCTGTTCTGGTTTTCGGTTTCTGGAATGGTCTCTGGACATGCATCGAATTATGTACTGACCTTTTTGGGATGGTAGGCTGAGGCCAAATTTCAGGAGGAGCAAAGACAACAGTTGAAAGCTCGAGGTCGGGTTCATGAAACTGAAGTGTTGGTTCCAGTTCCTCAGTCAATCAAGACCAATGGGCTTAAACCTTTGAACACTTTAAATGACAGAAAGCGTCCGCGTATTCGGGACAGTAGAGCTGCACATGATGACTTTGGCACTTCCCGGGGTCATCCTCAGTTTTTTGGTGAAGGGAGTGTTGCTATTCAGGAGATTGACATTCTCTATGACGGTTACTTTCGAGGCCTTTTTACTGTTGCAGATGGACCCATTGCTGATGCGGGCAGGATACACGGAAATGGTGGTATGAGGACGCATTCAAATGGAGAATACAACAATCACGCTCTTGGTAATCCTCACATCCGCGGGTTTCGTTCTCATTTAGGAGCAAACCCGAGCAGACATTCGAATAGCAACAATCATGTTCGGACGTTTCCGGCATCCGAAGAGGCTGGTAATCATACAAGCTTGGAGTGGCGTCATCTCGTTTCTGACAGGGATCACTCGAGCTACGACATTTCACATGGTCGCCGATTTGAAACAGTGGCGCAGAACGGTAGTCGTGAAAATCTGTCAGGACGTCTGCTTATTTCAGCGAGGGATCGTGCTACGTATGACAACCCAACCAGTCGATGGAATGGGAACAACTTGTCTTCTAGCGGAAACTTGTATAGTAGTGGTGGTAGTGATTTAGCCAGCCACAGTTATAATTCGACCACCGATCGTGGATCTTCCGAAGCCACCACCCTTCATGAGCTATCCAGCCATAGAGAAGAGCCAGGTTCTAGCGAAAGACGTTATCGTCCTGTGCCTAGTTTATCCACAAGTGGGCGATCAATGGCGGCTCCTAACAATCTTTCGAGGTCGGTGTTTCGTGATGATTTCAGCTTAGATGATCCCTCCATGGGACGCTCTAGATCTAGATTAGGGGGTGAGGATCAGGTCACCAACAGTTCTGGGACTTCTCTAGGTAGAGTAGGGCAGACAGGATCAGGTAATTTTGGAACTTCTTATGCTACGATTGGACAAGACAATGCGAGGGGAGATGGGACCCAAACAGGGAATGCAGCTGCTACAGGGACGGGTGGAAATGAAGTACAGGAAGGAAGCCAGATATTGCGTGGGCTGAAGCAGCGCCTGTTGTCATTTATCTTGCAGGGTATTGTTGACGATGAGGACATATCTCCTGCTGTCGTACGTTCCTCTCCATATCTATCTTGGGCAGTTATGTTGGTTTCCACAGCATCTGTCAGCCGATATCATACCTCTCTCCCGTTCTGTAGGTTCTTAAATTTGATCCCAACTGCTGGCTCTATGCATCAATTTTTATTTGTATGAACGGCTCATTTTCTTTCCTTCTGAAACAGAAGTCTCAAAGACTCAAGCGCTTCTATTTTAATTTCCAGCAGTATGTGGACCTGGTGATGTGGAAGGTGTGTTGAATACGCCTCATTTTTATGTTTATTTTTATTTTTTGGGTTGTTTAAGTTGACCTGGTTTGTTTTTATTCTGCTTTCATTTTGACACTTTTTGTGAGTCGTAGTACGATGTATGAAATGTCCTGAAAAATGCTAGAAATCTGACTTCTGTTTTAAATTACGACAGGTTCAGTTCCTAGATCGATGCCACTTGCTTGTAAAGTTTGGAAGTGTTAATGGAGTGGTAAGCATTATTGGAGCCTTTTCTGACCTACATATCTACTTCGATGTTCTTGAACAAGTAATTGTGCACGCGTTTTTTGTGTCCTGGCGCTGCATTCCTTACCTCGTAATGTCCATCCTGTATTCCGTAAATACCCGGATGTTTATTGGCTTCTTTAATTCTGTTTGAAGTTATCGGTGTTTCAGTTTAAGAATGTGAACACCCTGTTTATTTTATTTTATTTTTCTTTGTGTAATATAGGTACTTCGAAACTCTGAAACGTCGCATCAAATTGCTTTTTTGGCTGTATACAACATGGAAACAACGGAGATATTAAGCTTCTATCAGGTACACCCAGTACTTTTAGCATACTTGTTCTACGTTCATTAATTTTATGGCTCATTCTTCTTCATGCTCTCTTCACTCTGTGGAGTACATCGCTGACGTGTAATTTACTCAGCAGAATTCATCCGAGGAGTTACTACAGTTAGTAGAGCAATATTGGGATCACTTCAGGATGGTTCCGCAGAACCCTCAGTACATGAGATTCATTTCCAGTTACGCAAATAATGGCTTCGCTCGTGAGCAGTTGCGTAAGCAGAAAGCTGCATGTCTTTCTGGCAAAGCTGGTAGCTATGCTCAGGTAAATTTTTAAATTTTCACTTTGATGTATGTCACCTCAAATTGTTCGTGTCCTCGTTAGTTCTTTTTCCGTCAACGTTTTTGACGTTTCTACTTCATGCAGAGCATCAAGAGAACTCTGGCCTCCCTGCCCCATAACTCTCAATCTCAAAGTCCATCTGCATATTTTGATCAGTACCTATTCCACTATGACGAAAAGGTGAAATTTCTTAAATAGGTTCTACTTTTTGACCTTCATTCTGAATTCTGAGAACGATGAATTTGATATGTTTCATTATCGCCTTCTAGATTTCCGATTTCTATTAGTGGTTGTCAGTGTCACTGTTCTCAGGCTTTGAAACGCTTCTAACATGCTGATTGTTTGGCTATTTCCCAGTTAATATCTTCAACCGATCGGCATAAACCATGCGCAGAACATCCAATCAAATTCGTTTCTAGACGTCGACCGAATCTACTGAAATTTAAGATCAACCCTGGTATGTTCCATGGTGCTCTTGCTTTCTTCAATATGTGTTAGAAAGCTGCTTATTTATTGCTGAATGCGGTTATTTAAGTTCAAATTCTGTAGATATGTTTGTGTTGCCGATTAATATATCTTCATGTCTACCTGTCTGTTTACATATGATTTTACTCTGCAATCAAGAACGTGTGGCCTGAAAATGTGGGAGCGTACGATTGGGTGTTGTGTACAGGATTGGAACTTGGTTCTAACGATGGACACATCAAGCGAGTCGCTTCTTACTTGTTCCATCCCATTTATCCTTTCGCCATCTCAGTTCAACAATCATTCATGCAAACCTCCATTGTGAACTTTCACTTTAGACGTTAACTTTGTAATGCTGACAGCTTTCGACATTTAATGAGTGCACACATTTTTCAGGAACTACAATTGCTACCGTATGCTATCTCTGCGCCTGTTTGATTGTATGGTGACTACTTTGTGCTTGATGGTCGTGGCTTAAGTGCAGTTCCAACTAGGGCACCCTCCCCCGAGTTTCGGACGAAGTGAAACTACGGCCTGCATATCTAGTGTATTGACAACATTTTAGATGACCAAAGAACTCATCTCCTCACCCCCACATGAAATCTCTTTAGGGTGTCGTGGTTTCTTCTCAAACACCCATTCTTTCTTTCCCCTTTTTACGGATTTCATTAGCATGCTACGTTCTAAGGTGGTTGTGCTGATGCTTCCGTGTCTTTGTGTAATGGAGCGAGCATTTGAAGATTCGATTGGAAATGTCTGTAGTTTTGATAGTACTGAATTTGTATTTAATCATGAGCGATTTGTCGTCCTTTGATGGGGTGGAATTTTTATAATCAAGGCGTGATAATGAATGACAACGAGCCTTTTGTGCAATCAATATGAAATTGGAAGGTGAAGGCTAGCTCGTTGTAGTGTGGGTCACCATTAGGTGTCGTATACAGTGATGATTGTATTTTGACACTACCCAGTAAACAATGTCTCCATGGCCTCTCTTACCTGGCTTCCTGAACCCTGATCTGGTGCAGAGCTGAGTCGTTCCCACCTGCTCTCATCTCCTAATACCGAAAGGTGCTAAGTTTACTAATGCTTGATTTCACGAGGATTACCAGACAGATCCTTTTTATCTTATTCCTGCTGGCACTGCAAAGTTTGTAATTGACCAGTACGTAGGTTTGAATTATTAAACATCCATAAGGTAAATAGCATTCTCTGATTCCATCACGATGAGGTGAAGTGTGAGAAAATCAAGATGAGAAAGGAAATCACTTGCCATCGAGCCCTCGTAGTCTTCTACTGTTAACCTGGCAGCTTCTGGTAAGATGAATGCGCGCAAAATAGGCACGTGAAAAACTGTTGATTAAATTTCACAAACGGACGAGATGCTTGTAAACGATTACTTGGCTATCACGGATTTTCAGCTACAACAGAAACAGCAGAAGTGGAGACAACTGGCACTTGTGGAATCGTATCTTGGTAACTGTAGGGGCCGTGTTTCCACGGAACCTGGAGGAGCTTGTGCAAGACCATCCGAGTACTTACGTTGCACTTACCTTTTCTTGACACGAGATTTCCCGACGTTTCTTCACTGCAGGGAGTTAGCCGTCGTCGTGGAGAATTCAATAAAGAGGTCTTTTTGGGACATAATGGAAGGTCAGGTGGGTCTGGTTTTTCTTCCACTTGCTCCATATTTCTTGGTGGAGCGGCTTCAGGACGAGCTTAAGCATGAGGATAGCACTGAAAGAGGCAAGTCAGTGAACACGTCCAGACATATCCGTGGGAGGAAGTATCAGTGATGGCAGTGGTGTCCGTGCATGCACTCATCCTTTTTTGCACTTGAATTTGTGGAGGTGATCAGGCAGAACTTGTGCACAAAAACCATTTGAAGTAAACACTGGCAGTTACTCTGCGCCGCTTCACTCGAGTAACACTACATAAAAGGTTGCATTGCCAAAGTAAACGTCAGCAGCACATAATCTAGAAAGTCAGTCCCTAAACTGATCCTCAATCCACAACAATCCTGACAAAGATCAGCAGCAGTCTATAAATTCCATTTTTGAGGTGAGAGTTATGGGTCCCTTGCCAGTGTAAAAAAAAGAGTAAATTTTAAAATTCCTTCATCATCTCACATGTCTGGTTGGTGTAGTTGGTTATCACGCCAGTCTCACACACTGGAGGTCCGCGGTTCGAACCCGCGATCAGACACTTTGAATTATGTCCAGGGAGTTCTATTGTCAAATCTGGTTGACTACAAATTTACTATTGTAGCAAAAGATCGTAATTTTGACCCTTGCCCGGCGCAGTAGCAAAAGATGCCAACTGCTCTACGCGTTGTTTTTGAAAGTATTTCTACATATTTTAGCCTCATTTATGTGAGTAGATGTGGCTGATTGCAAGTCTGGTTGGTGGAAACTGCGTTCGTGACATTTTTGGAAGCTACATAATGTTGGGATCAAAATATCCAAAGTTCTTCAGCCACACCACTCCTAACTCCATGTAAGTGGAAGATTTCGCGAAAATGAAAACTTCTACGGTTTGTTTGTTTATTGTTCTCAATATATGTGATGGGACTTAGCTACGTTGAATTATTTCGTATTGAAATCACCGATCTTGGTTTTTTCACAAATTCAGAATCCATTCGAAGAGCTAAAGTTCTCATGCATTCATGCATTCTTTCATTTGTGTTTACATACTATTATGTAAATATATAAACTCTTTCACACGTGTTCATATATAAAAGATTTTGGAGCATAATTTCTTCTGGAGCATAAATTCTTTCAAAAATAGAATTAACCACCAAATTGCTCGCAATATTCCGGAACTCACTCACACGGAGCTTTGAACCAGTTAAGATCTGGACTGTGGAGATTATATGATCGTGTATTGAAGCATTCAAGCGCTACATGAATGGATCCCAATAAATGAATGTTGTACATAAATGGTGATAAGCAATTTTCAACACCATGGAGCAGCTCTAGTATGATTCAAGGCTAAGGAAATTTGTTTCTTTGAAGATAGGCATGTCTCGAGCTTGATGCACAGCTTGCGATGCTTCAGACTTCTTGGCCAACACAGCCTCGGTTTTTGGAGCTTGAGCCTCCTTGTCTCCATCACTAACCATTTTCAGAAAGTATTGGTGCCTGTAAGAAGAACCCAGTTGCGAAGGCAAAACATCAATCCTTCTAGGTCGAATACGAACCACCACACACTATATGCCAGAAAGAAAGAACTTCGGATTGAGGAATGCTAGTAATCTTCTAGTTTATGAGGCTTGAAGTTTCGTATGCAGAACGAAGCAAGTGAAAGAAAAAGCTCATTTGGAAATATCTTATTCATGCTGTAATTTGAAATGGAGAAGGAAAATATACCATCGCAGGTCGGAGGTGAGCTCGGGATGGAACGCTGTTGCTAGCATGTTGTTCTGCTTCACTGCCACAATAACTTTGTCTTTGCTCCTATCCTTCAGCACACAAATAACAATCATGCCATTGGCACACGCGTTATCTCAGTACGTGGGTGAATATTGAGTCACAATCTATCAGGTGATGCTGATGCAATCAACAATCTTCATGATTATACGTATTTGCAGTAGAAAATAATGTTGAATACTGTCTATGGAAGCTGGCCCAGACGCTAAACTTTGGCATCAACTGAGTCAAAGAAATAGTCACCTGCTCAGGCAAATCAACAGCTTGCTTGGGTGCCAAGGGACACTCGGCCAACACTTCTACTGAAGAGCCAACGTCGATAATTGCAGGGGCTCGAATGAACACAGCACGGCAAGTCTGCGCACCTCCATCTGAGGCCAAAGATGGAACTGAGAGCTCCATCTCAAAGCTGTTTATCTGCATGAACATACACAATTTCACACCGATCTGGTTATACAAGAAGGGTACGCTGATTGAATAGAGCATTTCATGCAATCTGTCCTCAACAAAGATAAGACGAAATTTCCGGTGCAAGGGTCGAGGGTATAAATCAGCGTCGCTGATTACACGAGCACCTGGCTACCAAAAAAGTTGCGGTGAACAGTGCAATCAAGACCTCCTAGAAGCTCTTGGCCTCCTTCCTTCACACCTGTTCCCATAAGTGTTTCAATTGCATGTAAATATCTCTGATATGCAATCCCGGTTCATGTAAGGATATAACGTGGAATTCTCAAGAAACTCTGTTCGTCCTTAGACTCCCGAATAATCGAAGAATGAGTTTGGGAACTTATGCACAAGATAAGACAGAACGACGATTTGCAACAACAGGACACAACAATGGTTCCACACTCACCTACGGCTTTAGCTGCCAAGAAGATAAGCCCGGCGCACGTCCCCCAAATTGGTTTTCCGGAGCTTCCAAATTTTCGCAGAGCTGGAAACTGTAATAAGGGCATCATAGTGGGCATCAGCTTGAATTTGTGTCAACAAAGGAGCAAGGGACAAAATGGGAAAAATGCCTGCAAACAAATTATTTCATGACGGTCATCAGAATAGTGGACAGAAAACGACGCCGACGCGAAGCAGAGACAAATGTGGACGGACCAAATTGTTCTTCTCCGCGAGCTTAGCCATAGTAGTGCTCTCGCCTCCGGGAATGATAAGACCCGACAATTCCGCCAATTGCTCTGGCTTACGAATTTCCACAGCGTCCACGCCCAGCTTCCGCAAACCTGATTCTCCAACCCAAACAGCCGAAGCGAAGTCAGTCCACCTCAACACATCAGACTAAAATTCGCACTCCGCAACCACCAGCAACTAAGTCAACTACCAAAACAAAACAAAACAAAACAAAACAAAAACCTCCCCTAATTCAATCACTCCTTCCGATTCCCACCCCTCCAAACCACAACCACAACGACAACATTCTCACCTCACAACAACAACAATAACAACAACAACACCCATAACCCTTAGAAATCAAACAACACAGACACGAAAAACTCACAAGCGATGTGCTCATTGAAGGAGCCCTGCAGAGCCAACACTCCCACCGCCATAGCTGCAGAACCCGAGAATCTCCCTCCTCCTCCTCTTCCTCTTCCTCCTCCTCTGTTTCTGCTTCTGCTTCTTCTTCTCACCGCGGAGGATGGTATCCACAGAGAGAGAGCGGAGGTGAGATTGGAAGTGGAGGTGGGGAGTGAGTGAGTGAGTGAGTGAGTGAGGTGGGAGAGCAAAGTCCGCGAAGGGAAGGGAAGCTGAATGCGGTGGTGGTGTTGCGGCTTTGTCCCCATGTTGGGATCCCCCACCCCCCTCTCAACCGAAGCCACCCAGCCACCCACTCCCCTACCCGCCGCCGACCCCACCCGCGATTCTCCACCCGGACTCGGGCTGTATATATACGTACATATATATATATATATATAAACACTACTGTAGGTCGGGAATCTGCGTGGTGGTGGTGGTTCTCCTTTTGTCCCTATTGATAGATTTTGTTTTATTCGGGGTAGGGTGGAGGAGGGTAGTGGTGCCACGATGATGCATGAATGAGACTAATGTTGTTGTTGTTGTCGTGTGATTGTTGATTCTGGGAATTTATTGAGAGCTTGGTTAGGACAACGTTGTTTCTTTCTTTCAGGGTGGGAGAGGGTTTGGTTTCCAGCTGTTGCGGGGGGGATCTCAAAACCCTCACACAAAACCAGGTTTAGGGTTTTGTGAGGGTTTCCCTGCTTTTTGTTTTGACTTGTTCTTTTGTGTTTTGAGTGATTTGGGTGCCTTCGTGGTGTGGGCTTGTGCTTTCCGCCCTCTGGGTTGGATTTCTTTCAGCGTTGCCCGATCTGTTCTATTGTGGTGTCACATGTTGTGTCGTCATCTTGTGTAGTTTGGGTGATGAGAATCCATTTCTGTGACTGAAAATTGTTCTCTTTTGAAGAATTTGCTTTACTTGTTAAATAGGTTTACACAAGAAGTTTTCAAAAGCAATGCCAAAGGATGTATGTATGTATGTATGTATGTATGTATGTATGTATGTACACACATGTACATTTTAAAAGTTCTAATATGCATGTATATACTGAAAAGATTAGGAAAAATCACATAGAAAAATAGAAAAATATTTAAATAGATAAATAAGAAAGAAGAATAGAGTTTATTGCATTTAATTTGTTATCATGTAGGTATGAGTTTATCTCATATAGGAAGATGACATATGTTTTTTTAAACAAATGTGTTTTTTAAGTCTTTCTTGTGTTTGCAACTTAATAGCAGGTAGATTTGCACATGCTATAAGTTTTTATTGTACCTTCTTGAAAGATAGATTTTATATTTGTTACTTTTTTTTTAGAATTTGAGGATACCAACTTTAAAATCTGGATGTACTTTGAAGTTTATTGTCTTAGGGAGGATAAGGATTTGATTGGAAAATGATTATTGATTGTTAGGAAAATTTACATGTGTGCATTTGTATGATTTGGGAGACAAAAGATTTTGTATTTGGTTCTTGTGTTTTTGTTATTAAGGAATCTAAATAACACTTGTAAAATAAAACTTCTAAAAAGTGATTTTTTGTATTTAATGTTTCAAGTGCTTATCTAAAGTCATAAAGTGTTTTTATAAATACCTTCACCTTGTTGATATATGCTATAAAGTTTTTTCTATTCTTTTCATTAAAAAATATAGAATTTTCTTTTTTCTTATGCATATTATAAAAAGTAATTTATATTATGTTTCATTCTTAGATACCATCATTTATAATTTATTTATCTAGTAATAATGGTATTTATTTTATCATTTATAATGTATTTATTTAACTTCTTTTGTAATTTTATTTATTTATTTATTTATTTTCTTTTATTTTCTTTCTTTCAGAATTTCAAAGGCTTCAAGAAGAAATCCTTGTAGAAACTTATTGAAAGTGAAGCTTTAAAATTTTAAAATTCTTGATGGATTTTTAGCTGTTGTAGAAACTCTCTATTATCTTTCTAATTATATACTTCAATCTCTATGCAACAAAAAAAATCTATATATTGTTGTTTTAAATTTTTATCTTCTTATTTTATAATTATATTATTTATTTGAGTAGAAACAGTAAATATAGCCTTATTTTTTTTTGTTGCAATTAAGAATTTACTGGAACTAAAAATTGAAAGATCTCCTTAAAAAAGAATTAAAGTACAAAAGAAATTGGTATTACTTTTATAGATCCTTTGTTTAATAAGGTTGTATAAGGAGTTATATATAAGATGGATTTTCCTCTCTCTCCAATTTATTATAGGATTAGCTTTTCTTAGCCATTGTCTATTCAACAAGAGTTGAAATACTTTCATATTTAATTATATTTTTTATATATGAAATATAAGATTATATCTTTTATTTCTTGTAGTTACAACATAATTTTTTACTTGGCCAATTAAGATGTTAGAAGTTTGATTGGCTTTACTAATGATAATAGGTTGTGGCTCAAATACTTCTTTCTAAATTTTTATTTTATTTTATTTAAAGAAATTATATTAATGTTATTACTACAAAATCATCACTCAATGTTTTTAATATGATAATATGAAGTTGAATATGTAAAGATTTTAGTTCTTGCTTTATTTCTTTAGAATTTACATGAGCTATTAAATTTGGTTTATTTTAAGAATTAGACACTATATGTTTTTTTAAGATTTTTTTTAAATAGTTGGTGTAATGCTAAAGAATTGAACTATAAAAATACTAGTCTTAATTGAATATTACTTTGATTAAAAATTATTAGTTTATAAAGTCCTAACTTAAGATGATTTTGTAGTATTTTATTTTTATTTTTTAGACTTTTCAAACCACCTTCTATTAAAAATATCAAAAACAAATACTACTCTTGATAAAACAATAGTGGCATAAAAAAATCATCTTTATTTTTCTGTTTTAAAAAAAGAAAACATAAGTTCTAAGTTATCATCATTTTTAATATTTTTAGTTTATTGTGTTTCTTAAAGAATATCATTTGTTGTATTTTTAAAATAAAATAAAATAAAATAATGATTCCTCAAAATATATCTATTAGATTTCTCTATTGGATTTTGTAATTTGAATGACTTACAATAAATATAATGCATTTAAAAAATCAAATTAAGTAATATTTGTGAATAATAGAATTAGTTGATTCTTGTTCTTTTTCAATTGTGGTTCTACAACATAATATGGCATTCAACACATTAATAGATATAATTCTAATAGCTTGCAATCTTTGTTTGTAAAATAATATTTATTAGTTTAGATATAAATTTATAAAATTTCTATAATGTATTTATGGAGTAAACAAAAGTTTTTAAGTTGAATGATTTTATTTATAGTTATAGAAAACATGAGATAGTTTAGGATTTGAATTTATCTATAATATATTAACTCCTTTTGTATGCTTATTTTTTTATTTTTTATTTTTGATAGTTTTTAGAAAATAAAATTGTAAAATTAATCTTATTTTATTATCTAAAAATATCTATAGAATATATTTTTTATAATTACTGTAAAAAAACTTATTTTAAAGCAAACTCTTATTAAGAATGTAAATTCTACCAATGTATCTTAATTAGTGGAACTATTAAAAATAATATTTTAAATTATTCAAATAAAAAATGTTTATATTTGAAAGTCTTTTTTATTATTTAAATTTTTATTATAATTTAGAAGTGTCTATAGGATATAAGAGTCTTATTAGAAAAAAAAAAAAAAAAAAAAAAAAATCATTAAAATGGAGTCTTAGTAAGACTTGGAAGCAAGTATCATAGTTAGTTTAGTATTTTTGCTTATTATTAAGTTTTAATATTTAGTTAGTAAGACCAATGTCTAAATTATCTTTTTATCTAAATTTATTAATTTTAAAAAAATCATAAATTTTGGTTAGTAATTAATCAAAGCACAAGAATGAATTTTATGACTTTTTAATTATTTATATAGAAAATAGGATTAATAGATGATTTTAATTTATTTTATTACTACAAAAAAATTAATAAAGTAATAAAATATAGCTTTTAATTGATATTAGGATTACAAAAATATTATTATAATTTTTAAATTTAATTTAGAATTTATTTAAAATATTTTAGAAGTGTTTTAGAACAATTTTTAAGACTTTGATAAAAATTAGTTTTACCACCTTGGGAGCCATTATGAAGAAATGGAGCAAGATTTTAAGACCATACAAGGTTTTCAGGCTAATTGAAAGTTTTTGAATCCCTTGGTAAAGTCAAAAATATAAAATATTAGTTATACTAGTAGAAAATAGGAGAAGTACTAGCTAGTCTAGTCCTTGTATGAAGGGAGGTGCATAACTTCCAAATGGGTTGTAGCACCTTGGATGTAGGTAGGAGGATAAGACTAAAGCCTTAAGGCCTCTCTAAGATACTCATATATATTACTTGTAAGCATTGGGGAGGTTCAATTTTTTGACCTTTTAAGCAAATTATCCTTGTGATAAAAATGATTTACTTAACTTTTCTATTATTTACATTATATCTTTAAACTATCATAACTTACTTGCAATAGCTTAGATTTATATGTTTTATACATCATAAGAAAGATAAAAATATATAATACTTAAAAATATTTTATTTTATTTTTATTTTTTAATTAATAATTTTATAGAGTGTAATTGCTTGATTTTATTTATTTCACTTATTTTTTATTATTCTTCTTTTGTTCTTATTTATTCCTTCTTATTCTTTATACCAAAAATCACAAACAAGTCTTAGTTAAGACCATATTATAATTTGAGATTCTTTGTAAGAATAAGAAATAAATTTTATTCTTACAAAGAATAAGTATTTTTTTTGTATACATGCTAAATATTAAAATATAATGGTAATTTAAGTTTTACTTTTATTAACCTTAGATTTATTTATTTAGTCATATTTAAAATTCTCTCAATTGATAAAGATTTGATTTGATTTATTTTTATACCATATATATACAATTTCTATTTATGTGTAATAAATTAATTATTATAATTTATTTTAATTTTTATTACTTTAATTACAAATTATATATTTTAAATAATTATTAATTATTAATAATTTATAAAAAAATTATAATTTTAAAAAGAATTATTTAATTTTTTAATAATAGAAATATGATAGATTTTATTTTATCTAATAGATATGTATCTATTTATAGTAATTGATTATTATAAATCCAATTATACAACCTTATTAACTATCATAAATATACCTATAATTACTCTAATAATATGAATAGGTAGAAGTAAATAATAATTTGTTAATATCTTGTAGAAAATCTTTTTAGATACTATATACATGTAATTTCACCTTTATGTACATGTATAGGTGATTAATAGGTTAAAAACTTGGCCAACAAGTTAGCCATGTTGTTTTGAAGTAATATAGCCATTAGATGAAAGAAAAATGAAAGTTTTTTTATTATAAAAGAACCTAATTAAAAAGATATAGTAAAAAAATATATAGATAAAAGATAGGCAAGTAGTAAAATCTTATAGTATTAGAACTATTTTTTATGAAAATGGATTCTACTTATTTTGTAGGGCCATAAGTAAAGCAAAATAAGGTGGATTAAAAAAATAAAGAATGTAAGCATATGTAGGAGAGAATAAGGAATTGATACCCGGAGAGGACTAATTGCCAATCAAAGACTGAAATTAGACCTTGATGCACAAAATCAAGCATCTATACTATTTTTAGGATTTTTTTTTAATCAAAGAATAAGACTATGAAGCAAATTGATGAAGAGATTTATGAGAGTTAGTTTCATGTCATTTAATTTAATATTGAGATTTTGAAGGATTTTTAAAATTAATGATGTACTTAATAGATTTAGATTTTGAGAAATAAAAACAAGTATACAAATTTCAGGATTTTGTAAGTTTTGTTACATGTTTATGGGTGAAAATTTGGTAGTTTGTTGTTATACATGTTGTGAATATATGTGAAAAATTTGAGTTAAATCAAGCAGTTAGATTGAAAGGTATAAAAGTTTTGTGGGTTATGGTCTTGAATAATTGAGATTTAGAGTTAGTGAGGGATTTCAAAATTTGGCAATATTTGCTAGTTTGATTGAAGCAAAATTTGGTGAGAGAAATTCTAACTTAAATATCTATCCACAATCCAATTTTTAGAGAAATTGAAGGTTCAACAAGGAGAAAGATCAATATTCAAGTTCAAAAAAAGAAGGTGGCTAATGATCGAGAGGTTTTGGAAGCTTTTCTTGTAATTGGTAGGTCCAATTCTTTGCCAATTTTGTATGCTTATTAATTGCTTGTTGGTTGAAGTTTGGGTGAAATTTTAGTTAAGATCTATAATTCATTTAATATTTATTGAGGTTTCAAACAACTGTAGTAATTCATTAAGATTATTTGGGATTTTCTTAAAGTTGGTGTAGGATTTAGGATTTTAATTAGAATTTAATTAGGATTTAATTAAGATTTAATTATTATTCTAAAAATATATAATTTATATATGTCTATTTAAAAGATATATTAGGTAGCACATTTCTAATTGTGTTTTGTATAAATAAGTAGAATTATAATTCTTTCTAATAAAATTGGTATTTTTAAGAATTTATTATAAAAAATTATATCCAAAATATGTATTTTAAGTTTATTTATAATATTTTTGTAACATGCTTAGTAATATTTTGTTTATATATATATATATTTAATATTTATATTAAAAATATTTTCAAAATCATTGATCTATACATATAAATTTACTCAAATATAATATTCTTTAGAGCAATATAACAAAAGTGTTGACAATAGTTTATGCTGAATTATATATTGTTATATTAACTATACTTATTTTATGAATTATGAAAAATCTGAAGATAAAATATAAGACAAAATCTAAGACATAATTGAATTTTACAATATGATATCTTATCATTTTGAGAATTCACAATTAAAATATATTTTTTTGATAATTTCTAAACTTATCCAAAATCACATAACAACCTTTAAGATATATATATTTTAATGTATCTATAAAAAATAGTTAAAACAAAAGTAAGGTTTTTAATATGAATCACATTATTATTTTAAAAAAAAATTGTTTAAATGTTAGATAGTATACTTTTAAATTCAATATTTGTAGATATAATATAACTTCTAACATTTAAACAATTTTTTGTTAAAATAATAATGTGATTCATAATATGATAGATATAATATAAATTCAATATTTGTAGATATAACATAATTTTTGTAGATATAAATTAAATATTTGTAGATATAATATAACTTCTATTTAGAACTTATAAAAAAAATTAAAAACAAAAATACTAGTTCTTTGCCAAAATTACTCACACATAAGAGCATAATTGAACATTTATGCCAAAAAAAGATAAAACAAAAATATGCAATTCTACTATTTGATTTTTAAAAAATATTTAAAAAATATATTCCAAAGAGTTCAAAGATGCTAATTTAAAAATAAAAAAACATTTTTTTAATCATTTTTATTCTAAATTTAAATATTTAATTAGTTTTTTCATTAAAATTAAGACCAAGATTAGGCATAGGAAAAATGTTTCATTAAAATGTGTATATGATGTTATACTTATGTATAAAAAAATTATATGCTATTTATAATCTCTTTTTATAAAGGTTCTAAGGAGAGCATTAATGCAATATATGTCCTACTTGGTGAGAAATTACAATATTTTATACGCTATTTTTTAAAAGTTTTGAAATTTAGAATACAATAAAAGAACCTACGTGAAGTATGTATTTAATCAAACTTCGGTAAAAAAATCCTATAATTTATAAATAAATTTAATAATTTTATTAATTCATAAATAATTTTGATCTAAGGTTTGGTTAAGATTTATTAAGATTCTTATTTCTTATTAAATATATTTACTTTCTTATTTCTTGTTCATCGTCTCTCTTTGATTCATTTCTTACTTATGTATCTTATTTGAGTTCTTGTCCTTGACATTATTTAAATATTAATAATTTTTAAGTATAATTATTTTTAATAAAATATACAAAAAAACACGTAAGTGAAAGTGGTATCTAATAATTACATATCTATATTAGTGTCAGATAAAAAGATTAACTCTTGAGTAAATTTTTCTCTAAAATGATATCTTTTGATATTTAGGTATCTTTTAAAAACATCTTCAAACATACAACTATTAAAAGTATCCTTTATTATTTTAAGTTATGCATATTAGATAAAAATATCCAAGTAATTATCTTTAGGGAAAAAAATCTTTTTAGAATGATTTTTTAAAAAATATTTTAAAATCTTTGATTGTTTTATGCAATCTAGTTTTAGTATTAATTTATAAAATCTAATTTACAATGAAATTTAATTTATCTTAACTATCTACAAACAACCTTTTTTATACTCAATTGAATCGATTATATATATATATATATATTCAAAATTATTATTTAATTTATATTATTTATATTTTTAATCTTTAAATTATATATTAAAAAATAAAAAAATTACAAATCAATGTAATAATGTAAAATATAAAGTAAAAGATATAACTAATTAAGTGAGTTTAGATTTGATAAAGAATTAAATAATAATAAATAATAAATAGTTTCATATATTAATATAAAAGTATATAATTTTTTAATATTTATATTTAAATATATAATTAAGTACTTCTATTATGTGATATTATTTTAAATTGGATTTTATGTATACGTTTTTAGTAAAAAATCTTTAATCTCATATTGCACTTAATTTAATTTGATTTTTTTGACTGTATTCTATATCTATAATTAAAAAGAATTAATTGAATTTATTTTCTTATATTATAATAAATAGCTTTAAAAATATTTATACTTTTCTATTATTGTAACTTCCAAAAATATTAGGAAATTACATTTTTAAGAAGTGTGTGATAGTGTTATGATAATTTATCCATAAATAAGATTCTAATGCCACTATTGCTTCTGATTGGTTTTTAATTTCTTAGAAACATAGTATTTACTTAGAATTGTTGAATTTGTAATAAATTTGAGAGGAGATTATAACTAGTAATATTACTTCAATATTTTAAAATTTAGATTCGATCATAAATTAATCTAAGACGGTCATAAATAAGTTTTCTAATTCTCAGGTATTTTATTCTGATATTACTTAATAAAATCTACTTCAACGATAATTTATGGTTTTTTTCTAATTAATTTGTACCGGATATTTTTCTTATTAAAAAAACTTTATAGAAATTAGGTTAGAAATTGTGAACTATTAATTCTTAATCTTTTATTTCCATATAAATATAAAAAATTAAAAAATGCTAAAATTAATATTTTTAATTTATTAGAAATAAATTATTGAGTGCAACAATGATATTGGAGTCATTTTTAGGATATAAAACGATATTTTAAAGGATAGGTATTAAACTTAAACATAATTTGAAATATACTATTTATAATTATTTATAAATACCTTAATTATAATTAGATAACTTGGTGGTCTCATAGTTCCTCTTCTTTCATGTCACTTAATAAATAGATCCATATTCCTTTGTACAAATATGCTTTCTTAGATTAAAACTACAAGAATAAACATTTCACCTTGGAAAAGAGCAAGAGCAATTTTAAGAAAGTCGACTTGATTAAAAAAAAATTCTAAATAGTTGAGAGTTGTATATTGGAAAAAATCTCCAAACAACAAATTTGGCCTTGGAGCAAATTAATGTGCTATAGGAGTTGAACTTTTGCCAAAATAACTATTTATTACTTACTATAGAACAATCAAGAGGACAATCTATCAAAGTTTAAGTTTTATTATGGAGTAAAGATTTGTATTTGGTTTCCATAACTTAAAACTATTGAGTAGATTTAGGGTTGGACAAGGCTTTGTATACTAAAGATGGAATTAAAACACGTGCCATAAGTGTATGTGTATATGAAATTTCATCATAGAACTTGGTTAATATATATTTTATATTTTATTTATTATTACAAAATTTGGCATAGAAAAATGTTTGATATATGATGTAGTTATGTTCTTAATTTAGAAAATAAATAGACTTATAGAAAAGACATTAATAAAGAAGTAAAAATAAGAGTTGGTTAAGACAATGAAGAGTTGTAACTTATGAAGTTGATAGAATGGATTTTTGTAAATTAGACTTTAAGTGATTGATTAAAATGGTATAGTTTAAAAACATGACATCCCTATTAGAGAAGATTTTGTTGGATTAAGAGTCATATAGTCTATAATCTTTGATACCAAGTTGTTATGTGTAGCCTATAATGATGAGATTAGTATCAAAGATAAAAGCCACAGCAAAACTCTAAAAATGATAATAAATTCATATATAATTAAAAGAGAGAAACTAAAAAATTAAAAGATAGATATATAATTTAATCTTAAATTTCTATTGCCAAATGCAAAAAGACTAGGAAGACTTAAATCAAAGAAAAAATAAGAAAGATATTGATAAGAGTGAAGAAGACCTCATTCTTGCATCCATATATACTATCTATTAAAGAAATAAGTAGCAATGTCTTTTAAGCCATATGATATATATTCAACTTGCAGAACATATGTCTAATTTATATGGTAAGTTTTCAACATGTGAGCCAAATGGCCAACTAATAATAAAAGTTGTTAAATGTACAACATGTAGCCAACTTGTTGGCCAAGTTGTCAATCTAGTGAGCATTTATAAACACATGTAAAGTCTACAAAACTCATAAGGAGCTTATTAACAATATATCAAAAATTTAACCTATTTCTACTCACTTCTATCTAGTTTAATTTATCTAAATAATTATATTAGCGAATATGACTATCTTTTACACTTAGTAGTTTTGATATCTAATTATTTTTTCTTCATAGTTAGTAAATAAGAGTAAGCTAGGCAATCAAAAATATGTAGGTAATCGAAATTTGGCTTTATTTCTATTTAGAATTCAAACAAGATAATATATTCTGATGGTGAAGTATAACTAGAATTTTATAAGTAATATGCTAAGTAAAGCACTTTAATTCAATACATATTAGAGAAGTGAGTTGTCTTGCTCATTTGTAAGCGGCTTCAACTAAGATGTAAATTTTATATTCTATGATTCTATTTTTAATTGGATTATAAAGATTAGTGACTTGAGGTTGAATTCCATTATATGCACAAAATTATTGAATCTTATAGAAAATAAACTTGTTTCTTCTACTAGACCAAAATATCAAAATATTTTTATTAAGTTAATTTTTTTATCAAGGTCTTATGATTGGTGAAGAATGAAAAGAAAAATAATTTTTTTTATTAAGAAATAAATATAAGTAAAGCAAGAATGATCATTGATAAATATTTTTTAAAAAAATAATGGCTCTTCCAAAATAAAGAGTGTGCATTAGCTTACACAAGATTATATCAATAAGTGCAAAAGCTTTAGTAACACAAAAAATATGATGAATTGGATAAGATAACTTAGCATGGTTTTTGAAGCTACAACCTTTACAAAGCAATAAGCTCAAGTAGAGAAGTAAGAAGCTAATCACAAAATCTTTGATTTTCATTGTCTTTAGATATTATAAATTGGGATGACCAAGCCTAAAGTATCACTTGAGCATGTGAAGTGTATAATTTTTTATTGCAAAATCGTAGTAAATTCTAGAAGCAAGATCTATGTCCAATGAAAACATATTATCTTCTTTGAAAAATTAGAGGATCATATATTGACATATAGCATTAATTTGAGTTTTAATGACACATTGATTGCACAAAAAGGTAATAATTTTGTAACAAGATGTAATAATCTAAGCAAGTATTAGCAAATTCTTGAATAAATCAATTACATACATGACATTAAGTATTAGTAGGGATTTCAATATAAAGTTGAAAGAATATTAGTGATTCATTAGAACTAATAAGTCGACAAAAAGAAGTAATTCTTCTTTTTCTTTTTCTTTTTCACAAAAGAGAGGGATATGGAAGCAAGCTTTTGTGTCTTTAAGCTTCTAGCCCTCAAATTTTGCAGCATCAAGAGCAAGGAGTGAGGCCTCATTGCCATCTACAATAATCTACAATTTGGAGCACATCAAAAGCATTTTGAATTTAATATTCTAAGTAGAATAATTAAAAGGAGAGAGAAGTATTTATTACATTTTGAAAGCCAAATTGGATCCCAACAACATGGGAGTGAATAAACTTCACAAATTTTTTTAATTAATTACATAATTTTATAAAGTTATAATGCTTAAAAGCACCTCTCTCAAGGGATGATGGGTTTGCTCTAATACCATATTATAAGTATCAAAATATGAATGGATTATACAAATAATAATAATAACAATTATAGCAAAAGGTTTTACGTGCTTATTTTGAAGAGGTGTTGTGCAATATTGGCTACATGAAGAGTTGTAATTGCTTGACCTTCCAACTCTTACTTTTACTTCTTTATTAATGTCTTTTCTTTAAGTCTATTTATTTTCTAAATTAAAAACATAATTGCATCATATACCAAATATTTTTCTATGCCAACTTTTGTAATAATAAATAAAAAAAAAAAACATATATTAATCAAGTTCTATGATGAAATTTCATATATACATACACTTATGATATAAGTTTCAAATCCTTCTTTAGTAGACAAAGCCTTATCCAACTCTAAATCTACTCAATGGTATTAAGGTATGGAAACCAAATACAAATCTTTATTCTATAATAAAGCTTAAACTTTGGTGGATTATCCTCTTGATTGTTCTATAGTAAGCACTAAGTAGTTGTTTTGGCAAAAGTTCAACTTTTACAGCACTTTAATTTGCTATAAGGTCAAATTTGTTGTTTGGGGATTTTTTCCAACATACAACTCTCAACTATCAAGATTTTTATATTTTTTCTTTTTCTTTTTCTTTTTTTTTTTTAATATCAAGTCGACTGTCTTAAAATTGCTCCTTGCTCTTGGTACTTACCATAATTACTAGATAGATGTAACTATCTAGTAGAAAAATGAAGCTAGGGTTCTCTTTCGCACCACATCTAGCAGACTGCCCTCTCCTCCAAATTCTTAACCCTTCTTCGGTTCTACCATGCTCAAGCAACGTGCCCTGGTTTGAAATTGTGCTTGCAGCCCAGGACAGAACCAATCCTTCGCTTTATCTCAAAATTCCGCAACTCCAACAATGCACGGAGAACCCCAGTTTCAGTGATGACAAGAGACCCAAGTCTGGCAACACAAGGAGCAACACGATGATCATTTGACCTACTTTCAGCCGAATATCGCCGCACTCAATTTAGGGAAATCCAACTAATGCCGCAGTTGCCTGGACTCGAAACTGGGGGTGTGTTCCACAGCTCTCACATTTGCACCTGAGAAGTAGACCCAGGACCATGCAAAGCGGGAAGCTAGAGGATCGATTTCAAATTCTAGCACCGGGTACAGCTAAAAATTCGAACTGCTGATGCAACAGAGCATCGTGGTCGAAGAAATTTCTCACCTTCTCCTTTGACGGAAAAGTGCAAATAGGGCCATGTCCTAGTCTCGCTTGACATCTGTGTAGAGAACCCTCGCTGCTGCTGGAGACAGAGCAGGCGCGTATTGCGAACGGTGAGATACCAAAAGTAATACTAATCTCGTTTAATACGATGTTCGTACAGTCGCACCTCACCTGTTCAAAATTCGGCAAAACAACACGTTTTGTGCTGGAGAGTATCAACAACGAAAGGCCAACGATGATGACGATTGCTTCAGTGCAAGTTCAACGCTCGGTTCGGTCGGTAACTGACCACATCATAGCATATCATCGGACACTACTGCTGGTCCCAGATGCGCATTCAGGCAACGTTCCGGTTTAAGCGGAGGCGAGATTGCAAAATGTGTGAAGATGCAAGAATGTGGTGGACTGTCTCGGGTGGACAATAAGTAAATAGGAACTGAAGAATGCAGATTCCTTGTCCCAAAACGCCAAGCACGAGGACGCGTTCTGACCGGTGATATGAGCTATTCGTGTGCAGCCCATCGAAACTCCGCTGCGGCTCTAACCATCCGAAGCAACATGGATGCAGATGCCAACGTCTCCTTGGAGGCATCCCCCTCGTTGGAATGCGACCAGGGAACAAGCCTGGAGTACTCGAATCGGTCCAGCACAGAGGTGAGACGACTCCAATGACACGGTCGAAGTCACGGAATGAAGATTACAATGCAATTTTATTTCTCTCTAAATAATAACAGTATGTACATTTTGCGTTGCCGCATGACATTGTAGTCGGTGGTTCAAAAATCTGCCGCAGTGATAAATCTCGGCGTGACGGAACATGGAGACGCCAAGACCGTCGCTCGTGAGCCTCGACAAGACCCGCATTACTTCTGGGTCGTTGCGGGATGAGACCCAATCGCTCTCGCTAGCTCGGAGCTTAGAACGGGATGGCGCCCGAGACTCGAGGGTACACGACGCGGTTGGGGTGGTGCAGTAGACGCCGCGCCTTCTGTTTCCTGAAGCAATACAATGCAGCGCCCAGCGGCCACTCCACCACGGCGGTGATCAGGAACGCCACCACTCCCAGCGTCGGGCCAACGATCTTGCACCGACACGGGTTCTGGTGCGTTCCACACTGCACACACAACGGAATCGCCATCTCTCTCTGTCTCTCTCTCGGAAACCTAATCACTCCTGCTCCTGCTCCTGCTCGCTTCCTCCTCTGCGTTCGCTACCTCCAATTCCAAAAACTTAGGGCCACTTGGGAATGGTGGAAGAATGCGCAACAGCTGCAGCGTCTGTAAAACCACGATTGGATGAGACGATGATGGAAGACTGACTTCGCAGATGATCAGTGCCTCGAAACTAGTTGGTTTATGTATCCACACCAGAATCGCAGTCAGAGCGACACCTGGCGCTACCACCTGTCAGCCGTGCGCTGTGATCCATCGGGAATCTCGACCACGGATTCCCTACACCGTCGTTCACACGTGTCGCCTTCAACGTCTACGATTTCGTTGACTTGGTATGCCACGTCGGCTGGCCAACGCTCTCGTCCGTCGACGGAGCGCGTTCGCGTTGGGGATGGTGATGTTTCATCCACGTGGATGATTGTTATGATGGAGTTGGAGATGATAATTCTGTCGGGATCTCACTTTCGTTAGCTAGTGAATGATGATTTCTGCAGAACAGGATTATCAGTTATTTTAGCTTATTGAGCCAGTTTTTGTACATCGCTATGTCATGACTTCATTTTTTCCTCATGGAACCAAGGCTCTTGATAAAGATATGGAACGTGCGTTGTGCTTGTAATTCATAATTCTGTAACAAAGGAGCGTCAAGGTGAAGTGTTTGTTCTTGCAGTTTTAATCTGGGAAAGCATATTTGTACAGAGGAATATGGATCTATTTGTTAAGTGACATGAAAAAAGAGGAACTGAAAAAACAATCATTTACCGGCATGGCACATCCCAAGATATCTATAGTTCTAATGTATGGTTGGAGAAGCTTTATTATTTGTTATTTTTTTATTAAATTTTATCCTATTTTTATTAGCTTCTATTTATTTAAGTAACATTTTTGCCAATTATATTACCTTTTCTACAAACAACAAGTTCATGGAAAATCGTCCATTAAAAATTTCTTCACAATTTAATATTATATAGAAATTTTCTAAATGATATTTGTTACAAATATTGATCCACATTGTGTACCAAACTATTTATTCTTTATTTAAGCCATCAATAATTTATTTTTTTTTAATAAAAAGAGCACCAAATTATCTATTTTTTATTAAAATAATTTAAAATAATTTAAAATATCATATTTTAAATCATATTTAAGTTTAATATACATCCTTCACAATATCATTTTAAATCCTAAAAATAACTCCAATATAGTATTAATTATTTGCAAGTATAATTAATTTTTAAATCAAAATTTTCAACAAAGATATATAAGCAAAAGTAGTTTCTATAACAATCATATATCTACATTCATGTTACATATTATCACAAGAGTTGGACTAGCTTTTAAATATAGTTTGGTTTGAAGTAAAATCTTATGATGTTTAGATATCTTCCAAAAACATCTTTGAGTATATAACTATTAAAAATATCCTTACTAATTATGAAAAATATTTAAAATAATTCTTGCTAATTATTTATGTATGAATATTTTATATAAATATTATTCTGTTTTGATTTTATGAATATTTTGACTATATAAATTTATTTTTTATTTTTTAATCAAATCCATATTTAATTAATTAACTATATCTTTTTTATATATTTTACTATTTATTTATTTTATAATAAATATTTTTATTTTTACTTTTACTTTATTTATTTATAATTGATCAATTCAAAAAATATATAATATAAAATAAATATTTATATATAATTACATTCATTACTATCTACAACCAACAATCTTTATATATATATATATATATATATAACTTGCAAGATTGCACACAAAGAGAGTATGGAGTAAGATATCTCTTACTTCCATTATCCATTATTTATATGTGGTGGTTGTTGCCATAATAGACAACTTCTATCATTTGGTGAATATATCCATCTAACATTTTACTGAGACTATTTGTTATTATTTTATCTAGTATGAAGATATATCTTTAGTATATGTTCAATATTCTAAAGATCTTTTGCTCATTCATCTATCTTGTCTTTTAGTATTCTTATATACCAAAAGTCAATTCTTTGATCATTAACAACTTACTTAAGATAATATCTTTTATGAAGTAACTTATTATATTTTTATTTTTACTTACTTACTTTAATATTTTTCTTTTCCTTTTGATTAAAAGCTTTCAATTCTAATGCCTTTGCTAATATATGATACTTATCTTTTATTGATGCCTTTGTCAATAAATGAGCAAGCATGTCTTTTGTTGTTAATTACTTCCATTTCAATCTTCTCTCATATGAAGTGATGTTAAATATCAATATGTTTAATTTTTGAATGATGCTTTAGATTCTTTATAAAAACAAGACATCTTTGATTGTCACATTTCATTAGAGTTGCTTTCCATTATACTACTCTAATATCTTCTAAAAGTTGTCTTAGCCATACTGCTTCCATTGCACTACTTCAATGTCTTTCAAAAGTTGTCTTAGCCATATTGCTTCCATTGTACCATAACTTGTTGCTATATATTTTGCCTCTAATGTGGAGTTATAATTATTATTTTTTTCTTACAATTCCATGAAATAACTCCCACTCCAACAAAAGACACATATTCTATTGTTGACCTTCTATTATTTGCTTCTTCAATCCAATCTACATAAATATAACCATGCAAAGTAATGTTATCTTCTCTAAGGCACAATTTGAAGTACAAAGTATCTTTTAAGTACCTCATGATTCTTTTGATGGTTTTCCAATGAATTAATCTAGTCTTTGATATGTGTAGCTCACAACACTCACTGTATATATAAGATCTACTTTTGTGCCAATTATTGCATACATAAGTGAGCTCACTACTACCTAGTATAGAACACCCTGTATTTTACCTTCAACTTCAACAAACTTCTCATCTATGAGCTTCATCAACTTCAAATTGGCCTCCAAAGGTGTTCCAACAGACTTATACTCTTTTATGTTGAATCATTTTAATACCTCTTCAATGTATTTATTTTTGGCTCATTATAATAGTCTTTTTAGTAAAATCTTTCATAAATTCTATTTTTAAATAATAGTAAAGCTCCTTCAAAATAATCAACTCATATTTTTTTTTAACTTTATTAATGAACTTGGCCATGGAAGCAAATATCTCACTAAAATCAAGACCAACAATTTGTAAATATCATTTGGTAACTAATCTAGCATTATATTTTACAAAATTATCTATTGTATCTCTTTTGATTGTAAATGCCTACTGACAATCAATTGAAGATTGATTTGTTGGAAGTTGAATCAATTTCCATGTTTTATTGTCCATAAGTAACTTGTATTCTCTTTTCATAGCATTCTTCTATTTCATAGCATCCATGAACTTCAATACATCATACAAACTCAATACATTAGTAAGAAGTGCAACATTTGCATGTTTTTTATTTATTTGATGAAAGATGTGGTTCTTCTATGATTCACTAAGTTGTTTTTTTTATTTCTTAAAAGATATTCCTTTTTACTTGATGAAGATTTACTATCATGTACTCCGAGGTCTTTCACAAGCTTTTTCTTTTTTAAAGCTTGTCTTTTTAAATGCATAGGTTCATACTCTTCATCATCATCATCTTCAATATCTTGATTGTCTTCATTATTAATTCTAGCAATTGTAAATATTCTTTGGTCTACCAACTTTGGCTCTTCACCTTGATTTGTATTTCCACCATCTTCATTTTTATCATCTATTTTTTCTTTCTTTGCTAAAATTAAAGATATGTCCACAAATACACCATCATTCTTACTTCAATACATCTCAAAGTGTTCATAAGTACTCTTATGAACTAAAAAAATATATATTAAGACTCTTCATGATCTTAGTAGTTTTTAAACATATTAGCCTATATGCCTTGGTGTTACAGACATATATTTATTATAATTATTACTTAGATAATATGAATAAGTAGAAATATGTAAAGATAGATTAATTACATAATATCTTTTAGGAAAGCTTATTAAAAGCTTCATTGATGTTGCTTTTACTTTATATGTGTTTATAGTTGATTGATAGATTAAAAATTTGGTAGCTTATAAAACAAGCTAATTATGTGGTATCCATAAAAAAAACTTGCTTTGCAAATTAAGATACATGTTGTGCAAAGTCAGCATATTTTAGAGGTCCTATAGAACATCGCCACATAGGTCTTAGGTAGATAGTATATATAGAGGCAAGAATGAAGCCTTCTTTACTCTTATCAATTCTTTTTTTGCTTCTTGTCTAGTTTCAAGAAGTCTATAGTTTTCTTGTCTTTTGGCAATAGCTATTCTAGTTTCTTTTTGATATACTGTGAGCTCTTATTTATGCTCCAAAATTTAATTTTTTAATTTTTTAATTTTTTCTTATTTTATGATAGTTGAGCATGTTATATTAGAATTTATATAAGTAGAATCTGATTTTATTAAATTTTTAGGATTTTAATCTTGGATGGTATAAATTCTAGTATGATTCCTTGAGTTAGGTTAATTAAGACCAAAATGATAAGGATTAGAAAATTAGAATAGTAATTTGGTTAGTTTTAATAATTTAGAGGTCGTTAGTTATTGCTATAAAGGTTGATTGAGAGCCTATGAGCTTACTTACAATCATCTCATATGATTTAGAGTGAATTAGAATTAGAACTTTTTAAAAGATTCAGTGAAGTTTAGCAATGATAGTTTTAAAGCTTTTTCTTCAACTTCAACAAATTCAAGCAGTAAAGTAGTTTTTTTTTCAATTAATGGAGGCTTTCAAATGTAATAGTGGAATTGGATTCACTCCATGGAATAAAGAAAATAAGATCAGCACCTCCTCCTCCAACATACAAGTGGAGCAATGAAATTTTTATTTTTGAAGGATTTTACAATAATTGCTAAAATCTTTAGAAATAAAAACTTTCATAAAAATTGCAAATAAACATAGATAGAGGCATATGTGTAGTCAATCTTAGCATAAAAAGGTGTTTTGAACACAATGGTGAAGTTAGATTTATCAAAAATTTCTTTTTTGACCACTTATAATAGCCATCAGCCTTGGTGACGAAATTAGCTTTAGGGTGAATGAAGGCCGTAGATCTAGATTAGGGATCTTAGAAATCAAAGGTGGAGATGCAACCACCCTTCTATGATCCTCCACTTAATTATATATGAGAGGCATGGTTTTCCAAGCCTTCTCTCTCCTCTTTTAGGGAAGGGCAAAGTCATGCCAAAATTTGGCCAAAAATCCTAATCTTAATTTTATTTAGATTTTTTAATCTCATTGTGAACTTTGTGGATGGATGTGCATGGATTTTTAGTTGTGAATTATAGTCATTGGATTTTAAAATATGCTTTATTGTCGTAGATAGCTTCCTTGGCCTCCCAAATATTCCAAGGGTTTCAAGAGTCTTGAATTTCCCTTAATCAATTATTTAGTTTTTTTAGTTTCAATGTGAAATTCCTTGTGGTTGTAGCTTTTATTGTTAGCTTTCCAATAAGTTTGGATCACTCAACTTTAAAAGAAAAATTTTCATGATTGGATCATGTGAGGCCAAATTTCACCACTTGATGAAACATATACCACACAACAAGCCCAAGAGGTGGAATTAGAGAGCTCCCAATCGTGTACTTGTTAGATTAATTTAAATCTTTATATTAAAAATTCAATTAGTTTTAGGCCTTCTAAGCAATAGTTACCAACATTAAATTAATATGTTAAATAAAATTTACTATGTAATATAATAAATAAATTAACTAAGTTATTACTATTAATTGACCATAAGAATAAAAACTTAAGTTTGAATTAAAAGTTAAGTTAAAAGTTAAGTTTAAAAGTTAAAGTTAAAAATCAAGATTAAAAGGTTAAATTAAAAGTTAAAATTAAAATTATAAGTTAAAAGTTAAAATTAAAAGTTTAAGTTAAAATTTAAAATTAAAAGGTTAAGTAAAAAAAATTAAGTTAAAAGTTAAGATTAAAGGTTAAGTAAAAATTAAAAATTAAAAATTCAATTAAAAGTTAATGTTAAAAGTTAAAGTGAGAATATTAAAGATTAAAAGTTAAACTTAAAATTTATTAGCTAAAAGTGAAATGTGGAGCTTACAAGTCAATATGAAGATGATAGTAAAAATAAAGTGAGAGAGGTGAAAGCGAAGGTACCTTGACAACACTTAAGAATTGAAGGCAGCGACCCCCTTCTACTCCAAAATTTGCAAAAATTTGAAATCGGCTTCAATTTGAATGGTTCTTAGCTTGTTGCAAGGCTGACTTAAAGACGCTTTTGATCCAAAAATCTTCTTAGCAATCTAATGACTCAGTCGTGGAAAATTCCTCCTTTGAAGTTGAGTGATCCAAACTGCCATGGTGACCAACCCTCTTCACTTAGAAATTCACTAAAAATTCAGATTGTCTTCAAATTCACCAAAACTTGTTCCTTTCAGAGCTTAGCTTATAAAGCTTGATGCTTCCAAAATTTCAAATAAATCCAAACACCAGACACTGAGAAATGCCTTTCCAAACTTGATTGATTCAAACTGCAAAGGCAGTCGACTCCCTCAAACTCAAAAATTCACCAAAAATTCTTTCTTACTCCAAATCAAGAAAATCTTATCTTGTTGGAAAGCTAACAACAAAAGCTACAACTATTCAAAATATCACATTGAAACAACAGAAATTGAGTGACTGATTGAAGAAAATCCGAGGCCCTTGAAACCTTGGGGTATTTGAAAGGCCAAGGAGATATTTACCTCAATGAAACATATTTTAAAACTTAATGACCATCCTTCACAATGCAAAATCCATACATACACAATCAAAAGATTCACAATGAGAATTAAAATCTAAATAAAGTTAAGATTAGGATTTTGGCCAAATTTTGGCATGGCTCTACCCTTCACCCAAAAGAGGAGAGAGAGAGGGCTTGGAAAACCAAGCCTCTCTTATACAATTGAGTGGAGGCTTGTAGAAGGGTGGCTACATCTCCACCCTTGATTTTTAAGATCCGTAATCTAGATCTACGACCTTCATTCATCCAAGAACCAATCTCGTTACTAAGGCTGATGGCTCTTGTAAGTGGTCAAGAAAGCATTTTTTTTGTAAATATAACTTCACTATTGTGTTCAAAACAACTTTTTAAGCTAAGATCGACTACTCACATGCCTCAATCCATGCTCAATTATAATTTTCATGGAAGTTTTTACTTACAAGGATCTTGGTAATTTTTGTGAAATTCTTCAAAATGAGAATTTCATTGCTTTTCTTGTATTTTGAAGGAGAGGTTGCTGATCTTGTTTTCTTCACTCCATGAGGTATATCCGGTGCCACCATTGCATTAAAAAGACTCCCATTAAGTAGAAGAACCACCATGCCACTTAAAATTATCGAATTTGGAGGAAAATCCAAAATTACCATTGCTAACTTCCCTAAATCTTTTAGAGAATTATAATTCCAACTCCTAAATCATATGAATGATTATAGATGCACTCATAGGCTTTTAGTCAACCCTTATAGTAATAACTAACAACCTCTAAATTATTAAACTAACTAAGTTGCTATTCTAATTTTCTAACTCTTATCACTTTAGTTCTAATTAACTTAATTCAAGGAATTAGGCTATGATTTATACCATCAAGGGTTGTAATCCTAAAAATTCTATAAAACTAAATTCCACTTATATAAATCCTAACCTAACATGTTTAATTATCATAAAATAAAAAAATAACAAAAATTTAAATTTTAAAGTATAATTGAGAGCTCACAGATCACTAGATCACAACAAAATTTATTGCAACACAAGCTTCTTTAAATTAACCTTGCAACAAACTAAGAATCATTCAATTTGGAGCTAATTATAATTTTTGGCAAATTTTGGAATAGAAGGGAGTTGCTGCCTTTAATCCTTAGATGTTATCAAGATACTTTCACTTTTATCTCTCTTATTTTATTTTTATCTTTTATCTTCACAATGACTCATAATCTCTATATTTCAACTTTTGACTAATAAATTTTAAGTGTTAACTCTTAATCTTTAATATTTTAACTTTAATTTTTAACTTTAACTTTTAAAATTATTTTTTAATTTTTAATTTTAATTTAAGTTTTTACTCTTATTATGAGTTAATAGTAATAATTTAATTAATTATTTTTATCATTTTTTTATAGTGAATTTCATTTAATATTTTAATTTAATATTGATATCCATTATTTGAAAGGTGTTAATTTTAATTGAACTACAAACATCTATATTTAAATTAATTTAAAAATTCTACAATTGGGAGTTCTTCTATTCTTCTTCTTAAACTTGTTGTGTAGTACTAATTTCATAGAGTAGTGGATTTTAGGCTCACATATACATACTTTTTTAATTCTATTTTCTTATAGTTCTTTGAAAAAATTTCACTTGTTTATTTTCTTTTACCAAGTTCTTGTCCTTGAAAAATTGAAAAGAATATATTTACAATATCAAAGCTTTGTCTTTTTTTGATTAAGAATGGATTATTTTTTTTTCTTGATAAGATATAAGCATATTAGAAGTTGTGGGTTTCTTTTTTCTAAATTGGTATTATTTTTTTTTATTCTCAAGTTTTTGTTTTTACTTATCTTGAGCAATATTAGATATCTTTTTGCTTCAAATTATTATTATGGCAAAATTTTTCAAAACAAAGAGTTCAATGGCATAAATGCAAGAACAATTGAAAGAATTAATTCTTGCAATGCATCAAATTAGTTTACCACTACAAAGAGATACAAAGAGAAATAAAAATAACATATATATATATATATATATATATATATAGAGAGAGAGAGAGAGAGAGAGAGAAAAAAAAAAAAAAAAAAAGAGAGAGAGAGAGAGAGAGAGAGAGAGAGAGAGAGATGATTAAAGCTGTTTCAATATCTCTACAAAATCATATCTCTTTTTCTATGATAGAACACCATTCAAGCACTAAAGAACCAAGAATTGCCTTACTTGAGAAGTTTGATGGTATAAGTTCAAAGTTTTGAAAAATCATCAATCAAGTACAACTGATAATTGAATCTTAACTCCAAAGCTGTCAAAATCTAAGATTATAAGTGAGATTTATTAGAACACTATTTTCCAATTTTATATTATCATGGTTTTCATCTTTTTTTGAATGATGTAATCTAATATTTAATAATTTAGAAGCCTTTTTAATGGAATTTTGATCTATGTATGGAGAACATGATGTATTTTGTGTTGCAACAAACATGATCCATATTTTGTGACAAAAAAATTAATTTATAATATTACATGCTTTTAAATTTAGATAATTTCCAATTGATATCAAGTAAGATGATGCTACACTCATTAGCTAATTTTTTTATGGATTATAATATGAAGTAAAGAAATTGATGCTTACTTTACCTAATCCTCAGATATTGAGTCAAACAATTGATTTTGCTATAATGTATGATAATCAATATTTTAAATTTTTATTTGAAAATCTTATAAGTACATCCCAAATGTTATTATAATTCAATGGCAATACCAACATCTTTTCAATATATACCTTTGAAAGTAGAAGATATATAAATTAATATGATATATTTTAAATATCTTTTTAAGCAAGAAAAAACTTATCATTGTTAAAAAAATATTATATTTATATTGTAGAAAATCAAAGTACATTGCTCAATATTATTCAAAAAAGAAATATAATTATAAAATAAAGAGTATAATTATCAAAAAAAGATAATATATCAGAAAAAAATTTGTCCAATTACAATAGAGACCATGAAATTGAAACCTTGCACAATACTTGATTGTTAAAAGTCATAACATATTTTCAGTAATAAAAACAAAATCTGTTCATGTAGAAGTCATAAATGGTCTTATGTTGTCCTCTTGAGATGTTATTCAAGAAATATTTTCTCTTAAAGTAGTAACTAATCGTTATAGTAGCTTTGTAGTATTTTATATCATTAGATCTCTATGTCATCCAATCTTTTTAGATTTATTGTGGTTAAAAGAGTATAATCCTTGAATAAATTGGATCTCTCAAAGTCTTGAATTTTTTGAAAGTATAACTAAGAGTGTACTTAATCAAATATAAAGTCATAATTTTATGACAATCAAACATATATTTGTAAATATAAGAACTTTCTTGCATGTTGCAAAAAAATGATCATCTTATTTTATTTATGCAACATCTATTTTTTATAGTAGAGAGACTTCAAATAATATTTTTAGCCAATATCAAGATTTTAAAGATGTATTTGAGAAGAAGAATATAGATACTCTTCTAAAACATCATTCCTATGACTACTCAATTGACCTTCAAGAAAGAGTTTAACTACCATTTGGATCAATTTATACTTTATCATAAAATAAGTTAGTTGAATTTAAAGAATATATTGAAGAGAGTCTAGCCAAGAACTTTATACACTATTCCAAATTTCTAGAAAGAGCTTTAATTTTTATTTCTGAAGAAAAAAATAGATCATTACAGATGTGTATTGATTATCAATGATTCAATAAGGTCACCATAAAAAATAAGTACCTTCTACCTTTGATATTTAGACTTTTTGATGAATTAAATCAAGCTAAAATCTATACAAAAATAAATCTACAAGAAGCATATAATTTGATATGCATCAAAGAAAGAAATAAATAGAAGATTATATTTCAATTTAGGTATGGACATTTTGAATATAATTTCATGCCTTTTGGACTTATAAATGCACCAACAGCTTTTCAACATCCAATGAATGATGTCTTTTAAGAATTTTTGGATGATTTTATTATCTATTATCTAAACATCTTAATCTATTCTAAAAACATAAAATAATATAAATATCATATTTGTCATATATTATAAAAACCAAGAGATGTGAGACTCTATATCAAAATAAAAAAGTGTATATTTTATATTACTCAAGTTGACTTCTTAAGATACATCATTTCAAGTGATGGACTTATGATGGATTCTAATAAAATTCAAACTATTATGGATTGAAAGATTCCAAAAATAATAAAAAATATTCAATATTTTTTGGAATTTTCCAACTATTATTATTTCTTCATGAAGGACTTCTCTCAAATTATAGATTTATTTATAATTTTGACCTTTAAAGACAAATTTTAATGAAATCAAGAAGAAAAAATAGTATTTGAAGCTTTAAAAAAAAACCTTTGTTTTTGCACCAATCTTATATTGCTTTGAATTTTTTTAGATATTTTTTATGGAAATAAATACATCAAATTTTCTTTTAGATATCTCATTTTTATAAATAAAAATAGATGATAAACTTCACTCAATAGTTTTTCATTTATAAAAAAAATTAGCAGCCAAGATTAACTACATGATCTATGACAAAGAACTTCTTGCAATCATGGATTTATTTTAAGAATGGCACTATTATCTGGAAGGCACTTCTAATCTAATCACTTTATGTACAAATTACAATAACCTTGAATATTTTATATCAATACACGTTTTGAATTATTGCTAAGCCCTCTAGAATATGTCTTTATGGAAATTCAAGTTTACGATCACTTATTGACTAGAAAAACAATAAGATTTGTCAAGTGCACTCTCTAAATAATCTTATCTTATATCAAAGAAAGGAGATGTTTTTGATCAATAATAGATAATTTTCTTGAAGCTAAAATATCTTTATATTTAAGCAATGAAATCAATATTAATTCTTGAATCAACTTTTATTAAACAAGTTTAATCAAGTATATCTTTTAATCTTCTTATTTTTGATATTAAGAAAAATCTTTTAAAGTCTCATGATACTTTTAATTTTGAATTCAAGAACAATCTATTATATTTTGAAAGGTACTTGTATATTCCTAAAGGTAAAGTTCAATTATGTATTCTTCAAGCTTGTCACAACTTTTTAATAATAAAGCATTTTAGATACAATAAGACTTTAAAGCTAATATCTAAAGATTTTTGGTGGCCTCAAATATAAAGAGTCAAAAAAATTGTATGATCTTGTCATATTTACTCAAGATCAAAAAGTCCTTGTCATTAATCTTACAGACTTTTTTAGCCATTATCCATTTTAAAACAACTATAGTCTTCTGTTTCTATGGATTTTATTACAGATCTTCTAATCTTATGTTCTTATGACTGTATATTTGTGATAATAGATTGTCTTACTAAGATGGCATATTTTGTACCATGTACAAAATCTATCATATATAAAGAAACAACTAAGTTTTTTTTTCACATCATCTATTACTATCATGGATTATCTAAGGATATTATATCAGATAGGAGAACTTAGTTTGAATCAAGATTTTGGAAAGGACTTCTTAAGATTTTAAAGGTAGATATAAAACTATCTTTGGCTTTCTATCTTCAAATTGATAAACAAATGAAGTTTTAAAGCAATATTTGAAGTACACTATCAACTACCAATAAGATGATTGAATAATTCGTTTGCCATTGGCAAAGTTTGCTTATAATAATATGGTACATTCTTTTATGAAACAAATATCTTTCTTCCTTAATTGTAGTTATCATCCACAACTTGATGCTTTTGACTTTTGAAAAGTTGATAAACTTGCAAGAAAAGATTTAAAAAACCATTTATTTGAACTATATACAACAATGAAGGCAGGACTAAAAGAGACTCAAGAATAATAAAAGAGCAATGCGGATGTCTATTGCAAATAACAACCTCATTTCTACATGGTGATAAGCTATGATTACTTTGTTATAATATTAAAACTATTTGCCTTTGTAACAACTTAGATTATCATAAATTTAAATTATTTTTTATTTATAGATAAGTCACTCTAGTCACTTATCAATTACATCTATTGGAATCTATGAAAATCTATTTTATAATTCACTTATTTCTTTTAGAGCCATATAAGATAGAAAATATCAAAAAAAAAGACAAATATTACTACTTCTTATAGAAGTCAATAATAATTAAAAATTTAAGGTGAAAGAAGTCTTTGACTTAAGGAGACACCAATTTAGGTTGAAATATCTTATTCATTTGTGCAGATATGATATTAGCAAAGGTACATAGAAGCTAGCAAAAAATCTTACAAATGTAATAAAGAAAGTCAAAGCTTTTCATCAATGACATCCATCAAAATCAAGATAAAAGATAGCAAACCTTTGCTATAAAATAAACATAATTTAGGAAAGATTGCATTATATCTTCTATCATTTTTTATAATTTCTCTATAATTGTGGTATTAAGAGGATGGAAAACCAACAACTAGTAGATTCAACTCAAAAGCCATCATTTGCTGACTTACCAAATGAGATATTGTAATTATCACAGCCTTTAAGATAAAATAATAGGAATAAAGGCCTTCAAGAGAAAAATGTTTCTCCTCAAATAGATAGCCAAATATAATACATTTGGTATCATGACCTAGGAAGAGAGTCTCAATATTTGGTGATTTTATTAGAGGTAAAAACAACCAGTGATGGTCTTACAAAAGTTTTATTTGAAAGAAATTACAAAGCTCTTAATAATAATCAAATAGCAAGGTAGTCTTCTCATTCTAGAATGAGTCATTACTGATAGCCAAGAAGACCTATCAACTACATTCAAAGGAAATAAAGATTAGAGTATGTAGCTAATACAATTTGGTATATCATTGACTTCCTTGACATATAATCATTGCTCTTTGTTGAATTCATTCTTAAAAGAAGAGATAATGTGATTGACATATATTTATTATAATTTATATTTAAATAATATGAATAGGTAGAAATAAATAAAGGTAATTGAATTTTATAATATCTTCTAATGAAGCTTATTAGAAGCTTTATAGATATTGCTTTGATTTTACATGTATTTATAGTTGATTGATAGGTTAGAAACTTGGTCAAAAAGTTAATCACATGCCATACATATTGGTAGCTTATAAAACAAGTTAATTATGTGGCATCTATATAGAAAACTTTTTTTGTAAGTTAAGATACGTGTTATACAAAGTCAACACATTTTAGAGGTCCTATAGAATATTCTCACTTTATCCTAAAATAATTTACTTTCAATTATAAATTAAAATAGAATAAATATATAAAAATAATATTAAAAGTTTTAAAAATAATTTTTAAGTTTTTTATATTTATAATGCCTACAATTTTGAATTTTGAATTTTTATTTTTTTTAAAAATATTTAATAGAAATAGATGCATCAAATTTTATATTAAGTTTAATTCTATAAAAAATAGATGTAAATAATAGACTTCATTCTATTACTTTTTATTTAAAAATAATTCTTTATAGCAAAGATTAATTATAAGATTTATAATAAAGAATTTATTGCTATTATGGATTTATTCTAAGAATAATGCTTTTCATTTAATCACAATTTATACCAATCACATGACTCTTGAGAATTTCATATTAATCCATATCTTGAATTTTTGCTAAGTTCTATAAAACATGTATTTATTATGAATTATATTTAATATTACATACTTTCCTAAAAAAATGCTTATTAAATATCTTGTTTAAATATTTTTATCCTGCTTCAAGAAAAAAAAATACAATATATGTTCAACAATAGATTATTCTTTTTAAATTGAAAAAAATTCACCTTCTAATTATGAAGTCAATAGTTTTGATTGATATTACTTCATTTAATGAAGTTTAGTTTAGTATATTAATAGATTTTTTTTTATTGATACTAAAAATATTATTTATGATAACTCTAGTAACTTTGAGTTTAAAAAAATCCTTCTTCATCATAAAAAATTCTTATATATTTCACAAGCTTAAACGTGGTTATATCACAATAAGCACAATAGGTACAATATGATTTTACAACATAAAATTCTGAATAAAAAAAATTTTGGAACTTGTTTCAAGAATTATTTTGTAGCTTCAAATATATAAAGAGGTCAAACTCTTTACATATTTATTTATATGACACTTATTCAAGAGCAACAACTCTACATCATCAATTCTATAGACTTTTCTAACTTCTATCTATTCTAAAGCAACCTTAATTATTTATTTTAATGGATTTTATTATCAAACTTTTGGTCTCAAACTTTTATGACTCTATTTTTGTGATAGTGGATTGCCTAATCAAAATGGCATATTTTATATTGTGTATAAAATCTATGACAAGTGAAGAAATAAAGATTGATATAAAGTTACCTTCAATCTTTTATCTCCAAATTGATAGAAAATTAAAACATGTAAATGAAGTATTATAATAGTATTTTTAATGTTCTATCAATTATCACTAAAAGAATCGAATACTTTCTTATTTTTAATTATATTTTATGTAATAATACAATACATTCTTCTATTCAATAAATTATGTTTTTTTTAATTATAATAATTATCTATATTTTGAAACTTTTAAATTTTTAAAAGTTGAAAATATAGTAGCAAAGGATTTTTTAAGTAGAATGGTAAAGCTTCATTCAAAAATCAAGACATAATTAAATAAAATTAAAAATAATAGAAATAATAAAATGGATTTTTTCAAAAATAAATAATATATATTTAGAGTTGGTAATGAGGTATGCTTATTCTATTGTAATGTTAAAATTAATTAACTTTATAAGAAACTTAATTATTAAAATTTTAGCCTATTGAATATTCAAAAATGAATTAATCTAATGCTATATTTATTTTATTTTCTATAATTAATAAAGATCTATTCTATATTTTAGATCTTTTTTATTAAACCTTTTAGTGCAATCAAGATATCAAGAAAAAAATGATTATCACCACCTCTCCTTAAAATAGATAAAAATAAAGAATTTGAAGTAGAAGAAGTCTTACATTCAAGGCAATAAAATAAAAAATTAGAATATCTTATACAGTGGCGTAGATATGATATTAGAAAAATGTATATATGAACCATTAGAGAATTTTGCAAAGTTAAGAGAGCTTATTACTACTTTTTTTAATAAAATATATAAAAAAGTATAATTGTAATTGTTAGATAGATAGTATATATAAAGGCAAGAGTGAAGCTTTTTACACTCTTGTCAATTCTTTTCTTATTTTTAGTATAGTTTCAAGAAGTTTCTAGTTTTCTTGTATTTTGATAATATCCATTTTAATTTTTTTTTTACATATATACTTCTTTATTTCTATTTTTTAAAACTTCTTACAAAAAGCTTTACTTATTTATTTATTTTTTTCAAGTTATGATCTTTAAAACTTGATACCTTCACAATATCCAACAAACACACATTTTATATCATTTGTATTAAGTTTGGACTTCATACAATCTGGCCTCTTAGCATTAGTAATGCATTCAAAATCTTTATATGTAAAATACAAGGTTTCTTGCCATTCCAAGTTTCTTGTAGAGTCATTGATTTGAATGCACTTCTAAGGCATTTATTTCTTTTATATATTATATTTATTATAGCTTTTGTCTAATATTTATGCCCAAGATTTTATATATAAATTATATTCTTTGTCATCTCTACAATGGTATAATTTGCTCTTTCAACAACTTTATTTTATTGTAGAATGTAAGGAGTAGAGATTTATCTTACAATACCTTAAATCTTCAAGAATCTATTAAAATGTTTTGATATATACTCACTTCCATTGTCTATGTGCAATACTTTGATCTTGCATTTACATTACTTCTCTACAAGTACCTTAAACTCATTAAATCTTGAAAAATACTCATTCTTGGCTTTGAGGATGTAAATTTATACTTTTTTTGACGAATCATCAAGAAATGTAATAAAGTACTTTTCTCCTTTAATTAATGGAATTTTCATTGATTCATAAACATCATAATGTACAATTTCTAATAATTTGTAAGTACGTGTTGCAATTCTACTTGAAAATAAAGCCTTTTGTTGTTTGTCTTATATACATTATTTACAAGCAAGTGGCATTGCAATATAACTGAATTGACTAAGATCCAAGCTAATTACTATAGATTAGAAATCTTTCATATTTTTGACATTCAAATGACTAAGTTGTTGATACAAAATTTTAAACTTATCTTAATCTTGTAAAAACTCAACAAATGCCATGACTTCAACTTGATTTACCTTTTTACAATTGATGAAGTAGAGGTTGCCATTTCTAAAGCATTTGGTAATATTTTGTCTACCTAATATCTTCACAAAATATCCATTCATATCAAATTGAACCTTACAACGATGTGATATAAATTTAATTATTAAAATAAGACTTTTCTTTATTTTTGGTACATATAAGACTTCTTTCAATTTAATCTTCTTGGTTTGGTCCTTTACAACAATCTCTATTATAATAGACTCAATTTTAATGGCTTCCACCATATCATTATCTTTCTATCAAATTTTTATTATTAAAATTGCTTCATAAATATTTAAATTAATATTTAAATAATATCATGTTCTTAATAGAATCCAAATCTATAATCCACTTGGACATCGCAACCATGGAAACTCCTTCACTTGCTATGAAAGCATAATCATGTCCATCAAAATTATCACAAGCATTGTTTGTATTCTTCTTATCTTTTTTCTTAGCTTTGTAGTAATTTCTTACAAAGTAATTCAATTTTCTACAAATGTAGTAATTTTTTATATTTCTTTTTGAATTATCACATTGGTAAAAATAATTGCCTTTAATTTGACTTGAGAATAGATCAAATCATCACTTTAAAGTTTTTTTTTTTTTTTTTTTTTTTTTTTTGTCTCTTGGTCATTTCATGGACTAGTTTTGACATGACATAATTCATGATAAGCTTTCATGTTGATAGATTCCAATGCCACAATGAGATAGTTGTAAGACTTTGGAAAGATTATGAATAATATCAATACAATATCCTTATTATTAATTGGCTTGTCAACAATTGTTAATTGCTTTAGAAGTACTTTTATCTTGTTGACATGAATCATGAGATCATCTTTTTCTTCCATCTTTATTATTATAAATTTCTTCTTTTTTGATAGAATATTGATTAAGTTTCTACTTTAATAGATGTTGCATGGAATCTTCTATGCTTTGGCTAATCTATTGTAAGTATTTATATTTGAAAAATTGGCATCATCAAGATTTATTACAATCAATTCAAAAGCCTTTCTTTTATAATATTTTTATTCCTTCTTCACCTTGACATTAACATTATTGCTTGGAAGCTCTTTACTTACATCAATAATGTCTCAAAAGTCCAATGAAGCTAACAAAAGCTTCATTTGCTTATGTCATGGATATACTCATGTAAGCTAGTAATTACATATATAAATAAGTAGAAGTAAGTAAAAGTAGATAAAAGTAAGTTAATTCTATAGTATTTGATATGAAAGCTTCGTAGAAGCTTCATAGAAGCTTGATAGACGCTGCTTTGATTTTATAGGTGTCTTTAATTGACTTTTTGGAATTAGAAATGTGGTCAACAAGTTGGCCATGTGCCACACATGTTGTTAGCTTGAAGACCAAGCTAACTATGTGGCCCACACGTAGAAAAACTTGCCTTGTAAGTCAAGGCATGTGTCCTACAAAATCAATACATATTGGATGTCCTATAGAACGTCGCCACGTATCCCCTAGTTAGATAGTATATATAGAGACTAGAGTGAAGCCTTCTTCAGTCTTGTCAATTCTTTTCTTGCTTCCAGTCTAGTTTCAAGGATCTCTAGTTTTCTTGTCTTTTGGCAATAGCCATTCCAGTTTCTTTTTTAATATACATATCAAATTATTTCTATTTTTTCATCTTTCTATGAAAGAAGTGTCACTTGTTTATTTGTCTTTATTATGTTCTTGTCCTTGACAGATTGACAAGAGTATACTTATAATATCAGAGCTTTGTCTAAACTTGATTAAGAGTGGATTATCCCTTTTTCTTGATAAGACATAAGCATATTAGAAGTTGCGGATTACGCTTTTGTAAACTGATATTGTCCTTAGTATTTTCTTTGTTCTCAAGTCCTCTCTTCTATTTGTCTTGAGCAATATTAGACATCTTCTCTTTTTTAAGTGTTATCATGGCAGAACTTGCTGAAATGAAGAATGTAATGGCACAAATGCAAGAGCAATTGAGGAAATTAATGCTTGCGATGCATCAACTCAATTTACCACCACAAGGAGCAACAAAATTGGCAGGAAGTGAAGATATAGAAATGATTGGAGCTGCTTCAACATTTGTACCAAATCATGTCCCTCATCCTATAGTGGAATGCCCTTCCAGTGTTAGAGAACCAAGAATTGTCATATCCGAGAAGTTTGATGGCACCAGATCAAAGTTTAGAGGATTTATCAATCAAGTACAATTTGTGATTGAACTTCAACCCCAAAGCTATCCAACTCCAGGATCGCAAGTTAGATTCATTGGTACGCTTCTTTCAGGTTCAGCATTATCATGGTTTTCATCTTTTTTTGAATGATGAGATCCATTATTGAATAATCTAGAGGCTTTTTTGGCAAAGTTTCGATCCAAGTATGAAGAACATGATGCAACTCGTATTGCAACCAATAAGATCTGTATTTTATGACAAGGCAATCGATCAATAATGATGTATGCTTCATAATTTTGACAACTTGCAACTGATATCAAATGGGATGATATTGCACTTATTAGCCAATTTTTCTATAGATTACAATATTAGGTAAAAAAATTAATGCTCAACTTATCTGATTCTCAAACATTGAGTCAAGCAATTGACTTTGGTGTGAAGTGCGACAATTGTCTTTTTGAATTTTGATCTCAGAACCATACAAGTAGACCTCAACGTAACTATAATTCAATAGCAACACCAACATCTCTTCAACACATACATTCGGAAGTATAGGATATCCAAATTGATGCAGTACATTTCAAACCTCTTATTGAGCAAGAAAAGACTCGTCGTCGTCAAAAAGGATTGTGCTTACATTGTAGAGAACCTAAGTACACTGCTCAACATTATCCAAAGAAGCGACGCAACCATAATATGAGGAGTATGACGATCAAAGAAGATAGCATGTCAGAAAATGAATTTATCTAGCTACAATAGGGATCGTGCGGCTAGAATCTTGTACAACGCCTAGTGAAGGTCCTATCATCTCTTCAAAATCCTCTCCATGTTTTACGATAAATGTTATTTAAAGACCTAAACATCTCAAAGCGTCTACCTTGCTAGATTCAAGAGCCTCAGTATGTTTCTTAGATAAAAAATTTGGTACAAGACATAGCATATTTTTAGTAAACAAAACTAAACATGTTCATGTAGAAGTCATAGATAGTTGTCTATTGTCTTTAGGAGATGTTACTCATGAAACCCTTTGCTATAGAAATAGCAACTAATGATCATAGTAGCTTTATAATATTTAATATCATTAGATCTCTTTCTAATCCAGTCATTTTAGGTTTATCATGGCTAAAAAAATATAACCCTAAAATAGATTAGACTTCTCGTAGTCTTGACTTTTCTGAATGTACAACTAAGAGTTTAGTTAATCAAGTAGAAAGTCATAAGTCTAGTATAATTGAACCATATTTGTAGATACAAGTGCTTTCTTGCATGTTGCAAAAGAAGGATCATCTTGTGTCATTTATGCCACACCTGTTTCTATTGGTGGAAAGACTTCAAGTGGCATTCCAAGCCAATATCAAGATTTTTAAGATGTATTTGAGAAAAAAAATGTGAATACTCTTTTAGAACATGTTCCTATGACTACTCAATTGACCTTCAAAAAGGAGCACAATCGCCATTTGGACCAATCTACAATTTATCTCAAAATGAGTTGGCTGAACTCAAAGACTATATTGAAGAGAATTTGGCCAAAAACTTCATACGCCATTTCAAATCTCCAACAAGAGCTCTAATTTTATTTGTGAAGAAAAAAAAATGGATCATTGCAGATGTGTGTTAATTATCAAAGACTCAATAAAATCACTATCAAAAACAGATATCCGCTACCTTTGATATCTGGACTTCTTGATCAGTTGAATCAAGCTAAGATCTATACAAAAATAGATCTATGGAGAGCATACAATTTGGTACACATCAAAGAAGGAGATGAATGGAAGACTGCGTTTCGAATAAGGTATGGATATTTTGAATACAACGTCATACCTTTTGGACTTACAAATGTACCAACAGCATTCCAACATCTAATGAATGATGTCTTTCGAGAATTTTTAGATGATTTTGTTGTTTGTTACCCAGGCAATATTTTAATCTATTCTAAGAACCCAAAAAAACATGAACTTCATATTTGCCAAGTATTACAAAAACTAAGAGATGCAGTATTCTATGCCAAAATAAAAAAGTGTGTATTTCACACTACTCAAGTTGACTTTTTAGAATACATCATTTCAAATGGTGGACTTGTGATGGATCCTAAGAAAGTTCAAACTATTATAGATTGGAAGATCCCAAAAATGGTAAGAGATGTCTAATGCAATTTGAGATTTGCCAACTACTATTGGATCTTCATCAAAGACTTCTCTCAAGTTGCAGCTCCATTTACACGTTTGACTTGCAAAGAAAAACTTCAATGGAATGAAGAAGCAGAAGTAGCATTTGAAGCTTTGAAGACAGCCTTTGTTTCTACACCAATCTTATATCGCGTCCATTTTTCTAAGCCATTTTTTATGGAAACAAACGCATCAGATTTTTCTTTGGGTGCCATATTGTCATGGATGGAAATAGATGATAAACTTCATCCAATAGCTTTTCATTCCAAAAAATTTTCAACAGCCAAGATAAAGTATGACATCCACGATAAAGAACTTCTTGCAATCGTGGATTTGTTTCAAGAATGGTGCCATTATCTAGAAGGTGCTTCTAGCCCAGTCACAATATATATGGATCACAAGAACCTTGAATATTTTATGCCAACATGTGTTTTGAATCGTCGCCAAGCTAGTTGGAATATTTCTTTATCAAGATTCGAATTTAAGATCACTTATCGATTAGAAAAATAATAAGGTTCGTCAGATACGCTCTTTAGACGATCTTATCTTGTATCAAAGGAAGGAGATGCTCTTTTTCATCAACAATAGATAATTTACTTGACGCGAGAGCATCTTCATCTTCGAGCAATGGAATCAACACTAATTGTCAATTCAACTTTCATTAAGCAAGTTCAGTCAAGTATGTCTTTTGAACCTCTTATTCGTAATATTAAGGAAAATCCTTCAAAGTCTCATGATACTTCTAAGTTTGAATTCAAGAAGGATCTACTATATTTTGAAGGACGCCTATATATTCCAGAAGGTGAAGCTCGATTATGTGTTCTTCAAGCTCGTCATGACTTTCCAGTAGTAGGACATTTTGGGTATAATAAAACTTTGGAACTAATATCCAAGGACTTTTGGTGGCCCCAAATGTGAAAAGCAGTTAAAGATTTTGTACAATCTTGTGATGTTTGCTCGAGATCAAAAACTCTTCATCATCGACCTTACGGACTTCTTCAGCCATTATCCATTCCAGAACAACCATGGGCTTCTGTTTCTATGGATTTCATCATGGATCTTCCAATCTCAGGTTCTTATGACTCTATATTCGTGATAGTAGATCATTTTATTAAGATGGCACATTTTGTACCATATACAAAATCTATCACAAGTGAAGAAATAGCTAAGCTCTTTCTTGACAATATCTATCACTATCATTGATTATCGAAGGATATTATATCAGATAGGAGAACTTAATTTGTATCAAGATTTTGGCGAACTCTTTTCAAGATTCTAAAAGTCGATAGAAAACTATCTTCGGTATTCCATCCTCAAACTAATAAACAAACAGAGCATTGTTGTATTACGTGCTTTCCTGCTCGAGAACGCGCCTGACGTCTGGCTGTAGAAGGTAGTATGGAAATTCACCAATATTTAAGCACTCTATCGATTATTGACTGTTGGAATGTAAACGACTACAAAAATACACCGTAAATCTATACGGATGCCCTTCGACTGCTTGCCAAAGTCCTTTTTGCCCCAGCCGGTAGGTCTCTAGACGTTACAGAGAACCCCGAACAACCCAAACTGCTAATCTTCGATACCGCTTTATACTCACGATCTTGTATCCACTGACTGTCTTGTTAGATTAACCCAATAAATTTCATTCACTCCGCATACTCAATCCTATAGACATCCTTTTAATTCTTCATCATAGACGTAACTTGATTTCATAAAACAGTCAAGAGTAATCACACCCACTTCATTAAAATCCCGATTCACCAGTACAGCACTGACTTCAGCAATGATTGCCTCAGTCTTCCCAAAACCTTATGAAGAAAAAAAAAACCCAATTCTCTGTCTTTTTTTCCCGCTCCGAAGCATGAAGCTAGCCCCCCGATCCTTCAAAACCCCCAAAAACTTATTCTCTCCCCCTCATTTCTTAACCTATCCTCCTCTTTAACCCTAATTCTCCTCTCTTTCAAACCCTAGCCTCTGAATTTCTTCAATCTTTCATCTTGGATCCGAAATTGGCTCCTGCCGTTAAAGCTTGGATCTAAAATTGGCTCTCGTCGTCAGAGCTTTCTCCTCCGTTTTTACCTTTAAGAGATCTTTTTACCGAAAGGACATTCTCGGAACGGCACAAAGGACGGAACAACCTGAAACGGAATCGGAGCTCCGTAATCAGGACCACATTGAGTCGCCCGACCAATTCAGGTCTTATATTGGGTAAGAGTCTAGTAGTAAGACCCGGATGTTCCCGTAATTGGATCAAATTGGTCCTTCACGTCAGATTGACTGAGGCCCGTAGTAAGACCTGGATTTTCTCGTAATTAGACTGCATTGGGTTGCCCGACCAATTCAGGTTTCATATTGGGTAAGAGGACCTAGATTGGATGTCTTGAAATTGGATCCAATTGGCTCTTCAAACTAGGCTCACCCGTCGTTGAATTGGTCCTTCCCCTTTCTGCTGACTCCCGTTATTAGAATCGAATGGAGCATTTCAGTATGCCCCGACTGACTGTAACGGGGTGACTGAACCTGGCCACTCAGTATTTGCACTGGAATTGGTCATTGCTCTCAATATTCGAGGTAAATGAATATTAATAAAAGTCCCCTTTCTTTATATTTTCACAGTATACTCATGTTATAACACGACATCCACCCCCTCTGAACCTGTGCATCCTCCGGTATGCACCAATTTATCCAATTGCTGTTTGATTTAGAATATATCCTCTACGTCTTTGTCCAGTTCGTCTTCGTCACCTTCATTATCCAAATCACTTTCATCTTCTTGCTGCGGAATCTCTATACCTTCATTAAAGCCTTCCATATTCATCTCCGCATGTCTTCGTTTAAATATTTTTACTCGCTTCCCTGCAATTGGTATTTTCAATTTTGTACCATCTAATTCCCGTAATGAGTAAGTCGCATTATCATGAATAGTTGTTACTACATATGGTCCAAACCAACATTTTGAAAATTTTCCCAAAGTACTATGTTGATTATCCAGACTATTGTCATAAACAAGTACCCAATCACCTTCCTCGATTGCTTTAGGTCTCAATCGATGTTCCTTATCAAATCGTGCCTTGTTTTGTAACCTTGCTCTTTTTAACCTTTTCAATGCTATTTGCACATCTTCCGATCTTTGCTCCAATTGTCGAATCCTAACAGCCAAAAGTTCTTCTCTTGTCAATCCATCTTCCTATGGTAGCATATTCCAAGTAAGTATCTTTTCTTCAATCAGCATAATTGGTTTTCAACCTGTCATAAGTTCTACTGGCATATATCCTGTTACCGAACTATGTGTTGTTCAATCAGCCTATAATGCAAATGACAAAAGCCGTGGCTGCTCTCTAACTTTTCCATTACAAGCTTTAACTAATGCTTTCACAATCGGTGGGTGACCGCGTTCGCTTTTTACATTCTCTTCCGGATTATAAGCAGTAGTCAGTGATAGTTTAACTCCACATCTTTCAAAGAACTTACAAACTTCTTGTGCATTTAATTCTCCACGATCTGCAGTGATTTTTCCTACGCATCCGTAGCGGCAAATGACATCTTCAAGTAAAAACCTACAAATCCCCTCTGTAGATTTTATCCTCAATGCTCTTCCTTCTATTTAATTTGATAAATCTTCACGAGCTAAAACCAAATATCTCATTTGCCATAACCCAACTGGCATAATAACCAAATCAACAACCCATTTAAAATGAATAGTCAAAGGATACGTAGGATGAAGACTATCTCGATGTCGAATATTAGAATACGATTGACAGATTTCACATGACTCTACAAATGAGAGCACATCTCGATACATAGTTTTCCACCAATATCGTTCCTTGAGTTTAGCAAAAGTAGCCCAGATTCCTCTATGCCCTGCCCATAAACTATCATGAAACTCCTTTAATAATTTTAGTTTTTCTTCTTTTTTGCCTATCACTCGTTGTGGCATCCCAATTCCTTTCTTTGGTTTCTTCCATAAGAATCCATCTCGAAGTAAAAATCCATATGTTTTTTTTCTTATTTGTTTGAATTTTTCTGTAGACCAATTCCCCTGCTTAGTCAAAGTATTCAAATAATGACCAATATCCAATAATTCTCCTTTATAAGATTCTTCAAGAAATAGCTTGTCTTCTCTGTTGAGATTTGATATTGAATAGAATTTCAATCCGACGTCATTAATGTCTTCAACCATTTCGTCCTCCCTCTCGTATCTTGCTTGAGATAGCATGTCTGCTACTAAATTGTCCTTCCCAGTAATATGCTTAAATTCTCGATTTAGTGACTTAATATAAGCAATCCATCTCAACATTGCAATATCTGACGTTGAATAGTTAATAATCATTCCAAGCAATGGCAAGCAATCTGTTTCAATTACTACTACTGCCCTAATCAAATAGTCCTTTTCAGCTTTCATAGCCAAAACAACTCCCTAAAGTTCTCTTTTGACTTGCGAATATGCACGCTGACGAATACTTAAAACTTTAGCTCTAAATCGAACTGCAAATCTATTCCCACTGGAATCATCTTGACCCATAGCCCATCCAATGGCAATTGGACTAGCGTCCACAGTAAGAATCATTGGTCTATTGCACTTATAATCAACCTTACTCTATATTGGAGGTGACATCAATAATTTCTTCAATCTTTGCATTGCCTGAATATGCCTTTCTTCCCATTTGAATCAGTAACCCTTGCGTAACAGTTCATATAATGGATCCGCTATGTGAGCATAATGAAGGATCCAGATTCGATAAAATACACATGCACCTAAAAACCTGCGAACCTCTGTTAAAGAATCACAATCCTCTTTCATCCTTCCAATTGCATCAACTTTAGTCGGATCTGGTTTTCTTCTGTACGATCCACATAAATGTCCAACAATCACAACCTCTCATACTCCAAATACGGACTTCATACCCGATAATGTAAGATGAACTTCTCCAAGCCGAGTTAAAATCTTTTCACAATCTTGTATATGATCAACAACATATCTGCGACATCCCCTCGTATCTAAAGTTTCATCCTTGTCTCCTTCTCTGCACCCTTTTATAGGAACATCATCCAGAAAAGGCATAGTCTTTTTCGGAATAAAATCTCTCAATACCTTATTCATCCCATTCATCATATGTGCAACTGAGTTGGTCGCGCCTTGAGGAAGAGTGCACATTCTAACCAATCCAAGTGGTGTCCTCATTGTTGACATATCTCTACTTCCTTTGGCAAGTTGAAATTGATCATAACCTGAATACAAGTCACCCATTGAATAGATCGTCCTTCCAGCAAACGCCTCAGTAAATTCATCCATAATAGGTCCAATTCCTGCATTCCTGACAATTATTGCATTCACCGATTGCATATCTTGAATAAACCGTAGTGACCCATTCTTCTTAGGTACCGTAAACTATCGACTAGAATACGGTGCAAATGAAGGTTCCAATATTTTCATCTTTATCTTTTCTTTTAATAGTTCCATCAATTTAAGTAAATGTGCCCTCGATACTGGAATCGGTCTTAGATTCCAAGATACATGCGGTACAGTGAAGATAATCATAGGTGTTATAATATTCGGATCCTCACACCCAATTTTATGAGGTTCAAAAGCAAACGATCTACCTTGTTTAGCCAACATCTTTTTGAAGCAAGTAATTTCCTCCGACAATAAAGAACCATCAGAACCAATCTTCAATTTTTCAAAAGTCTCTTTAGTAAACTGATGTCCAATACTCATTGGATCTCTTAAACTTGTTTCTTTTGATGCTTCTTCCATTTGTTCTTTAGAATCTTCTGGTAATGGTCCGGCGACAGGCTTTACCTTCTTATGTGCCGTTTTATATCTCGTCTCTACAATGACTTCTGGTGCTTGAAAAGATTCAAGTATGATATAAACCTCTCTTGAATGAATCTCAACAATCTTATCATTATCCCCTAACCCAATAGATGTAATCAATTCCAATGAATCTTCCAGTCCATTTTCTTCATAAACACCAAAAATCCTCTCATCATCTTGCAATGTATCTAACTTGCGTAATTCTCTTTCAATATTATCTAATCTTTTTCTTTCTTTTCTTTTAAAATCATCAACTTTCTTATACATAATATTTCCATTCTCCAATATACCAATAAACTCGCATCAAAGGCACCTTCATCTCGCGAGAGTACCTCCTCTTTTGTACCTCCATAATCTCGCTTTACAGTGGTACCTCCCCAAAATCCTTAAATCCTTCAACAATCTTTGGCAATGGTTTCTCCCTCAACCTATCTTGATTTCATTCATGGTTAGGAGGTACTGTTAGAAATTATACAGCTTTCCTCCCATCTTCACTCCGTACCCTTGCATAAGCAGAACCATCGTCAAGTACTTTTGTTTCCATCCATGTTGCCGTAATATAAGGTTGTCCTAAAATCAACGGATAAGACGTTGTATCTTGAACAAAGAAATGTTGCTCCGTCGCAACATCCCCAATCCGAATTTTGACATCTGGACAAGCTCCATATAATTTGCCCCGTGTATTATTAGCTGCTCGTATTGTCCATCGATGTTCCATATCAATTGGCCATTTTTGCTTCTTATAAAGATCTTTAGTCATGAGATTTATTTCAGAACCATGGTCGATTAAAGCAACAATTGGTTCTTCTATATCTCCTACTTTCACCAATACCTCAGTAGTTGCCCTTGCCCAATGCTTTCGAGTATAATGGCTCAAAGCTTCCATTTCCTTATCACTATAATCTTCAAAACGTACTCGTTGATTATACCCATTCTTTTCATTTGTTGGTTGCTTGTAACCAATATCAACCTCTCTTTCATCTTTATATATTTTTGCATCAATAGCATGACTCATTCCAGTTTCGTCCATTAATTGCCTCTTTCGCTTAATGCTGTCAATGATAACATCATGAAATTCCTTCTTTGCAATTCCCAAGACTTCTTTCAATGTGAATTCCACCTTAGCGTTTAATATACGTTCTTCCAACACCCTTTCAAATTTGTTGCCGCTTCAATGTCAGAAAGTAGCTTATAAGCAGTTGATTTGCCCTTATCTTTTGTCTCCCTTGTTTTTTCTCCCAATGATGCTGAGGTATCCTTTATAGGCAATTCTTGTGAAGTTGCCTCCCGAGCCTTGTCTCCTCGAGTTTGCCTCTTAGAAGAATTTCCTTCTCTCGTATCATCAAAATTTCCTTGTCTCTTTTCTTCCATCAAAGCTTCATATTGGCTCTTAGCAATATATGCATGAACTGAAAGAGACTCAACAGGATCCTCCCAACCTGTTCTACCTCGTATTGTAGCTGCAGTCCTTAATAACACTTCTCGAGGTAATTTCTCTTCTTGCATTGTAGAAACGGCAGAAGCCCAAAACTCATTAGTTTCCGTACTTCCACCAAGGTCATCATCTACTCTAGCACCATAACTTGCACTTTCTCGTGGTGCTGTTTCATGCTCTTTTAAATAATCTTGAATCAATGCTCTCATTCCTCCCTTACCAAAATTGGTTTGAAGAAGATCCTCCCTATCTTTTAATGCTATCTTTCCATCTTTCCAGCAAATAATTCCTTGCCGTATCATATTATTAAATTCATTGCAATCTTTTCTAGTGTGTGAAGCGTCATCACACCAAATGCATCTTTGTACATATCCTTGTTTTGAAACATTCTTCAAATTGTTTGTAGAAGTATTCTCTTCAAGTCTTGCCAATTTGATTTGAAGATCTCGCATTCCTCGTATAATTTCTTCCATCCCCATATTTGCTTTCTTTGATAAGGATGTCGAAGGTTGAACTGTAGGCATTGTTGGTGGTATTGTACGTACTAGAGCTTTGGGTGCTTGTACTATTTTCGGAATATTGCTCCTATCCTTCCTCCTTTCTCTTTTTGTAAGCAACCCCATCGCATCTTCAATGTTCTTCCACTTTGCTGTCAATCCTTCATCTTCTTCTTTGTCTTCGAGAAGGAGTTCTAATTTTCCTTGTAATTCTCCATCAGCAGCTTGAAGAAATAGATCAACTTTATTCGGCTCCAATGTCAATTTTTCTACCTTCGACAATTGAGAGTACTGCCTCTCAATTCCCTTAGTAGCTCTGTTGCTTGTAAATTCTTATTGGACCGTTCAATCCATTCCAGAAACAGCTTTTTAGTAACACGATCAGCATCTTCCAAGAAATATTTGTCTTTCAATGCATGTGAAAAAACCTCCCATGAATTTCCATAACGATCCATAATTGGTGTAATATGGTCTCTTATCTCTAGTATTGTAGCAAGTTCAAATAATTCAACCATTTTCTTCTCAGAAACCCGATTTAATTCCATTTCACAAACATAACATCTTAAATACCTTGAAATATTCCTTCCATCAAATTGATCAATTTTATTGACCACTACTTGCAATGCTTTGGTTGCCAAAGCTTCCTTTCGATCATTGCTTTGCTGTTGCTGCATTGATAATGAGAAGGCTTGAAACATACTAGCAATAGACGGATCCATGTGCATACCTTGTCTTTTACAAGAACCCCCACCAGAAACTCCTCCCAAAAATCCTTCAAAATTTTTATTTTTATTTTCCATAAAAATAAAAATAAAATCAAACGAAATCCAATACCTTCTACGTCAAGCTTTCATATCGGGTTCACCACTTTATGTCGTATTACGTGCTTTCCTACTCGAGAACGCGTCGAGCATCTGGCTGTAGAAGGTAGTATGGAGATTCGTCAATAGTCAAGCAATCTATCGGTTATTGACTGTTGGAATGTAAACGATTGCAAGAATACACCGCAAATCTATACGGATGCCCTTTGACTGCTTGCCAAAGTCCTTTTTGCCCCAGCCGATAGGTCTCTAGACGTTACAGAGAACCCCGAACAACCCAAACTGCTAATCTTCAATACCGCTTTATACTCACGATCTTGTATCCACTGACTATCTTGTTAGATTAACCTAATAAATTTCATTCATTCCGCATACTCAATCTTATAGACACCCTTTTAATTCTTCATCATAGACGTAACTCGATTTCACAAAACGGTCAAGAGTAATTACACCTACTTCATTAAAATCCCGATTCACCAGTACAGCACTGACTTCAACAACGATTGCCTCAATCTTCCCAAAACCTTATGAAGAAAAAAAAAACCCAATTCTCTGTCTTTTTTTCCCGCTCCAAAGCATGAAGCTAGCCCCCCGATCCTTCAAAACCCCCAAAAACTTATTCTCTCCCCCTCATTTCTTAACCTATTCTCCTCTTTAACCCTAATTCTCCCCTCTTTCAAACCCTAGCCTCTGAATTTCTTCAATCTTCCGTCTTTGATCCAAAATTGGCTCTCGCCATCAGGGCTTTGATCTGAAATTGGCTCTTGTTGTTAGAGCTTTCTCCTCTGTTTTTACTTTTAAGAGATCCTTTTACCGAAAGGATGTTCTCGGAACGGCACAAAGAACGGAACAACCTGAAACGGAATCGGAGCTCCGTAATCGGGACCACATTGAGTCGCCCGACCAATTCAGGTCTTATATTGGGTAAGAATCTAGTAGTAAGACCTGGATGTTCCCGTAATTGGATCAAATTGGTCCTTCGCGTTAGATTGACTGAGGCTCGTAGTAAGAGCTGGATTTTCTCGTAATTAGACTACATTAGGTTGCCCGACCAATTCAGGTTTCATATTGGGTAAGAGGACCTGGATTGGATGTCTTGAAATTGGATCCAATTGGCTCTTCAAACCAAGCTCACCCGTCGTTGAATTGGTCCTTCTCCTTTCTGCTGACTCCTGTTATTAGAATCGAATGGAGCCTTTCAGTATGCCCCGGCTGACTGTAACGGGGTGACTGAACCTGGCCACTCAGTATTTGCACTGGAATTGGTCATTGCTCCCAATATTCGAGGTAACTGAATATTAATAAAAGTCCCTTTTCTTTATATTTTCACGGTATACTCGTGTTACAATACGACAGCATGTTAATCAAGTTTTGGAGCAGTATTTAAGATGTATCATTTAGTACCAACAAGATGATTGAACAACTCTTTTATCATTGGCAAAGTTTGCTTACAATAACACGGTACATTCTTCTATAAAACAAATACCTTTCTTTGATAATTATGGTTACCATCCACAACTTGATACTTTTGACTTTTTAAAAGTTGATAATCCTACTGGGAAAGATTTGGCAATTCATTTATCAGAGCTACATGCAACGATGAAGGCGCAGTTAAAAGAAGCTCAAGAACAACAAAAGGACAATGCGGATGTCTATCGAAAGGAACAACCACCATTTCACATGGGTGATAAGGTATGGTTACTTCGTCACAATATCAAGACCACTTGCCCTTGTGACAAATTGGACTATTGAAGGCTTGGACCATTTTCTATTTCTGCACAAATCAATCCAGTTGCATATCATTTACATCTATCGAAGTAAATGAAAATCCATCTAGTATTCCACATGTCTCTTTTTGAACCATGTAAGATAGTGGACATACCAAGAAGAAGACAAGCTCCACCTCCTCCTATAGAAGTGGACAATAATGAAGAGTTTGAAGTAGAAGAAGTCTTAGATTCAAGGCGGCGCCAAAATAAATTGGAATATCTTGTACATTGGTGCGGATATGATATTAGTGAATGTACATGGGAGCCAGTAAAGAATCTTGTAAATGCAACAAAGGTAGTAGAGGCTTTTTATCGACGACATCCATCAAAATCAAGATGAAAAACTTTTTTATAAAAGAAACAAGATCTAGGTAAGTTATCATTCTACTTTCAATCCTTGTTTGTAGCTTCTTTGTAGTTGTGATACTCAAGAGATGGAGAACCAACAACCAACGGATTTGACTCAAGAGCCTTCATTTGCTGACCTATCGGATGAGACATTATAATTGTGACAACCTTTAAGACGACGCAATTGAGATGATCTTCAAGAACGACATGTTTTTCTTCAAATAGATGGCAAAATACAACGCGTTTGGTATTACGACCTTGGAAGGGACTCCTGATGTTTGGTGATTTTACTAGACGTAGGAACAACTCCTGATGGTGTTCCAAATGTTTTATTCGAAGGAAGTTATGAAGGCCTCAATAATGATCAAATAATTGGGTGGTCTTCTCGCCCTAGTATGGGATACTACTGATAGTTGAAAGGCCCTATCAATCATCTTCAAAGAGAACAAAGATCAGAGTATGTGGCAAATATAATTCGTCACACCATAGATTTCCTCAATATATGATGATCGCTCCTCATGGAACTCATCCCTAAAAGGGGAGGTAATGTCACAGTCATACTCATGTAAGCCAGTAATTATATATATAAATAAGTAGAAGTAAGTAAAAGTAAATAAAAGTAAGTTAATTCTATAATATTTGGTATGAAAACTTCTTAGAAGCTTCATAAATGCCGCTTTGACTTTATAGATATCTTTAATTGACTTTTTGGGATTAGAAATGTGATCAACAAGTTGGCCATGTGCCACACATGTTGTTAGCTTGAAGACCAAGCTAACTATGTGGCCCACACTTAGAAAAACTTGCCTTGTAAGTCAAGGCATGTGTCCTACAAAGTCAACACATATTGGAGGTACTATAGAACGTTGCCACGTAGCCCCTAGTTAGATAGTATATATAGAGACAATAGTGAAGCCTTCTTTAGTCTTGTCAACTTCTTTCTTGCTTCCAGTCTAGTTTCAAGGGTCTCTAGTTTTCTTATCTTTTGGCAATAGCCATTCCAGTTTCTTTTTTAATATACATATCAAATTATTTCTATTTTGTCATCTTTCTTTGAAAGAAGTGTCACTTGTTTATTTATCTTTATTATGTTCTTGTCTTTGACAGCTTCTTCTAGTGGTAAAAGTTGTCACTTTTAAATTTCTCAATAAATTTCAAGCCTTCATCTTTACTTAAAACTACATCTAAAGAAGAAATGTATCAAAAAAAATCAAGAAAAGATGAGATAGAGCTCTCAAAATCAAGATAAAGATGTTGCCATCGAAATTAAAATGTCCTCTTTATAAATAAACTAGTGCTTTCACTTTTTAATCACTCTTAACTTTATTTATAAGACTTCTTATAAGTCTTATATTCTATTTAAACCTTTTTTGTAAGCTTTTCCACTCTTTAATCATTTCTAATCTTATATAATATTTCTTATCACAATCAGAGGATCTTTTAAGAACTTAAGCAAATAAAAGCACAATGTTAGTGCACCAATGATATAATTGAGTAAAAGAATATAATACAAGTATTTTTAAAACATCATTCTAAGATGTCTAATAACCCTTTAAGACCATGAATGTATTTTCCAATAAATAAAAGAAAAACTACATCATCAACTAGATGCAAAAGTTGGATTAGAAGTTAACAAATTCTAATAGCATGAACAACTATATGATCTACTCTTTATAATAAAAAAAACTTCAAAGAACTTCAAAACTCAAAATTAAAGGTGAGTGGATCCAAAACCTATTGAAAAAAAAGAACTTTGAAGTTATAACACATAGCATCAATAAGGTTACAAACAAAGAGAGTATGCAGTAAGATATCTATTACTTCTATTACTCGATACTAATAGGTAGTGGCTGCTACTCTGATACACAACTTCTATCATTTGATAAATATATCTATCCAATATTTTGCTAAGACTATCTATCATTATCTTATCTACTATGCACATATGCCTTTAATATATCTTCTAAATCCTTAAGATCCTTTGCTAGTCCAACACTTGTGATAATATGTAACATGAATGTAGATATGTGATTGTTATAGAAACTACTTTTGCTTATATATCTTTGTTGAAAATTTTGATTTAAAAATTAATTATACTTGCAAATAATTAATACTATATTGGAGTTATTTTTAGGATTTAAAATGATATTGTGAAGGATGTATATTAAACTTAAATATGATTTAAAATATGATATTTTAAATTATTTTAAATTATTTTAATAAAAAATAGATAATTTGGTGCTCTTTTTATTAAAAAAAAATAAATTATTGATGGCTTAAATAAAGAATAAATAGTTTGGTACACAATGTGGATCAATATTTGTAACAAATATCATTTAGAAAATTTCTATATAATATTAAATTGTGAAGAAATTTTTAATGGACGATTTTCCATGAACTTGTTGTTTGTAGAAAAGGTAATATAATTGGCAAAAATGTTACTTAAATAAATAGAAGCTAATAAAAATAGGATAAAATTTAATAAAAAAATAACAAATAATAAAGCTTCTCCAACCATACATTAGAACTATAGATATCTTGGGATGTGCCATGCCGGTAAATGATTGTTTTTTCAGTTCCTCTTTTTTCATGTCACTTAACAAATAGATCCATATTCCTCTGTACAAATATGCTTTCCCAGATTAAAACTGCAAGAACAAACACTTCACCTTGACGCTCCTTTGTTACAGAATTATGAATTACAAGCACAACGCACGTTCCATATCTTTATCAAGAGCCTTGGTTCCATGAGGAAAAAATGAAGTCATGACATAGCGATGTACAAAAACTGGCTCAATAAGCTAAAATAACTGATAATCCTGTTCTGCAGAAATCATCATTCACTAGCTAACGAAAGTGAGATCCCGACAGAATTATCATCTCCAACTCCATCATAACAATCATCCACGTGGATGAAACATCACCATCCCCAACGCGAACGCGCTCCGTCGACGGACGAGAGCGTTGGCCAGCCGACGTGGCATACCAAGTCAACGAAATCGTAGACGTTGAAGGCGACACGTGTGAACGACGGTGTAGGGAATCCGTGGTCGAGATTCCCGATGGATCACAGCGCACGGCTGACAGGTGGTAGCGCCAGGTGTCGCTCTGACTGCGATTCTGGTGTGGATACATAAACCAACTAGTTTCGAGGCACTGATCATCTGCGAAGTCAGTCTTCCATCATCGTCTCATCCAATCGTGGTTTTACAGACGCTGCAGCTGTTGCGCATTCTTCCACCATTCCCAAGTGGCCCTAAGTTTTTGGAATTGGAGGTAGCGAACGCAGAGGAGGAAGCGAGCAGGAGCAGGAGCAGGAGTGATTAGGTTTCCGAGAGAGAGACAGAGAGAGATGGCGATTCCGTTGTGTGTGCAGTGTGGAACGCACCAGAACCCGTGTCGGTGCAAGATCGTTGGCCCGACGCTGGGAGTGGTGGCGTTCCTGATCACCGCCGTGGTGGAGTGGCCGCTGGGCGCTGCATTGTATTGCTTCAGGAAACAGAAGGCGCGGCGTCTACTGCACCACCCCAACCGCGTCGTGTACCCTCGAGTCTCGGGCGCCATCCCGTTCTAAGCTCCGAGCTAGCGAGAGCGATTGGGTCTCATCCCGCAACGACCCAGAAGTAATGCGGGTCTTGTCGAGGCTCACGAGCGACGGTCTTGGCGTCTCCATGTTCCGTCACGCCGAGATTTATCACTGCGGCAGATTTTTGAACCACCGACTACAATGTCATGCGGCAACGCAAAATGTACATACTGTTATTATTTAGAGAGAAATAAAATTGCATTGTAATCTTCATTCCGTGACTTCGACCGTGTCATTGGAGTCGTCTCACCTCTGTGCTGGACCGATTCGAGTACTCCAGGCTTGTTCCCTGGTCGCATTCCAACGAGGGGGATGCCTCCAAGGAGACGTTGGCATCTGCATCCATGTTGCTTCGGATGGTTAGAGCCGCAGCGGAGTTTCGATGGGCTGCACACGAATAGCTCATATCACCGGTCAGAACGCGTCCTCGTGCTTGGCGTTTTGGGACAAGGAATCTGCATTCTTCAGTTCCTATTTACTTATTGTCCACCCGAGACAGTCCACCACATTCTTGCATCTTCACACATTTTGCAATCTCGCCTCCGCTTAAACCGGAACGTTGCCTGAATGCGCATCTGGGACCAGCAGTAGTGTCCGATGATATGCTATGACTGTTGGAACATTCATCCCTACTTCATCATTGAATGAAATTTTTATGGATGATCTGAGATCGGACATGTGTGCCGAGTACTCAGATCTCTGTACACATGTACTGAAGACTGCATCAGCAGTGTCGTAGTAAGGCAGACTTACATCTCTTTTGGATTCCTGTTCATTTTAATTTTTTTTCCACACTTTCCAACTTTTGTTCTCATTGGCGACGGCTTTCTTGACTGGGAAGCACATTTACCCTGAGGGGGATTCAAGTGGTCTCCCGACTTCATATTCAAGGACGCCAGGAGACAAGCGAAAGTTGGTGCTCCATTCCGGGCAACATCAGACACAAGCACCAGTCCTCCTTCCAAGGGAACACTGTTTTCTTGAACATTGATTTCTGTTTCCTTTTCTTCGAGATCTCACAGTCTCTTACTGTCTTTCTAGCATCTCCTGCGAGTTTTATTTTTTATTTTATTTTTTATTTTTTTTTATTTTTTCAGTCCCGCATTTCCTGGATAATCAATCATTACTTAAATCTTGTCGTATGATCAACAGCATTGTTTTTCTTTCTTAGCCCTCATGAGCAACCTCGAAACCATATGCTCAAGAGAGATCATGCTAACAGGTTTGAAAAATTACAAATATTGGGCTGTCACTCTCCAAAGTATGTTCGAGAAAGAAGATCTTTGGGATCTTATCCAACCACAGCCATCACCAATCGGGACATCTTCCACGGAACCAGAATCCAAGACATCGTCAAATCCAAATCAATCAGAACCTGATATCACTTGAAGATGGAAACGCAGTGCTAAAGCCATGATCCAGTTATCTTTAATTCCAGATCCCTGCCAGAACATCATCGACATACCAAATCCACGTGATGCTTGGCGAGGTTTGAGCACCATGTTCAATACGAACACCATATCTGATATCATGATTGTGTAAAACCACTGGGAAAATACTCGAATAAGAGATCATCAAAACGTCGCAACACTCATGCAGCAGGTAAACGATATAATTTGCGAACTCAAAGCCATCAAACAAGCACCATCTAACGAAGTTTTAGTGCATCGAATTCTCAATTTGTTACTACTAAAATTTGATAAACTAGTGTTACAAATCCAGTCAGAGAAAGAAATCCCTAGCTTACAAGAACTCTGGAACAGGCTCCATATGGAAGAAACCAATGCTCTCTTATGGCGATCACATGACACCTAGGAAGAAGCATTGGTGATGCGTATACGAAACTTGTATAACAGAAAGACCCATTGTAACATGTTGCCTTCAGTGGCCCACAATGGACTCAACATCCACAGCTGCAGCTGCATCTTTTAGGAGGACAAACCCTTACTTGCCATCGTTGTAGCAAGCTCGGGCATACCTCAAGACATTGCCGTGTTCTTGCCCAGATGCCCTCTTCCACAAATAAATACACAAATAATTCAAGGTCATATGTCTCTCCACACAACAATCCACAATTCTTTTTACAATTAGGTGTCAATGTCATAGAAGACCTTTCCAGCGAATAAATTTTGTCCGATCCACACTAACCTAGTGATAGTGAAATTCTACAAGCCTTTAAAGCTCTCTCTATCAACAAACCAAATTCCAATTGGATTCTACACTAAGTGTCTAGGCATTTCTTAAGAGATTAATCCACTTCTCAGGATGTTGATCACATCCATAGATCCATAGTGACTTCCGGGAGTGGTCACTTCCATGTAATTGCAAGCAATTGCACAATTGATTTATCCCTACCTAACGGTGAAATAAAGACATTAAAAGATGTTTGCTACATATCCAGTCTATATCAAAATGTCTTATCAGTAGGTCAGATAATTGACCTTGACAATCTATGTATATTTTCTCCAACAAAATGTAATGTTATATCAATCTAAACACCATATCACATTGTGACAAAAGAATCACGAGATAAAAACAATGGCCTATACAAACTTGATTACTTCACCAACAAAACTTAGAGCTCACTCTCACATCAAGTAGGTATCAATACTCACTTTGAAATTAATACTCTTTCTACAAAAAACAAATCACTCTTATGGCATTAAAGGCTAACTCATCTAAGTTTTTACAATCTCCAAACATTCTAGAATCTAGTTATAGGTATTCCAAATTTTTCAATTTCTACTTTCAATTTTTGCACATGTCATGATGCAAAATAAACTAAAATTAATATATCAAAATAGTCACTTACTTGGGCACTTTTCTTACTTGCTCTCATCCATATGGATGTTTGTAGGCCTCTCTTTATAGAATCTTTTGGACAAAATCATTATTTCTTATTACTTACAAATGATTGTAGTTGCTTTTCTTGAATTTATTTTATGAAAACAAAAAATCAAACTATGAGCATGTTCTAGCAATTTCAAAACACAATCAAAAAATAAACCTCATATTGCCTCTTTTATGTGCAACTCAATTGTTGTAGAGAATTTAACTTTGTAGAATTTGATTGATATCTCTAAGCACACAAAATCCTATGACAATTGAGTATTATCCAAACATCCCAACAAAACGGGGTCTTTGAGAAAAAAATTGCTTTGTTCTCAATTGAGACAAATGTTATTTGCACCCTTGAACCACCATCAATTGGCCATCAGTATAGCAACATCAAAATCCATCTTGACACTCCAAATCCATATCAAGACCAACAATTTTTTCTACCCAACCTAAATTCCAATATTGAAGAACCACCTCAAACTAAAACTCAGGTTCTTTAAAAAAAAAAAAAAAAAATTTAGAAGATCATAATCTAAAAGGAATATCTCCTAGTAAAAATTCACTATTAGCAGTTAATTTTGCACTTTATTCATGTGATTTCAACATAGTACATGAATGGCCAATTTCTGAAGAAAACAATGATATATCCTCATATGCAAAAAATGATATCAACACTTCAAACATAACAATCTTATTCCTCTACATATTTTGAATCATTGAATCAAAATTGTCATACCACAAAATGTTCAGCTTGGCTATAAGATTATTTTTGCAATTTTTAAAATCTCTCTATTGAATTAAAATCATATGATGAAGCAATTCAAGATCAAGGATGGTGAAACTCAATAATTGATGAAATAAAATCTATTCATGATAACAAGACATTGTCAATCCTTATTCTTCCTTTATGATACCAAGCTATATCAATAAAGTGGGTGTCTGAAGCAAAAATAAAAATTGATGGTCCTCTATAAAAAGAAAAATCATGACTAGTTGTTCGTGGTTTTGAACAACAAATAGGTATTGACTACAAAGGAACATTTGTTCCAATAGTCAAATGGCGCACCATAAGAATGCTCCTTACAATATCTATACAAAATAAATGGCAACTTTACCACATGGACGTCAAGACTACTTTCTTCTACAGTGATTTCAAAAAAAAAGTCTACATCACAGAACCTCAACACTTTGTATTTGAAGGGCACGAACACCTAGTATGCAAACTACACAAAGCTTTTTATGGTCTAAAATTAGTACCAAAGGCATGGTATGATAAAATTAATTTCTTTCTTCAAACTCGAGGATTAATAAAAGGAGAAGGTGATTACAACCTTTATATTATTAACTATCAAGGAAAAATGCTACTTTTAGTTTTCTACATAGATGATCTTCTCTTCACAAAAAATTATATTAAATAGATCACGTGGTTTAAATTTCAACTTGAATCAAAATTTGAGATGTCAGAACTAGGACATTATTATCGATCTATAGTTAGTAAACATATATAATTAGCTCACTCTCAACTCAATATTTCATATTCTATTGGAATTTTTAGATATTTCATAATGAAATCACAAATACCACATTTGACAACAACAAAAAGAATTTTAAGGTATATTACATGAATATTAGATTATGAAATACTCTACTATATAAATTCATGAACAATGCTATTAGATTATATAAATAAAAATTGGATAGGAGACATACCTGATGGTCAATCAACAATAGGTTTTTTTTTAAAATTAAGGGCTAGTTCAATTACCTAGCTTTCATAGAAATAAGCCACCATTGCCTTTTCATCTTCAAAAGCAAAATATATGGACTTGTCCACAACATCTAGAGAAGCAACATGGTTGAACAAACTTGCATGTAATTTTATACTTCAAATCAAAAAACCAATTCTAATATATTGTGACAATAAAGGAAGTATCAAAATAGAAACAAATTCAAATATCAATCCAAGAACAAAGCATATAGCTATACATTATCATTTCACAAGAGAAAAAATAAAAATGGAAGAGGTTAAATTAATTTATATACCATCTCTTAATCAAATAGTTGACATCTTCACCAAATCCTTAGAGTATGTTATATTTGAGAAATTTAGATCGAGATTGAATATCATTTCTATAGAAAAAGCACAATGTTAAAAAAAACTACTTCCTTTTTTCATCTTCTCTCTCTACAGCTTGTAATTATAGGTATAAATTAGCACATCCAACTTAGTAAAAAAAAAATAGATCATCACTTTCACATCTCTCTCATCTATTGCCTTTGTATAACAAACCTTTAAGATGAACCTTGAACACCTAAAATAAATTCCTTCACAAACTAAAGTCAAAGAATACAAGTAGTTTCTTAGTAAGTATCAAATTGATGATTTTGTAGTAAGGGAGGGTGTTGGAACATTCATCCTTACTTCATTATTGAATGAAGTTTGTATGAATGATCTGAGATCCAATATTTATGCCAAATAGTCAGATCTATATACACATATACTTAAGACTACATCAATAGTATCATAGTAAGGCAGTAAGTCCCTTTTGTTTTGTTTATTCATTTTATTGTTCTTTCAATGATGTGGTCAATTATCAACTGAACCAAGCATTGAACTTGCAAAAAAAGAAATCATCATCATTGTTGGCCCTTTGTAGTTGATACTCTCTAGCACAAAGTGTGTTATTTTGTTAAATTTGGAATAGATAAGATGGGGGTTTTGAAAGTGTACATAGTCGATGTCATTGATTCATACAAAATGTTTGATGTAGAATGTCGACTAGATTTTCATAGTATATGTGTTTGTAGGTTTTTTATGTTTGTTTGTGGAGTGCATTGCTGAGATGTACCAATGGATTTATGTAATTGTTTCAATAGTATGGCAAATGGATCCAAAAGTATTTTTTAATTTAATGTCATAGTTATATTTTATAAAATTATAAAATATTATAAAAAAATGAAAAATAAAAAAATTAATGAATTTAATATAATAAATTGATATTTTTATTAGATATGAGTATATTTTATTCATATATCTGATAAATATAAATATAAATAAAATATTAGGCTATTTTGAAGATGATTTTTTAAAATTGTATATTTATGGTTAAAAAGATTAGACTATACATTATTTATTGCTAACATACGAATTCGTATATAATTATGGTGTATGATTATCCAATTTATGATGCTCATGTTTCTATTATATATGGTAGAACTATATCTTCAGCTTCAATTTGACATTACAAATCTAAAAAAATCGATTTTCTAATATCATTCTAATTTTTTGTATATATAGAAGATCATTCAAAAATTAAATAAGTGATAAGATATCAATTTTTATTTTTTATTTTTTATTTGAAGAGACACTAATCAAATGATTATAAAGCATCTTAAGTTGATAATTTTTCTAAAAAAACCTTACAAAATATTATTTACTAAAAATGATATATTTAAAATATATTTATAATATTTTTTAAGATTAAAGTAAAATAAAATAAATAAATATTACATTTTAATTTTATAAAATATATTTTTGATATATATCTATTAAAATATTTTATTTTTAATAAGATATTTCTTAACAAGAATACTCTTAATTAAAGAAAAATGGTAATAGATCAGTTTTTTATAAGATTTTATATGATTTTTATTTTTTTCTAAATTTTTTACCACAAGATATTTTGTAGTAGAAAGTATCAACAATGAAGGGCCATTAGTAATTATTTTTGTGTAAGTCAAAGCAAAAATTGGATTAATAACTAGTTAAATTATAGCATATCATTACATATAATTTGTAGATTTAAATATATATTTTAGCATTATTTTGGATTCAAAAAAGATAAGATTAAAAAATATATGAATATGCACAAAAATAGTAAACTATCTTGGTTAAATAAGAAGCAAATAAAAATTGAAGAGTAGAAGTTCTTTATTTAAAAATGCCAAGGACAAGAAAAGAACTTGATCAATAAAGAATCTATTACATTATAATTATTCTTAGCCAACAAGTTCTATAAGGAGCAATAAAATTACTTCATATGTTGATAAAGTCTAAGATTCATTAATTGGTATTTACAAAAAACTCTTATATATATAAGAATCTAAGATCCATCAAATGTAGTTGTTAAATTCCTTCAATCATTGATAATGTTTTATATGAAGGCAAGAAGATCACTTAATTATTTAATCATTATTGATGACTTTATAAATAATTTAAATAATACATTTTTATTCCATTAACTAAAATAATGACTTCTAATAGTATCATTAATTATCAATAGTCTCTTCTAAGATTGACATACCAAATAAGTTATAACTTTGCAATCTATTTTAAAAAATACAAATCTCTTTTAAGGATTCTCTTAGCAATTTTAATGTTGTCCAAGTTAAGACAACTTTATTAATTTATCTGACAATCATGCAAATGATAATTCTTGAAATAAATCTTTTAGTTGTTAATTATCCATGTTTATAAAATTCTAGAATTTTGTTTTCAAACTTATTTCTTCTTAATATATTTCATTATATTATTAGTAGTTGGTCCTTAGTTTTTATATATTTTATTAATAAAAAGTAGTAATAAGCTCTCTTAATTTTGTAAAATTCTCTAATGGTTCATATATACATTTTTCTAATATCATATCTATGCCAGTGTACAAGATATTCTAATTTTTTGTTGTGTTGCCTTGAATGTAAGACTTCTTCTACTTCAAATTCTATATTTTTATCTATTTTAAGGAGAGGTGGTGTTAATCGTTTTTTTCTTGATATCTTGATTGCACTAAAAGGTTTAATAAAAAAGATCTAAAATATAGGATAGATCTTTATTAATTATGGAAAATAAAAGAAATATAGCATTAGATTAATTCATTTTTGGATATTCAATAGGCTAAACTTTTAATAATTAAGTTTCTTATAAAGTTAATTAATTTTAACATTACAATAGAATAAGCATACCTCATTACCAACTCTAAATGTATATTGTTTATTTTTGAAACAATCCATGTTATTATTTCTATTGTTTTTAATTTCATTTAATTATGTCTTGATTTTTGAATGAAGCTTTACCATTCTACTTAAAAAATCCTTTGCTACTATATTTTCAACTTTTAAAAATTTAAAAGTTTCAAAATATAGGTAATTATTATAATTAAAAAAAACATAATTTATTGAATAGAAGAATGTATTGTATTATTACATAAAATATAATTAAAAATAAGAAAGTATTCGATTCTTTTAGTGATAATTGATAGAACATTAAAAATACTATTATAATACTTCATTTACATGTTTTAATTTTCTATCAATTTGGAGATAAAAGATTGAAGGTAACTTTATATCAATCTTTATTTCTTCACTTGTCATAGATTTTATACACAATATAAAATATGCCATTTTGATTAGGCAATCCACTATCACAAAAATAGAGTCATAAAAGTTTGAGACCAAAAGTTTGATAATAAAATCCATTAAAATAAATAATTAAGGTTGCTTTAGAATAGATAGAAGTTAGAAAAGTCTATAGAATTGATGATGTAGAGTTGTTGCTCTTGAATAAGTGTCATATAAATAAATATGTAAAGAGTTTGACCTCTTTATATATTTGAAGCTACAAAATAATTCTTGAAACAAGTTCCAAAATTTTTTTTATTCAGAATTTTATGTTGTAAAATCATATTGTACCTATTGTGCTTATTGTGATATAACCACGTTTAAGCTTGTGAAATATATAAGAATTTTTTATGATGAAGAAGGATTTTTTTAAACTCAAAGTTACTAGAGTTATCATAAATAATATTTTTAGTATCAATAAAAAAAAATCTATTAATATACTAAACTAAACTTCATTAAATGAAGTAATATCAATCAAAACTATTGACTTCATAATTAGAAGGTGAATTTTTTTCAATTTAAAAAGAATAATCTATTGTTGAACATATATTGTATTTTTTTTTCTTGAAGCAGGATAAAAATATTTAAACAAGATATTTAATAAGCATTTTTTTAGGAAAGTATGTAATATTAAATATAATTCATGATAAATAAATGTTTTATAGAACTTAGCAACAATTGAAGATATGGATTAATATGAAATTCTCAAGAGTCATGTGATTGGTATAAATTGTGATTAAATGAAAAGCATTATTCTTAGAATAAATCCACAATAGCAATAAATTCTTTATTATAAATCTTATAATTAATCTTTGCTATAAAGAATTATTTTTAAATAAAAAGTAATAGAATGAAGTCTATTATTTACATCTATTTTTTATAGAATTAAACTTAATATAAAATTTGATGCATCTATTTCTATTAAATATTTTTGAAAAAAATCAAAATTGAAAATTGAAAATTGTAGGTATTATAAATATAAAATACTTAAAAATTATTTTTAAAAATTGTAATATGATTTTTGTATATTTATTCTATTTTAATTTATAATTGAAAGTAAATTATTTTAGGAGAGAAATAACTTGAAAAAAAATATTAATTAATATTTGATGATAGTTTGTAAATATCAAAAAGTATTTTACATCACATAATATTTTAGAAATTTTTAATCTGTAATATTCTATATTTTTATAGAATCCATTTAAAAAATATCATGTGAAATGATATATTCTAAAGATTTTACTTAAATTGTATGAAATATATATTTTTTCTAGCTTGGCATATAATCTTATATGTCTAAGTTTTTGTACTACAAGGCAAACATGTTGTTTATGTCCTTCTATATCCTTCAAATGTATAAGAATTTCGCCTAAGTAACATGCAATAAAATTATCCAAATGTTAGCAAAATGCATCATTCATTAAATATTGAAAAGCAACTTGAATATTTTTAAGTCCAAAGAATATGATATTATATTCAAAATAGCCATATTTACTTTTAAATATGATCTTTTATTCCTTTTTTTTAATATTTATAAAATTATCAATTCTTTGTAGATCTATCTTAATATAGATCTTAATTTTATTTGATTAATTAAAAATATCTAATATTAAAGATAAAAGAAATTTATTTTTAATGGTTAATTTGTTGAATTTATTATACTATGCATTTTCAAGGAACCATTTTTATTAATAAAAATAATTGGCACTATTATAAGAAATTTTGAAACTTAAATCATAATTTAAAAAAATATAAAATTTTCATGAATATATTCCTTTAATAAAACTTGTTTGTTTTGCAGTAAATTATAAATTGGTCCAAATAGTAGTTGAATTATTTTTTAAAGATTAATTGCACAATCACAAGTTTATTTTTTTTAAAATATATTTTAATATTATTTTTTTAAATACATCTTAATATTCTTTATATTTCTCCAAGATTCTACTTCAACTTTTATTTGAATAAAGACTTATCTATAAATAGATATCTTCTTTTTGAAACTTTTATAAATATCTTTTATATATATGAACAAACAAGAAATTCTACTATTTGAACCAATTTATAATTTATTGCAAAACAAACAAGTTTTATTGAAGGAATAAAATAAATTTAATTAGAATTAATTAAAGGAATTAAATAAAATTAATTAGAAGTAAGTAAATTTGATAATATCTTATAGAGTAGCTTCTTAAAAGCTTCATAAAAGTTTATGTCTTTTTACATGTTTGTAGATAATTCATGAGTTGAAAATTTGGCTTTTTTTTTTCTTTTTTTCTTTTTTTTTTTTTTTAACATTCAAAACCTACTAACAAATTCATTTGGCGTTTCTCACTCTTATCAATGTTTTTTTTGTATTTAATCTTCTTTATAAAGTTTGTAGTCTTCTTATCTTTGGCAACATCTATTTTAGTTTAAATACAATATTACTTTTGAGTAAATATCTACTCTTATCTAGTGATACAAAAATGTACTGAGCTTTTTATATTTGTGATTTATATCATTATTAATTTTTCAAGAGTGTTAATATACTATATTTTTTGTTTTAGAAGCAAGTGAGTTATTCAATTTTTTTGTTATATTTTAAATATTGATAACTATCCATCTTTAAATTATTTTGTATTTTTATTTTTATTTTTTAACATTGATTAATTTTTAACATTGATTATAATTTATTATTCTTTATTTAAATGAGTCAACTATCTTTTTTTGTAGAAATTTTTATTTGATATTAGAAATTATAAATTATCCTATTCTAATTTGATTTAAAGATTTTTTATAGTTATTTATTACATAGATGGAAGAAAAAAATTATAGATGCTACAATTGTAACTATCACAAATCTTTATCAAATTCTTAATATTTTTAGGATAGACATTTCATGTCTTACCAACATCAACTATAGAGGTATTATTCCTATGCCTATGAAAGCAGTCAACAATGAAATCCAATGTCTACACCAAAAAGTTATGTAATTAAAAAAAGCAAGTAGATCAGCTTCAAAATTGAATTTTAACAGACTTGCTATTAAAATTATGAGAGAGGCAAAGATTAGTATACTACAAAAGTTTAATAGAACAAAATCAAAATTTTGAGGATTTCAACAAATCTAAAATTACATTCTTTTTAATATCTTGATAGATTTATTTAAGTTAAATTCATAGGCACAATTCTATCAAGAAGTGTTCTTTCTTGATTTGTACCTTTGATGGAAAAGAATTTATAATTTTTATATGATATAAATTTATTTTTGGACATATTTATAGCCATATTTAAGAAAAAAATTAAAGAAAGAAAGTAATATATATATATATATATATATATAAGGATCACAATTAAGTACCATATATACTTGCAACATTTATTTAAAGATTTGATTAATTAGTTTTGATATATATTAAAAGCTAATATCAAAATTTTATTACTAAAAATATTAAAATAATTTATATTTTAACCATTACATGCAACAATCAAATTTTTATAAGATACCAAGAATAAAGATTTTATTGGAGAGATATAAGTCAAGTCATGATAATAAATTTTAATTATTTAGATACTTATTAATAAATATTTGAACCTATTCAAGTTGATATGATATGTTTTAAATCTCTAACTAAGTAAAAAAAGAATCAATATCATCAAAAGAGATTGTACTTATATTATGGAGAACCTAAGCATACTACTCAATATTGTCCAAAAAAAACAACACAATTACAAAATAAGAAGTATAGTTGCTAAAGAAAACAATGTCTTAGAAAACAAATTTATCCATGTGTATTAGGAACTACATAACTAAAATTGTCACATCTAAAGGTATATTTGTATCAATAATATCTTTAATAGACAAAAAAAAACCATTTATGACTTTTACATATATGGACTTAATTTTCTTGTCTAAGAATATTTTCTATTTTTTAATATTTCTAATAAAATAGTCATAATAGCTTGGTAATATTTAATATTATTAGGTATTTCTTTAATTTAATTAATCTAAGTTTTTTAAAATTTAAAAAGTATAATCTTTGAATAGATTAGATTTTTCATAATCTTGATTTTTTCAATAATATAACTCAATTTTTTTTTCAAAATATAAAGTCATAAATCTAATAAAAATAATTTTTTATTGGTAGATGCAAGAATTTTTATACACATTGTAAAAAAAAGTCACTTTTTTTTATTTATTTTTTATTACAAAAAGACCTTAAGTAATATTTTTAGTTAATATAAGGATTTTCAAGATATTTAAAAAAAATAAAAATATTCTTTTTGAGTATTAACTTTATGATTGCATGATTGATCTTCATGGAGAAACTCAACTACTATTTTAATCAATCTATAGCTTATTACAAAAAAAGTTGGTTGTACTTAAGGAATATATTAATGAAAATTTGGCCAAGAACTTTAGATGCCATTCAAAATCTCCAATAGGAACACATAGCTTACTTCTAACAAAAATGACAAATCACTACAAATGTATGTGGATTATTGAGGATGCAACAAGATTACCATTTAAAATAAATATCTTCTATATTTGATATTACAACTTTACAATAAATTGAATCAAAAGAAGATATATACAAAAATAGATCTATAAAAAATATATAATTTAATATACATTGAAAAAAAAAAAAAAAAAAAAAAAAAAAAAAGATGAATAGAAGACTATGTTTTAAACAAAGTATAGGCATTTTAAATATAATTTTATGCCTTTTAGACTCAGAAATACACAAGTTACTTTTTACCATTTGATAGATGATTTTTTTAAGAGATTTCAGATGATTTTATCATTTTTTATCTAAAGAATATATTAATCTATTCTAAAAACACTAAAGAGTAATAATGTCATGTTTATTGTATATTATAAAAATAGATAGATTTAAGATTATATATAAAGATAAAAAAAGTATATATTTTATACAACTAAAATTAAATTCTTAGAATATATTATTTAAAATGATAATCTTATAATAGATCCTAAAAGAATTTAGACTATAATGAATTATAAGGCTCTAAGAATAATAAGAGATATTCAATATTTTTTGAGATTTATCAATTACTATCAAATTTTTATTAAGAAATTTTCTCAAGATAGAGCTTTAATTATACATTTAATTTATAAATGAAAACTTGAGTAAAATAAAGAAGCTAAAACAACATTTGAAGCTTTATATATAATTTTATTTTTGTACTAATTTTGTATTGTGTCAACTTCTTTAAACATTTTTTATAGAAAAAAATGCATTGGACTTTGTATTAGATAAAATATTATCACAAATAGAGATAAATAATAAAATTTATCTATTAGTATTTCATTCAAGAAATATTGTATCAACCAACATCAATTAAAAGATTTGCAACAAAGAACTTGTTGTAATTTTGGATTTATTTTAAGGATAGAATCATTATCTAGAAGGTGCTTCTAGTCCAATTAATATCTTCACAAATCATAGTAGTTTATATCAATACATTTTTGTATTCTATGAAAATTCCTTGAGAATGTACTAGGCACCTAGCTATAGAAGGTAAAATAGAATTTGTAAAAAGAAAGTCCAAACAACTCTAATAGAATCTTAAAAAAAATTCTAATTAAACCTTAAAAATATTCATCTATCATTAATCAAACTCAAAAGAAGTATTAAAAAAATTGCAAAAGAAACATAAAGAAATTATAAATTAATCTCAAAATATATATATATATATATATATATATATATATATATAATAAAAAAATTCTAAATAAATATTAAAAATATAAATATTAAAAATCCTAAATAAATTTTAATAAAATTCTAAATAAATCCTAATTAAATCCTAATAAAATTTTAAATATTATATTAATTCTAAATTAATTCTAACTAAATCATTAGAAAATATTTTAAAAAATCTTTAAAAAATCCTAATCAAATTTTAATTAAATATTAAACAAATGCTAAATTTTAAATTAATTATAAAATAGTTCTAATCAAATATTAATCAAATCCTAAATCAAGCTTAGAAAAATTCTAATATACTCTCAAATAAATTCTAATCAAATCCTACTGAAATTCTAACCAAATCCTATTGAAATTCTAACCAAATCCTAATCAAATCCTATTAAAATTCTAACCAAATCCTAATAAAATCTTAATAAAACTCTAAAAAAATCTTAATCAATCTTATTAAAATTCTAATAAAATTATAACCAAATATTAATTCAATCCTAAAGAGATCCTAAACAAATCCTAAATAAACTTCAAAAAATTTAAAACAAATCCTAACCAATCTCTATTGATGTTTTAAAATCTCAATAAATATTAATTAAACCATTGATTTCAATTCAAATTCCACCCCATATTTTAATCCACAACCAACTAACAAGCATACAAATTTTGAAAAAAATCAAACTCACTAATAAATAAATAAAAACTCCTACGCCTCTTAGAAGTTGGCCACCCTCTTTCTCCAACCTAGATGTTGATATATCAGTAGCAATTTCTCCTTACTAAACTATTCAATTGCTTTAAATTTTATCTAGTGTATAGGTTATTAAGTCCATATTTCTATGACCAGTTTTTACTTCAATCTAACTAGCAAATTTTTCAGAATCGCAAAAATCCTCACTAATCCTAAATTTAAAGAATCTGAGATCCTAACTTAATAAAAACTATTATATCATTTGATTTAACTATTTGGTTGACATCAAATTTCTTGAATATATTGAAGACAAGCACAATAAAAAATTTACAAAATTTCACCTATAAGTGTGTTACAACATTTATACAATATTCAAAATTATAAATCTTTTTGTATTTCTCAAAATTCAAAACCACCAAGTATATCTCTTATTTTGAAGAAACCATCAAAAATTAAATATGTCTATAAATCATATAAAAATAATATTCAAAAAAAAAAATTATTAGTCTCGTCTCAAATCTCACTCTTTGATCAATCAAAGGTCCTTGGAATTGCTATAGGTGCATGGTTTTATGCCTTAGAGTCTAATTTCAATCCTAATTCACAATTAGTCATTTTTATGTATCAATACTTGGTATTTTGGAATAAACTTTATTAAAATATATTTTCAACTCCTTCTTTAAAAGGCGTATATAATTTTTTTTTCTTGATTTATTTTTTTTCTTTTATTTATGGTCTTACAAAGTAAATAGAAGCCTCTTTTATAAGAAGGCAACATTAATAATTATTAGTTTTTACTAACTCCTTGTCTATTAATTATATTTTTAAGATAATTTACTAAAATATTTTTATTTAAGCTCTTCTATAATATAATCTTTCTTTTTTTATCTAATAGTTGTATTATAATACAACAATGGAATTTGTAAATAAAAAAAAAAAAAAAGTTTTTTAAAAATTAAATTTGAATGATTTGAGTTTGTATTGACTTTGAAAAGGCTTTGCAAAATCAAGGTTGCTTTGAAGTGACTTTAGATTATTGAGAATATAAAGATCTTATACTTTAAAAAATTATATGTAATTTTTAAATGACCTATGGATAAAAACATTTAATTATATAATCGATGTTATTTTTAATTTATATTATAAGTTGAGCTTAATCTAAAAAATTATTTAAATGCCTTTGAAATTCAAATATATTAGAATCTTAAAAATTTGAATTTAGAGGACTAGCAAGGATTTCTAAAATTTATAATAATCTGGTAATTGGATTGGATTAAAGTTTTATATAATATTAATAAATTTAATTTTAAACAACTTTTTAAAATTTTAAAGATATTAAATGATGCAATTAAGAGATAATGGCATTGAAATATTAGCATTAAGATTGGAAAAAATAGAAAATTAACACCCAAGTGAATTTTAAAGTTTATTTTTCATTTGATAAGTTTGATCTTCTTCAGATTCATTGTGCTTTTTGACAATTTAGTAAGTAAGAGGTATGTTGTGAGGGTATACTCTATCCCTCGACCCAAATTATAAGATAGCCTCAATTAAGAATTATTTGTAATTGGTGGTATAAAGTGAAGAAAGAAAATAATAAGAACAAAAAAAGAACAAAGACAAAACAAATGAAATAAATAAAATCAAGAAATTATACAATCCAAAACTTGATTACAATCTATTCATTGAGTTTTTATTTAATAAAAAAATATATTTATAAAAAAATAATTTTATCAGCTTTTCAATGATGTATGAAACATGTAAATCCGAGTTAGTATGAATAAGTTATAAAGGCTTAAAGATAACAAGTAAATAAATAAAAAGTTAAATAAAAATATTTTACCTCAAAGATAACTTGTTTATATATTAAGGATTTGAGCCTCAATAAGACTCACATGTAGTGTATTTGGATGTCCTAAAGAGGCTATAAGGCCTTACTCTTATCTTTTTAACTACATTTAAGGTGCTGTAATCCATATGGAACTTAAGTACCTCTCTACCTACAAGGACTAGATTAGCTATTGGTCTTCATATTTCCTACTAGTAAAATTAATAATTTTATACTTTTAACTTTGTTATGGTGTTTAAAAATATTCGATTATCCTAGGGAACTCATGTGGCTTCCAAATCTTGCTTTATTTTTTCATAATAGCTTTTATAGTGGTAAAAGTTCTATTTTAAATAAGTCTTGAAATTTTTTCTAAAATTTCTTTTAAAAATTTAAATAAATTATAAATAAATTAGAAAAATTATTAAAATATTTTATAATATTAATATCAAATTAAAGCCATATTTTCTTACATTAGAATTCTATTATAATAATATAATAAATTTAAATCAACTAAAAATTTCTAATATTATTGACTAAAAATACATGAGGTTCTTTTTTATGTTTTTTTAACTGCTAATTAAAATTTATAGATTTTTTAATAAGTAATATATATAGATAAAATATCAATGTGGATGTTGGTCTTAATAACTAATTCTTAATATTCAATAATAAATAAAAATACTAAATTAACTAAGATAATAGCTTTCAAGACTTATTAAAATTCTATTTTAATAATTTTTCTTCTAATAAGTTTCTTGCATTCTATTAAAAATTTTAAATTCTAATAAATACTTAAATAATAAAAAAATTAATCCTAATATTTTATAATTAAATAATTAAAAATTTTATTTTTAATAATTCCACCAATTAAAATTTATTGATGAAATTCACATGTATAAATATTGAGTCAAATTTTATGATTAGATTATTAGTTATTGAAATTTCAATCATTGTAGGATTGGTTGAGAACTTTTTTAAGATTCAATGTTTGATTAAAATTTCATAGGAATTTAATTTAGGATTTAGGATTCAATTAAGATTTTCTTAAAATTTGATTTAAAATTTTAATTTTTTAAAAAATAGAATTTAGGATTTGATTAAGGATTTAGAATTTAAAGATTTATTAGTACTTAATTAAAGATTTAGGATTTGATTGAAATTTGATTAAAATTTATTAGACTTTCATTAGGATTTTATTAGAGTTTGTTTAGGATTTTTTAAGGGTTTTATTATGTTTTGGTTAGAATTTTATTAAAGTTTGTTTGGGGCAATATTAAGTTTTTCTTAAGATTACTTAAGATTTACTTAAATTTTTATTTTCAGTACTTATTTAGGATTTTTTTTATTTATTTAAGATTTATATTTTTAATATTTTTTTAAAAAATATATTTTAGATTAATTTATGATTTTTTATGTTTCTTTTGTAATTTCTTTAAAAAATCTTTTGGATTTGATTAGGATTTTTAAGGTTTAATCGGAATTTATTTAGGATTCTATTGGACTTTTTATAACCTTGTTGTTGTTATTTCTTGTTTATCTTCTACATCTAGATTTCCAATGCATTCTCAAGCAAGACTTCATATAATACAATAGATTATAAGAACCTTGAGTATTTTATGCTAATTGAAGTTTTAAATTATCATCAAACCTGTTGGAGCATGTCTTTGTCAAGATTTGAATTCAAAATAAAATATCAACTAAGAAAACAAGGTTTCTCAAATATCATTTCTAAACATCTTTAAAAAAATAAATAAATAAAATGCATCTTTTTATCAACAACAAACTATTCTTTTGAATCTAGAACAATTTCATTTTGATACTTGAACTACAAGAATTATAATTCTTAAAAAGCTTTCACAAAACCTTTATAATAATTAGTACATATAGAAGTAAGTTAAAACTCTCTTTATTCTTAATATTATCTTTCTTAATATTCTAATGTTAGTTTAAACTTCTATTTAAATTTTAGTTTTTTTTTAATCTTAAGCCTATATTTTATTTATTTAATTTTTTTTCTTTTAATGATAGAAAAATATATAATCTTATTAAAGTTTTGTTGTAACATATGTCTTTAAAATTTTGATAAGACTATTTACTTTTTATAGATTTTTTCAATAAGCTAATAAATTATTTTATTTCTTAAAAAGTATTTTTATATTTTTATAGTTGTAGTATTTTATAAGAATTAAGTTTAAGCAGACTTAAGGTCTATCTTTGTAACTAAGCTAGTCTAAAAAAAATTTAAAAATTCTAGTAAAGTTAATAAATCGTTTAATCTATTCTATAATATTATTTCCAAAACTTAATCAAATTTACCTCTTATTTTAATTTTTAGAATGCATTAAAAAATTTCAAAAAATCAAATCATTATCTTGTCTTCTATCATACAAAAAAATATATATAAAAATTGATTTTTTATTATTATTTGGATGTCTTTTGAATCCACATAGATATTATTGACATTTTTTGAAAACATCTGTGTATTAAATTGGTCAAATTTTACAAATCCACAATCTAAATCATAGATACTTAGTTTTTTTATATAATTTTTTATGATTTTAAAAATAAAATAAGATAGCCTCTAATTTATCAAAGAACTTAAATTATAATTCAAATAAAACTCCTTATAATTTACCTACCTTAATCTCTAATTCTTATTTTTGTTGACTTTAACCTATTATAAATCTCTCATTTCAACTTTAAAATTAATAATTTTTAAATATAAAATATAAAATTCTTAACCAACTTTTTAACAATATCTTTTTATTTCTTATAAATTTTTTATATGCATAAAAACATAGTAATAGATACGAATTTAGCAACTTCGATTCAAGTGGCTATATCTTCTTTATTATGGTTCTAAATCTCTTATTTTTTTTGTGTTTGAATTGTAGGTATAAAGAACTCTCAAAAATCTCCTTCCAACTTTTTCTTAAAAATCTTCTTCTTATATTTTTTATGCCCAAAACCATAATATTTTTTTTTCTAAAATTACTAGTAATCTGATTGTATATCACTACTTGCATCTATTGATCTTTAAATTGTGGCATCATCTTAATTTCCTCTACTTTGCAAGCTATCACCAAACATACTAGTTGGAAATAAGATTAGAGCAATATTGACAAAGAAATTCGATTGGATCCAACCAAATTGTTTTAATCTTCTTTTTTTTTAAATTAATTAAGTTATATGAATATTTAATTTAATCTTCCTTATCAATGCTATTAATAAAATCTAACTAAATTATCTCTAATCAAATTATTCTTAATAAAAAGGTCCAAAACTTAAAAGATCTTAGATATTTTTTTAATCTTTAAATCTATCTACAAATATATCAAAACCTATGATTTAGATAAATAAAATCACTATGTTATGTGACTTCTATCTATCAAGAGATTTAAAGAAAAATTAAATTAAATTAAATAATTAAATAATTAAATAATTAAATAATTAAATAATAATTAAAAATAAAATAATATCTAATCTAATCAATACAAATAAAAAAATAAAATAAAGAAAAAATAAATAAATAATATTTATAGTAAATTTTAGAACTTTAAAATAAAATTTTAAAAACTAAAAAAAACTATTTAAAAAAATTAGAAAATTTTAAAAAATAATCAGAAATTTTAAAAAATTAGAAAAAAAATAGAAAATATATTAAATAAAATAATAAAATATAATAAAAACAAAAAAATCTAAGAATAATAAAAAAGTAGAAATAAAAAAAGTAAAATTAAATTTAAAAATACGTAAAAAAATAAAATTACTAATTAATCCTAAAGAGAATAAGAAATAATTATTTCTTTTTTTATCCTTTATATTTATTTATATCCTAACAATAAAATATCTACCTTAAAACTATAATTTTTTAATTTTTATTGATTCTTTAACGAAAATAGACTACTTCTCTTTTTAATTTTTTATTTGGTATTAAAAATTGTAGCTTTTTTATTTCTATTTTATAACTTAAATAGAAAAAAAAAAACAAAAAAACAAAAAAAAACAAAAAAAAAAAAAACAAAACAAAGAATACTACACTTAAAAAAATTAAAAACAATTTTAAAATTATAACAAATATTGACAAGGTTTTTCATATTTTTTATACACAAATCTTAAGTATTAGAAATCTTAACATTAGAAGAAATATTACTATAACCATAAATTAAAAATTAACAATATATTTTAATATTTATATCAAAAAGTTATACAATTAAAAGAAGAAAATAACAGTTTATTAACCTTATAATTTAATTCTAAAGATCTTGCAACTACAAATATTAAAGAACCAAAGATTAGTATGCTAAAAAATTTGGATGGAAGTAGATCAAAATTTTGAGCATTGTGATTATTTGAAAGGCACTAAGAACAAAGATTTGACTTTTGTAATATTGATAATGTTTCTTATGTGTGCTTTAGGATATGATTATTAAAGTATATCTTTAGAATTAAGATTATAAAACTAATAGAAAAGATCTCTTTTATCTTTTTAAGAAAAATCTGAAGTTTAACAAAAATATATTTATAGTTTTAATCAATAAGAGAATATTACACATGAATCATAATAAAAATAGAATAATTTATTATAAAAATTTAAAAAATCCGTTAGATTAATATTATTTTTTCCAAAGATCTTAAGCATTTCTTTAAAATAAACTTTGAAATATACTTTTTAAATTTTTTTTGTATATAATACATCAATTTTTTAATTTTAAACTAAAATACATTATAGCACTTACAATATATAAATATTTTATTTTCTAATTATAAAAATATATATAATTTGAAATTATAAAAATAATGATAAATATTTAAATTTATCCTTATTAAAATTTTCTAATTGCTTTTAAAGTTTGTATATTAAAAAATATTAAGATTTAATAATTTTTATAGCTACTAATTTTAATTCATATGTGTATACATTAAAATAAATAAAATTTACAAAATTAAAAAATATATATTTGAAATCCACAATATATATATATATATATATATTAATAAAACTTTTTATGAACTTTTTACATAAGAACTTGTAGATTAATGAAGTAAAAACCTCCTACCTATTGGACAATCATACATGTACTGTTATTATATGGTGTAGCAACCAGCTTAATAAATATGATGTATATCATATGCATATAGAAGCCAAATTATAATACATTTACATTGATATTATTTGACCTTATGGGCAAAAAGTCATGTTTTTTTGTTTAATAATGATTATTCTCTTTTAGTAAAGGACAAAACACGACATCTTAGCCAATTGCAGTACGAATACATATAAAACATTTGATAATGAAAGATTCATAATTAAGTGAACAAAAAAGTCTTAATTTTATCAAAATAAGGTAGCAATTGTTGTAAAAGTCCATGAGGGCGACAAAGCAGGAGTTGAGGATACTTTGATATCGCATACACCTTTCATGTAATTATCATTATAAAGATAATAATATACAAAATAAATAAATGCATAATATTCAGAAAAAAAAAAAAAAAAAAAAAAAAAAAAAAAACATCAAGGCACGAACGAAAACATAGACGTGCTAAAGAAGAAAAGAAATTTCAATACGTCATTTACGTTGCGACCACAATAGCCCGATAATGCTTCATCCTTGTGTCTTGGCAGCCACCAGCTTTGCAGATATTAGCAAACAATTTGTATTGAATCATTTCGAAAAGATATTAAAATCAGGGGCGGCAGTCAACCACGATATTTTATGCACTGGGGTGAAGATTAAGACCACAATCCTCAAGGACTTAGTGCACTTTGTGAAGAGGTTTGCGATTTTCTGTTAGAGTTGTGTCTGGGACTTGCATTGCCTCATTTCATCCTTGAATGGAATCGATGCACAGGCAATCTGTATGCAACTGTATTAGCTTCTTCGATGTTGATGCAAGGAAATGGCGGTGATATATGAATGTATCTTTATTTTTATATATATACACACACATACATATGTTTATGTTGACGTGTTGCATACCTCGTCGAAACTTCAACTACTAGATATCCATGTCGTTGGAATTATTTCAGAAATAACGACGAAATGAGAGTTGCAGGTTTGAACTTTAGAAGTTCAGTGAGCGCTAGCTCTATCTACAATGATCGCAATGAATCAATACTTTTGCTGGATTGTGTTCTTCTGACGGCTCCTCGGCAATCCATCCATTAATAACCAACTCGATCGTTGAGTCTTGTAAGAAAAATAAACAAGTCAATTAAGCTTGTTCGTTCGAAAAGTTGAGAGTAAAAACGCTGGTATCTTTCTTACAGAATCGTCTCTATAATCCAGAGTCTAAACTATCAAAAGTTCAGTTGGGTCTGGTGCTGGGATGCATTGAAGGGTTCATTGAATTCCGCTAATAGTTTCAATGCGGGTGTTTCCAAAAACCGACTTCCCAATGAAGAGGTACTTTTAGACTACTTGACACAGTCGGCGTGTGTTTCAAGCACAAGGACACGCTCCAAGGACCTCGTCCATAACACCAAAGGCACTGCTGGCATCACCGTCCGACGCTTAGTTGCACTCGCGAGAATTGATCTAGTCGTTGCCGTCGATTGAACATGTCATGTGCGCCGAAAGCTAAATGATAAATAGTAACGTCAATGCTTTTTGGTTTTGAGTACGAATGTAGGCCCCATTCTGATACCCACAAAGCATCACTGATATCCTTGTCTTTCGGCGAGCAGCACAGCAGAGTCATGCATGTCGTCGACCTTTCCATGAGGAAAATTATCCGACCCCGGTACAAGACCAGTAAGAGTGGCATATGTCATGTAATAGCCCCATGATTTGAACTGAGTGGGCAAGATGTTGCGAAAGCAGGTGCAAGATACGTCGTTGTTGAGGCTACTTCGACATAAGCATCTGACTAACCAGATTGACAGAACCAGCATCCCACCAGTGTCAAGTGCGACAACCTTGACTAGCATATACCAAAGCAACTTCGCTTCCTGTAGGAACTAGCAGAAATTTCTGATTAGGCTTCTTCTGCACCTGGGCCAGCAGAAGATCAGTTAGGAAGAGCCGGTCCACCATGTTCCCGTAGAGAACTTTCTATATTCACACCAGACAAGACAGACAATCTGGCAACAAGGTTGGAAACCGAGTCGGTCATCCCTTTCCCTAGCCACATGCAGGCATCCTATTCCAGGCATCACCACCAGTCTGTGTCAGAATGCGACCAACGGTGAGATCCTGGTCAGGACATCTCGCAAGCAGAGCGCCGACTTGCGCCTGATGCCGAGGGACACACTGACTCTCTGTCTCTCTATCGCTCTCTCTCTGCCTCTCACAACTAGAATGTTGTCGACAGCTCCATCGCCGTCACCATCGCCTCGGATTCATCCACTTAACGGCTCCGCTTCAACGCAACATGTAGATCCCCCCCCCCCCACATCGGACAAAACTGATTCATTGATGTCTAATTGTTCGAGTGTTGCGTAGTTTGTCTTCGCATCTATCTAACGTCTTCTTCTTCTTCTTCTTCTTTTTCCACTTTTTCGCCATAGATGCTGTTCCTGCTTCTGCTGCCTCATGCAATGCATGCAATTGATGAACGTGGGGGTCCCATAGACTGTATAATCTTGACTAGTTTGCAAGACGTTTCGTTGGGGGCGGTAAAGAAGAGAATGTGTTCGAGTTAAAGAATGGTTTTATAAAAAGTTCATGTGTTTGACGCCGTGCCGTTGGAGTACTTCGGCGGGTATCATCCTAGGGCGGGTACAGGCTCCCCAAACGGGTAATATTGTTGCAAGCGGATATGATAACTTGAGTGGATAACAATATATATATATATATATATATATATATATATATATATTATCCAATACAACGTTTTATTTACTTTTATTTAATTTTATTTTATATCTTTAAATTTGATAAAATATTTATAAATAAAAAAACTATTTTTATAACTTTATTGATATCTTTTAACTTCTATTAGATTTTTTTTAATAAATATTTAAAAATTAAAATAAGAAAAAAAATTATGTAAAGATATTATCTTTGATATAAATTTTGGTATCAAATATAATTACTTTTAAAATACTTTAATATTAATATTAATATTCGTGTTTTATTATTCAAAATTTGAATAATAATTATTTTTACTAGCATCTATTTATATACATATATATATTTATTTATTTATATTTATAAATTATATTTTAATTTTTAATTTTTAAAAATACACTAGTAGTAGTGGAATTTTGAATTTGGATGAGCTTTTAAAAACTTTTTATTAATAAAAAAAATTAAAGAAAATAAATTAAAAAGTTTAATAAAACTATTCTAATAGTTTAATTATTTATTCAAAATCATTTCATATAGTTTTATGTGTATATGCTTTATAACGTGTTTACAGATATTTTTTAAAAAAAAGATTTAAATTAAATCATCTAATTTGTTACAAAAAAATATTAACAACCACAATATTTGAAATATTTTTTTGTAATAAAATAGCCCTAAAAATATCATAATATAGGTTATTCTTTTGAAAGAGAGAAACCACAATTTAGCCTTAATATTTAGTGACTCTATTGCTTTAAAAAAATGATCTTCTATCATATTAAAACATTATTTTTTTATTATATTTATTTCTAGCATCTTTTTTCTTCATTAAATCATATTTATTATTATTTAACATCTATCTTTGATTAAATTTTATTCATACAATCATCTATGTATCAAAATTAATTACTTAAATTTCATCCACCTTCACTTTTAATTTATGTTGTATGATTATTTGTTAGCCTAAAACTATGACTAATATTTTAATCAATAAATTTGAATATATACGTGTAGCTTATTAGACTTTTAAATTTAATTCTAGCTATAAATTTTAAATTTATAAATAATAATTAATTTCTAGGTATTAGAAAATACACATGTTATATAGAATTAACATTAAATTTTTGAATTTTTTAAGATGTAATATTAATAGTTAAAATTTAAATGATACCTAGATGTTGCAAATCTTAAGACTTTTTAACTATATTATTGTTAAAAAAAAAAAAAAAAAAAAAAAAAAAAATTACACAAGAATAGAAAAATGAATACAAAGTAAAAGAATTTTGCTAAGATTTGAGCCAAGATACATATGCAATTGTAATTCTAGCAATTAAATCATTAGAGCTGCAAAAACCCTCAAATATTATTATTAAAAAATTATCCAAAACATATTCCAAGCTCATAAAAAATAAGGTATATACTATGCTATAAAAATTATATCATTGTCTCTTCTTTTTTTGAATCTCCACAAAAAAATTATTATAAATAAGAAACACTTGTTTTATATATATATATATATATATATATATATATATAAAAATCATTTCTATAATAATATTTATTTTAGTTCAAATTTTTTTTAAATAAGAAAAATTAAGTATTAATATATTATATACCACACATTAATGTATGCACATTCATTAAATACATTTTACATTAAATAAACTCAAACATAATTTTAAGAAATTATTTATTACTAAATTTTATATTATATGTTATATTTTATTTTTAAGTCTATCTTCTTTTACTGAACATCTAATAATAATATCTTTAATGAAATATTTTTTAATATCTGTGTGTTTAATTTTATAATAATATACTTAATTTTTTGCTCAATGTATATCACTTTGATTATCACAATAAAAAATAGTTTAATCTTACATCAAATTGTACTTCTTATTTTTTTCTTTTCAACTATGTTGTTTCTTTAATTACTTCTATAAACTACCATATACTTTATATTAATTATTAAAAGATTAATGGTAGAATTTAATTGAAAGAATTTTAATAGAATTCGGTTAAAATATTTTTGGTAAATATACTTCTAACTTAAAGATCCACCAACCATTGTAACAATAGACTTATAGTAGATCTTTTATTATCTAAGTCATTAACAAAATCAACATGAAAAAAACAAAGAATTGATTAATCTTCTTATTGATTCTTTATAAAAACTTAGAAATACCAATTTCTACCTTAAGAAAATCAAATGTAACTTGATTATTATTCTTCTTAAATAAATTATTATCTTTTGATATAGAAATTACATCAAACTTTATATCTCTGTTTACAATCATCTTATTTTTATTTAAATTTTATATTATGTATTCTTTCATGAATTTTACCCAGCCTATAAAAATGCATTTTTAAACTTTAGAGTCAAATTTTATTTTTCTTGAACATAAAAACATATTGGACATTTATAACATTTAAGATTAGAATAATATCTAGATTTATTGCTTCATAATTTTTTAAGTATCTTGCATTTAAGTGCAATAGATAGATAATTGAACTAAAACACTAGTAACATTAACAACTTCAATCCAAAAGCTCTTATCTAATCTAACACTGTTTAATATATTTTGAGCTTTCTTTAATAACATAAAATTTAATATTTTTTTAATTTATTTTTTAAAATTATTACAATAATAAAATGATAAATAATTCTTTCTTATTTAAAAAACTTATGAAATTATTTTTATTTACAGTCACTTATATTAATAGTTTATATATTTTTAATTTAAATATTTACTTATAAAAAACAAAAATAAATCTTATATTTTTGCATCATTATATGTATTTACAATTTTCTTGAGTAATCATCTACAAAAGAAACAAAATATGAAACTTTTGAAGCAAAAATTAGAGGCTTTTATACGTCTAAATGTATATAGTTTAATATATTTTTAATACAGTAAAAAAAATACTAAACTCTCTCTACAATGGTTTTTAAATATATAATATTTTTAAAAAGATACATCATAAGAATATATTTCTCTTAAAATTTGTCAATTGTGTAATTCCATAAATCTTTGCTTCCTTCTATAATCCAATTATGTTTTCTACAATGAAGTCATATCTAATAATTTTTTTTTTAATCAGATACAATAGTAACTTCATATAAAACAAAGTCTCTTATAAGTTTATAACTAATCTTCTTCTTCTTTATTACTTCCAAAGCTCCTTTAGAAACTTTCAAAACTTTGTCTTATATTGCTATTCTATGACCAATTGAATCTAATACATCCAAAGAAATGAAGTTTTTTGTAAATCAAGAATATATCAAATACTATTTATAATTCTTATAGTTTTATTATTTATTTTAATATAAAATATGCTAATTTCTACAATATTATATGACATATTATTTTCTATCAAAACTTATTTACTATTATATAAGATATAAGTATATACTTTATCCTTTTAAATAGACATATGTGATAAGAAATTAGAATCAAGGATCTATTCATCTTGAAACTTGACAATTCTTATAGTCAAAGTAAAGAAATTTCAAACTCCAAATTTAAATCACAAAAATTGGCTTATTTTGAATAATTTATCTTTATCTTTGTTTTAGTTTTTTTATCATTTTAATATTCTCTTCTAAAATTTTATAATTTTCTATATTCATATCATTTGATCTTTAACTTATAAAATCAACTTTAGATTTTAAATTTAATTTTATCATATTATGCTTTTTGTCTATCATTTTATTTTTTATAATTAAAATATTAGAATATAAAGATTTTTTTTGTTTCTTTTTTCATCTTAGTAGATAAAAAAAGTTGTATTTATCTTTGATAACTTCATGTTTATTTTTTTGTATAACAAAGTAATCAACAAATGTTCAAAAAATAGAGATAAAAAAGTCTAAATCAACAAAAATTTATGCTTATCTTCTAATTTGACATTAATCTTTTTTATCTCACATAAAATCTTATTTAAGATATTTAAATAATTTAACATGATTTCATTCTCCTTCATCCATAACATATATAATTATTTTTATATATATAATAAATTTGATAGTAACTTTTTCATATACAAACACTTTGGTTTTATTAAAGAAATGAATCTCAAAGAACAAAAAGATCAATATACTCTTGTATCACTTCAAAAAGACTAAATAGTCACTCAAAGATGATATAATATTAAACTATAATGGCTATTGCCAAAAACAAGAAGATTAGAAAGTCTTAAAACAATATTAAAGATTAGAAAGTCCTTGACAAGAGTAAAGAAGACTTCACTCTTGTCTCTATATATATTATCTAACTAGGAGCTACGTGGTGATGTTCTATAGGACTTCCAAGAGATGTTCAATTTGCAAAACATGTGTCTTCACTTGCAAGTCAAGTTTCCTATATGTACATCATATCATTAGCTTGTACCATAAGTTATCAACACGTGCAACATATAGCTAACATTAGCTAAATTTTTAACCTACCAATCAACTATAAATATGTGTAAAGTCAAATTTGTATCTATGAAGCTTCTAAGAAGCTTTGCTACAAGATAATATGAAATCAATCTACATTTACCTGATACCAAGTACTTCTTATCTAGTTACATATGTATGTCCGTCACAAGTTTTGTTCATAGCTTTAGTATTTTATTATCTTTTATAATATTATATAATACTTCATTGATAAGAACCAAATAAATTGTGTTTACCACTCTTAGATTAATATCTTTTAAAACTTTCTCACTCTAGTTTCTTGTCTTATTTTTTACAAATCCATGTTGTACAAAAAGATCTATTAGCTTCAATTGTCACAATTCAAAAAAATTATTTTTATCAAAAATTTCTATAATTAATATATAAAATTATATATATTATTCTAAGATTATAATATATTAAAATTCTAAATATAAATTAATTTAATATTAATATATAAAAAATAATAATTTTTTATTTTATTTTAAAAAATAAAGAATAAAAAATTACAAATATATATATATATATATATATATATATGAAGCCAAATTTCCTATAAACTTTGGAATCTAATTTAATTTTAATATTTATTCATTTAAATATTAAAATATCTACACATTTATTTAAATATAAAAAATAAAAATATTATATGTGTTGAATTTATTATAATTACTAATGATGTTTATTATTATTATTATTATTAGTATTATATATATAATTATAGTTGTGATTTTTTTAATGAGATTTTTAAAATTAAGATATTATAAAATTAATTTATAAATAATTATTCCACTATAGTTATAAAAATATCATTTTACATTTAAAAAATTGAGTGGCTTAAATTATAAATAAGTCATTTTCTAATATTTTAATATATACTAATATAGACTACAATTTTCATTTTCAATTCTAATATGCTTTTTTAACAACTAATCAAGCCAATAAGAATAACTGAAGCATTATTTATTATATAAACATTTATTCTATTTTTAGCAAAGTCACATCCACTCAATCACATCTTTTAAATAATTTAATAGAAGGTAATCATTAAAAAACTCCAGAAGAAATTTTAATTTTTAATTTTTCTAAAAACTAATCACATTTTCTTGAGGTTTAAGTAACCTTGTTTTGTACAACATATTTTATTATTTAATTAAGTACAAACAAAACATGATTTCTGAGCATATGAAGGTTAATTGTGTGATTAAATATGAACCAAAATTTTTATAAACAAGCCACTATTTCTAAATAATATTCAAAAACATATCAACAAAAATAATTAAAAACTATTTTAGCTGAGATAAAATTATACAGTTAGATTTAATCCTTTAAAATCATAAATAATCCACATATATGACAATAAAAAAAAACATGCACATGTAATATTGATTATTGTAGTAACTATTGTTTTGGTTTTAGATTTAACAATTCCACTTTAATATATATAAATAAAATAAAAATTTATTTATTTTATGATATGATTTTTTCTAATTTTAAGGTCTTATAATTCACATATTTATTTTTTAAAATAAAAAAGTAAAAAATAAACAATAAATATAAAATTCATATTAACTATCAAATTAATAATATGAGTTTTTATTAGATTTTATACAAATAAATGTACAAAATAGTAGATAATATTATTAAAAAATTATTAAATATTTTATAAATAAATTTTAAGTTTTAAATAAAAAATAAGAAATTCAATGAATCAATCAATTTTAGAAAGATTATTAATTCTAACAATATTATATAGAATATTATGTGTATATCAAAGAGTTTTATTTTAAAAGAATATTTTGCATTATTTCCAATACTTAATATAATTTTTAAATAAATTACTTTTATTCATTCATTCATTTATTTATTCATATACTTAAATTTATTTTTATATATTTATATAATTTCATTATCAATAGATGATAGCACAATAGATATCGATTAATTTCTACTTATTAATGCTAAAGCAAAACATAACAAAAAAAAATATTGATACAAGAGTAGTACATGATTTGATGCAAAATAAAATATATTTTCTAAGATTCTTACTCATACTGTTTTCTTGTACTTTGATGTAGCTTAATTAGATCTATTAAAAAAATAAAATTTAAGATGATATTCAATATTTTTATTCATAATCAAAATTACATTTTTATTTAATTAAAAATATATATTTTTTATTTTATTTTCTCCTAAATAACACCACAATCTTAACAACTATTTGTCTTAATCAATACAAATTCTATTATTTATTTATAAGCCATCAAATATACAATATATTTTAGAGATTTATTATTTTAAAAGTCTAATTATGAATTTGAAACTAATCTTATTTCTAAAATAAATTAACCAAATTATTTATTTTTCTCCTATTTTCAATACCCTCCAACATATATCAATAATTAGTACATAACATGCCAAATATGTTTATTCTTATGTTTGTCCAAAAAAAAAAAAAAAAAAAAAAAAAAATCTATATATATATATATATATATACACCACTTATGGATAAAAGATACAAAATAATATTTATGATTAGAAGAAAAACTATGCCTGACTTATAGATAATTGCATATTTTAACTTATTAAGATTTTTTAAATTTTAATTTAATTCCATTTAGAATAATTGCTTTAATTTTTTGAAATACAATAGATAACATAAATTTTGTTTTTCTTCTATCAGATAAATTATGTTTAAAACTGAAATGGAAAAATTAATAATATTAAAAAAGTCTTGATTATTCAAATAAAAATACATTAAATGTATCGGAAAAAAAATAAACCAATGCATCCTTATTGTATATATTGGACAAGAAAAATTGCAATTAATTTTGACATGCAAATTTATTTTAGTTTTGGAAAAATCTACTAATTATTTTTTCTAAAATTGCATGACATGTGATGGATTTTCAAACACCTTTTTTTTAATTTAAGATAATTATTAAAGCTTTTGGGGGTGTATATATATATATATATATATATATTTTTAATAAAATAAATATCAATATTTTATATTTTATAAAATTAAAATAAATTCGTGCATCTAATTAATACACATTATTAAAAATTAATGAGTCAAACAAAATTTTGATGCATCTTTATCAAATATAAGAGGCTTGTAACAGTGTTTAAAAATACATACATTACTTCTTCAAATAACCAAATATTTTATGTTGACAACAAGGTTTTTGTATACCTAATGAATAGACAATATTAATTTAGGTTCTATAATATTGAATATGCATAGTACTTTTACAAGTTTATGGTTTAACAATTCACCTTTTTTAAAAAATACATATTTACAAAAATAAAAAAATAAAAAATCTTTAAAAATCTTTAAAAATTTAGAAGAAATACTCAATTCATTATGAACATATATTTTGAAAATAATATAATTTTTCATAGAGTAACATTGTTAAATTTTCATTTATATACATGCATAAATTTTATAAGAAATTGTATGATTATTTATAGAATTGAGGGAGATTGAATTATTAATTTAAAAGTTGCAAATGTTACATTGACCAACAATCAATGCAACTTCAATTAAATTATTAAGTTATCACGTGGTTCAACATCACAAGTGTGTCTATCTATCTATCTATCTATCTATAGAAACCATGCATAACTGAACATACATAGTACTTTAAGTTAAAAATTTGATGTTGTCTTTGCACTAGAAAAAGGTGAATTGTTAAACCATAAACTTGTAAAAGTCTTCTTATTCAAGACTTCCTCCAATAATTGCTATCCTCAATTCAACCTTAGTGATGAAATGTCAGAGTTTTCCACAATAGTGTCATCAATCTTCTATCATATCAAGACACATCTTCCCATGTTATATTCTTTTTTTTTTTCTTTTGTGAAAAGACAACAACAAAGCATTGTGAATAATGCCCCAAAAAATCATGCAAAATCACATACCCATAATGCTTACAACCAAATAGTGTACAAAAACGGGCACCCAAAGTGGCTTACAAAAATGGGCACCCAAAGTGGCTTACAAGTAGGGGGGGGGGGGCAAAGTGGACAGGTTTGCATTCTCTTTTTAATAATAGACTTGTGTTGAGATAGACCTAATTGTTGGAAAAAGAGCCCCCCCGCCCTATGAAGGACACCCTCTCCGCTGGGGTTGGAGGGGAATCACAGATTGTTATCCAAGCATCTGACAAAGAGAAGGAAACCAAATAACAATAAATATAAGAAACACTTTCTCATGGTCCTTTTGTACTTGCATCTTGTTACTAGGTACACATTGCAGTAAAGCTTTTGGTCATCCACAACTCAGAAAGAAACTATATTTCTGACAACAAATAAAACTAGAAATGGCCACAAATCTGCAGCACAGTCCTTCATTTTGGCAGATTTTTCATGAATTCTATCAACAGAAACACAAAATGGAAATGTATATTAAATTGAACATTTGCAATTGGACTTGACAAGATAATTAAGTGAATAAATAAAAATGCCCCACAGTCTCAAGGGCCCATCAATATTTATGTTGTGGTAATGGATTTAGCATTTGAATGGTGTATTACTCTGCTTAAATTGCAAGTTCTGTCTGTCTTAATAAATTTTCAAATATATATATATACAATAAAAAAATCAGGAATGAAAGTATCAACTAAAATTACATTTGTGCCAGGTCAAACTCCAAAAATGCACCTCCTAATGGATCAAATGGGAGGGAAGATGCAGATCTTAGAGTATCCACAAAAGGCAACAAGATTATTGGATGTGGAGACACACCTTTGGCAATGTGAAGAGAAAAAGGATGGATTGTAGTAGCAGTTATGCTATGAACAAATGAGATCCCCTTGATACTGTTCCAAAGCACTATTTCATTGAATGTATGTAAATAAGAAACCCTAATGTTAGATCCTTCATGCTGTCTGAACTTTATGGGGCTGTTGTTGTTGTAGCTCTTCTTTGAGGCAAAATGGTTCCATGTACCCTTTTTTCGTGAAACGTCTTTGTTGAGTAGATGTATGTAAGGATTAAGAATAAATTAACATGAAATAAAACAAAACCAATATGAACATGAGCATGATGGAATATCTTGAGAGCAGTTTTCTCTTCATCTTTTGTTATCCCATTCTTTATTTATTTATTTTGTATATAGTGAAAATTTAATGTGGATAAATCAGAATATTAAAAAAAAATCATTCCATCCTCTCTAAAAAAAGAGAAAAAGAAAAATATATTCACAAGTTCAATGCGTGTATGAATTTTTTTTTTAAAAAAGAATGAATAATGTGTTCAATTTTGTTCTTACAGAACTAGATGATTGGTACATAATAATGTATTTAAACTTAGTGAAATATATACGTGTGTGTGTGCACCCTGGGTATTAGGAAATAGAGTTTCAAATTGTGTGTAAACATATAGTGTTTATATTGATTATTTTATGCTTCCAATATTTTAAAAACACGATTGTATTTTCATGCCAGTATAAGATTGTTTTCTCCTATACGTCTTTTTTTATTACACCAAGACAAAAAAAAATTAATATATATATATATATATATATAAATATTTTCAAAGGCCCAAGACCTCTTCAAATCTGCTACATTGAAGACTCAAATGAGAGCCCCCTTGGAAGAATGAGCCACCCCTTCCCCCCCGGACCCGGCCCGGCCCGGCCCAGCCCTGCCCCCCTTTTTTTTCAGAGGATGGTGATGTGGCATCGCCACCTTGGAAGCAGCCTCGGCGGTCCTTTTTAGGGCCCCTAATCCAAAAAGTCTGAGCTGGCAAGAGTACGCTGCCCATGCCCACGCCTTGGATGTAGCTCCCTGCTGATGTGGCCAATCCGGGCCCCATGTCAGCTCGGAAGGCACGTGGATTTTTTCGACACGCGGGCCAAAAGCATGAGCAGGGCAGAGCAGGGAAGAAACCGAAAACTTTTATACTTTAACATTATTTTATTTTAATACTATTTATAATTTTAATTTTTTCTGTAAAAAAACGGAAACCTTAAAGGGGGGGAGGGAGGTGCATGCACTGAATGCATTTCCGCAGTCCCAAGGGGAGCGAGGATTCCTAAAAAGGCCCTGATCTGCTGTTCTAATATAGCATCAGCGGATGGATGTAATGGTTGTTTCGTTGTCACTGCCAAGTGTCAGTTTTACTTTTTAAAGCTGTCGATGTAACTTTTTTCGTGAGGGCAGCTCTTTTTGGGCAACTAGGTGAAAGTGGATTTGGTCCCAAGGAATAGTGGGGCATATGAAAAAAATGTATGTATGAATGTATGTATGTATTTTTAAATCGAAATTGAATACCTAATCCGAGCATCTCAAATTCAAGTCTCTCAATTTACTGGTTGATGATTAGAGACTATTTGTCTTTAATATACTAAAATAGATTAATGTTTGTTATTTATAAAACTAACTTTGATATAATATTTGTTACTTCCAATGATTTCAAAATCATATCTTTGCAAAAAAAGAAATACGTGAAAAATATGAAAACATTATAATTGTGTTGATATTCTCTTGAAGCACCACTGAACGATTTTGTTTGAAGTTTGATTGACCTCAACCTATTTTTGAGTTATTCATGAATTATTAGATACAAACAAGTGTTTTCAAAAAAAAAATCGATCAAAATATTTGCATGCACTCCATGTTCTAAAATAAACAAACAACGTGGAACTCAATCCTTGTTTTATTCAACAAAATATATCATCAAATTGCCAAGATTTAAAATAAAATGAAATAAAAATAAAAATGCACCAATCAGTAACTTTCTATTGAAACTTGAACTGGAAAGCAGGAAACACACACCCACACACACATATATATATATATATATATATATATATGTATATGAATTCTTAAAGTGAGATTCAATTTAGATCCTGAAGTACATGGGGAACACTGAAGAGGAGACCATAAAGCAAAGTGGGTACATGAAACCTCAGAGCACAGACACACAAGGGCACATTCGCCATTCTGCCTCATGTCCCTGCTGCCCATGGCCCTTTCTCTTTTTATCCGCCCTGCCCGGCTGAATCCCTTTTTTCTGAGCGGGCAGGACTTACCAAGATCGGGGCTGTCCTGGAATTTGTTTTGAGTCTCATAACGTCCAAGTTTGTAGGTCCCTTTCCCTTCTTTCATGACCTATATCTTTATCTTTAAATATTTACTATTTCTTTCCAGAATTGCAGCAAGTCTAGATTATATAGGCCACAATTTTATTTCTTCTTCTTTTTCTTATTCTTTTTTTATTTTATTTTGGGATTGTTCAAACAGGTCAATCTTTTACTGCAAAAGGTTGTAGATTTTTTAAAATAATCCATAAAACTTTCAAAAGATTTTTAAGGCACCAAGAAATTGTTAGATGTTTTTTTTGTGAACATGAAAAATGACAAGTGTTTATTTATATTTTTACAATCTTTATTAAAATATCTGATTGAAAGCTTCAATAGAATGCATGTATGCCTGTTTATAAGTGTATGGAGCCTTTTTTCATTTTATTTTTTCCCATAAATTAACAGTGGAGTGGTGCATTTGAGGATAAGTAACTAACAAATATATATATATATATATATATATATATATTCTAGGGAACAATACAATATAATTTTATCTGATTATGAAACTAAAAAATCACTTTATTTGAAAGATGCAGCAGTGATTTTTAATTTTTTAATTTTTAATTTTCTTTTTTGTACAAGTTTTCCAAACATTTAATAGAGATTGCTTTTGATGGTATTTATTTATTTATTTATATTTTACTGTATGAATTGTATAATATTTCTAAATACTATCTTAAGTTCTGAGTATTTTTTATAATAAATTCCAAATTTTTATTCTAACATATTATTTCTTTTTTTAGACTATTGTTTTCAAGGTAAAACGTGTTTTTGTTAATGTCATTATTTCATAATTTTCTTAAAGTAATGTAAGCTATATACAGCAAATCATCATGTATTATATTCAAATTATTTTTTTCAAAATAAACTTGTTGTAGGACTTAGCTTGAAGAATGGCAGCTTGTGGCAACACTTCTTAAATTATAATAAAAATAATAATTATGTTTAAAACTATTAGTAAAACACCATAAATCATTGAAGATACTGGTGGTGTAAGAAAACAAATTGGCTCAACCAACCAAAAGAATGGCATCATTGAACAGCATGATTTTCTAATAAGTTGGCAAAATTGGATAACCACATAATTTATTTGTATCCAAACATCATATTACTATCAAGAAATCAATTATATATTCGAATTAAAACACAAATGAAACATTTAGCAAAATTTGTCAAATCAACTTTGCAACCCCACTCTTAAACCTTGTGTGGAAACTTAAATTTTCTTCATATATTTCAAGATAATTATAAATTATCAATTCAAATCCTCAATATTAAGCAATAGCATCTTCTTGACTTCAATTTTTTTTTCCAATAATTAAATAACAATAATGTAAAAGCTTGAAAACCCATAAATATTTTAAAAAATTAACATGGTATTAGATATGGTACCAGCAAGAGATTCAACATTCAATGAGATCAAGAAAATAACAAACCAAAATTATTTTTATGATGACATACTGTTATGAATAATGTGATCCAATCTTATAAAAACCAATTATTAATTTGTAAAATATAATGCACAGAGATATTTTCCTAAAGCACAAATCAACTGATTGTTGTATAAGTTGTATCCATTATCACATAATTTGTAATACAATTCATAGAAGTTAATTTCTTTTAACAATATGTTGTGTATGTATGTATCTTAAAATTATAATGAAATAAAAATAGTAGCAAGAGTATATACCCACTCAAAATTCTCAAAAAACAACCAACACATGTATGATTAAGAATATAAAAAATTACTCAATTAGACAAATACTTTGAAGATAATAAAGAATCAAATTAGGTTCTATTAAGCATAAAAGTATAAGAGATTAGATATTATTGAATCAAGCTTGAAATTCAAGAGATGAGTATATAAGATTAATAATAATTTTAGTATTTATTGCAAGTACATTAACTAATATAAAGATTATGTAGAATCTTTCTAAAAGCCAAAGTTTTGCAAGACAAGATTTTAAGTTTCAGGACACTTTTATTATAAACTTTTTAGACTTAGGAAAATTACAATAAATTTGTTGTTGTTATTTTATTTTTATTTATTTTATTACAGCCACATGATACATCTAAGAACACTTGCAAAACCAATGTATGTCTAAAAACCATTACTTTTTTTCATAAATAATAAGTCATTAACTTATTTTATTTTTATATATTTTTGTTCACTTAAATAATCAAGAAGGCTGTGTCATTAAATTTAAATAACATTAATAATAATAAAAATAATGAAATAATTACGCAATATTTGATGCAATGTTTGAACCAAGCTCTCCTAAAAAATAAAAATATGTATATTTAAATACATATTTTTTTTGTAGTTTTGAAATCATGGTCAATACACGTCAAGATGCAATGCAAATATGATAAAAAGAAACAAGAAAATAAAGGTATTCTGTAACCAAAGAGATGTAAAAATACAACATGCTATGAAAAGAAATGCAATACACAACCCTGAACACTATTTTCAGATTCTGATTTGAGTCATTTAACCTATTTTCTGGATTATGGGTGCAAATCTATTATAAGCCACAGTTTGTGAAGAGAAACACCTACACACACAAATATCAAGTTCGAATCATTCGCACGTCTCCCCTCGAACGCTTTGTTCCCCACGCCTCAAACTCCTTGCATGGAGCTTGCAGGCCAGCTCTGAGCCATTCGCCGAGCGGTGCCCACAGCGCGAGTGAAGAGGCTGAACTCGTCGTGACCGGTGGACATTCGTCGGCTTTACAGTCGCCACCTTTATCTTTATCGTCGTGTTCGTCGTCGTCGTCGTCATTACTGATTGATGGAGAAGGGTCGATGCCAAGCTCACACTTCTTCTGTAAGTGGCAACCCAGTTACGAAGTCGTCCTCCTTCTAGGTGTTTTAAATCGCGAGCTCGCGGCTACCCGCCGACAAGGCTTCGCTACGAGAACACAGCTTCTCTCATGGGGAGGAGGATATGTCTATTCCCCCGCGTCCGGCACCGGCATTGTAATCGGGGTAGGCGTGGGTGTAAACCGGCTTCGGCTCCATTCACTTTCACGCTCTCCGCATTGCTTCTGGGGAAAAACTAGTCTCGCAGGTGTGGAGCTGCGTCTGCACTGCCCACTGCCCCTACTCGTCATCCATGCCCGATAAAGCCCCCCCTTCCCCTAGGAAAAGATGCACTATTCGCGAGATTCAAAGCGTTGAATGATTGCCTGGTTTGCAGCGTCCAGTAGGGCGAAGCGGATAGTTCTGTTCCGCTCCGGGACAAAAGTGATTCACGGCTTTTGGCTTATTATTTGGTGGCATCCGCCCTATCCGGGTCTGGAACCCGATTGGCGTCGCCGAATCCCGTGACCATGACGAACGTTGGAGAAGCTCCGCCATGAAAATTTTCTGTGGCTGGCGTCCGAAAGCCCCGAGAAGATCAGGCATGGCAGGGCATGTCCTCCTTCCCTCCCCCTCTGCAAGGCATAGAAGAAACCTTCCCCGTCTTCGAGGCATGGAAGGAAACCCTAATTACTTGCTTCGCTTCTAAAAACCTAGTTCTAAAAGCTGCAGAAGATTCCCGCACTGCCAGCAGGGCGGATCTCGGAGTCCACGTGTGTTGTCGCACATGCTGGCCGGGCTGGGGCACGAGCCCCTCGTTACTTCATTCCCCCCCTCCCTTTTTATTGTAAATCTATTAAAATAATTAAATATCAATGTTATTATGTATATATAAATTCATAGATTTAATGAAAATAATATGAGCTTAACTACGAGTTATTTTTTTGGGTCTTTTGCAAATTCGATTAATACATGTCATACTAAGATTTTAATTATCAAGTAATCTCACGACTTGCATTCGATTTTTTTAATTATAAAAAAAATATCACAAAATTGAGACTAAAATAATTTTGCAAAAAAAATAAGTGAAAGGTTCACTATTTTAGTTATAGAAGTATATACTTTATAATATAGAGTTAAGGATTTTTTTTTAAAGATATAAAATATAGTTATGTCATGTGTTCAATTCTAAAATTTATATAAAAATGTACTTTAGCTTTTAATGGTTATGGTGTAAAATAAAATATATATCTATATATATATATATATATATATATATATGTTACTATTACACTATCATATTTTGTAACTAGCCAAATTAAAGAAAATAATCATTCTAAAATATGTTCATCAAAAGATACTATAATTTCAGTAAAATTTAATTGACATAATTTTATAAATTTTATTTATATAATTATTTAATTTCTTTATTCATATAATTAATTTAGTTTTTTATTTATATAATTATTTTAAAATTTAATTTATATTAAAGCATCTAAATCACATGTTGTATTTTTTGATAATTTAACTTATAATATTTATTATTATTATTTATTTCAATTTTTGTTAAACAATTGTTATCATAAATTAAATGATTATACAAACTTTCTCTTGTTATAAGGAAAAAAAAAAGATGTCATTAGTTAACATATAGTTAAAATAATAGATATTTGACTTTTTTTTTTTTTTTTTTTTTTTTTATCAATTTAGTAATAATGTTTACTTCTAAACTAGTCCACAATGATTTATGTAACAAAGTTGTTAACAGTTTTTGTGGTAGTAGTTGATAATATGTTGTTAATAGAAATAGATTTAATATGTATATATATATATATATATATATATATATATAATATTTTTAGATATGAATTAATTTCTTTATAAATAATCACATTTTAGTTATATTTATTAAATTTAATCAGTTTTATTTTATTGCATTGTTTTGTGGAAATAACAAACTCCATAAATGTTTGTTCATTTTTAAATTTTAATTAAATTATTTTTAAAATTTTAAAACAGATATTAATAAACTATGAAAATATCCTTGATTTTTTAAAATTATTCAACTTCGATTTTGATCATGAAAGAGCAGACCCAAATATTGCATCAAGCTAAGAACCAAAAGTAAATCTTAGTATATATATATATAAGTATGTGAGTGGATGTGTTTGTGTATGTCTGCGTATATGTTTTTGTACAAATGAAGTTTGTTTTAGTAATTGAATTATAAGATCTAAATATAATAATTGAAAATATTTTAAGAAATAAACGTAATGGTTGATAAAAATTTAACACAGCAATATTTTAGGTAATTTAAATTTAAACTTAATTCTTTGTTTGAAAGAAATTCAAAATATAAGAAAATATTATTCTTTTTGAATTTTTATAACAACCTACATAAAAAAATATTAAAGAATTTTTTATTTATTAAATTGAAATAAGTATAAAATATAAATAAAATGAAAGCAAAACCATAATTCTTTTTTAAAAAATTTATAATTTAAAATCTTTATCAGGATTTGTTCTAAAAAATAAATATAAAATTTAAAAAAATATATTTATACTTTTTTCTTTTTCTTTTACTTTTTCATTTGAATACATTTATTGAGGTCACTATATAAAAAATATATCTTAATAATATTCTTAATAGAATTTATAACAAGTCTAATAAAAATATGTTTAAATTATTTTTTATATTATATTATCAAATATTTATATCTTTCTATTTTCTTTTTCTATTTTTAGAATAAGACGTTAAAATATTACCAACTTTTAATTGGCTAAAAATTATGTAAAAAATATAAAAAATATAAAATAATAATACATAAGAAGTAACTTTTAAAAAAATGAGATAGTATTTGTATGAAATTCATACATATTGTTGAATTTCTCTTTGCATATTGCTATTACTTCATTAAATCCCTCCACAAAAATTCCTTAACATGCTTTTTAATGAACTAATCTTATGAAGATTTTTTGTTTGTTTGTTTGTTTGTTTGTTTGTTTGTTATTTATTTATTTTATTTTTTTACAATCCTCAATTTATGTAATGTTAAATAACATAAAAACTTGTAAAATTATTTATTTAAAAAATATTTTTTATAATTATTTTATTTCTTAATTACAGTATTTAAATATAGGAATATCAATCTAGTCTATCAATCAAAAAATGATCAGATCTAAAAATGCTTAATAGTTATATAGTTTACTGAAAGTTTTCTGGAAAACGTTTAGAGAAAATATTGTAATTTTATTTTTTTGGTACTATTTTAATAAATTAATTTTAGCATGATTTTTCTCTAAATAAGAAAATTTCAAACTACTAAACTATAATCATCCACAATCTAGTCTACTTTGAAAATTAACAAGATGTGACAGAACGTCAATCGGAATGAAAAAGAAGATGTATGGTTCAAATATGTCTATTTAAAAGATATATTAGGTAGCACATTTCTAATTTTTTTTTGTATAAATAAGTGGAATTATAATTCTTTCTAATAAAATTGGCGTTTTCAAGAATTTATTGTAAAAACTTATATCCAAAATATGTATTTTAAGTTTATCTACAATATTTTTGTAACATGCTTAGTAATTGTTTGTTTATTTGGATTTAATATTTATATTAAAAATATTTTCAAAATCAATGATCTATACATATAAATGTACTCAGATATAATATTCTTTAGAGCAACATTACAAAAGTGTTGACAACAATTTATGCTGAATTATTTATTATTATATTAACTATACTTATTTTTTGAGTTATGTAAAATCTGAAGATAAAATATAAGACAAACTCTAAGACACAATTAAATTTAACAATATGATATCTTATTATTTTAAGAATTCATAATTGATTTTTTTTTTTTGATAATTTCTAAACTTATCCAAAAACACATAACAACCTTTAAGATATATATATATATATTTTAATGTATCTATAAAAAATGGTTAAAACAAAAGTAAGGTTTTTAATATGAATCACATTATTATTTTAACAAAAAATTGTTTAAATGTTAGATAGCATACTTTTAAATTCAAACACAATCGAGGAAATTAGATTTGTTCTAAGCATCTTCTAAAATAGGTTATTCAAGTGCCAACTTAAAGATATTATCCTTATCTGTATGTTTTAAGACAAAATGAAGGAATTTTTGCATTTAGAAAGATTCATTTAATCAAGATTTTAACCAGCTGAAAGACAAAATAATGCTTAATTATCAAATAAAAATTTACTACCAAAATAAAATACATTACTTTGATTGAAACTATAAAAATATTATGATTAAAATATAATATAAAATTTGAAAAATATTTGTAAATGTAATCCAACTTCTATTTATAATTTAGAAAAAAAAATTAAAAAAAAATACAAGTTCTTTGCCAAAATTGCTCATATGTAAGAGAATAATTGAACATTTATGCCAAACAAAGATAAAACAAAAATATGCAATTCTACTATTTGATTTTTAAAAAAAATTAAAAAAAACATTTTAAAGAGTTCAAAGATGCTAATTTAAAAATAAAATTAAATCAATTTTTATAATCATTTATATTCAAAAGTTAAAGATTTAATTAGTTTCTTCATTAAGGTTAAGACCAAGATTAGGCATAGGAAAAATGTTTCATTAAAAAGTATATATAATGTTATACTTATATATAAAAAACTTATATGCTACTTATAATCCCTTTTCATAAAGGTTCCAAAGAGTATATTAGTACAATGTATGTCCTATTTGGGGAGAATTTATAATATCTCATACATTATTTTTTAAAAGTTCCGAAATTTAGAATATAATAAAAGAATCTAAGTGAATTATGTATTTAATTAAAATTTAGTAAAACAATCCTATAATTTATAAATAACTTTTATAAGTTTATTATTTTGTTTTCGATTGCATAATATTTAGGTTGTAAAAGCTGTAAAGTATCCAAATTAATATCTTTGCAAGAAAAGCTAAAAAAATATTATTATTCTTTTTTAAATAATTAAAGTTAAAATTTAAATTCTATATGCTAAATTAAAAATTAAAAATTTAAAAAAATATGAAAATTAAAATATATTATAATTAAGAATTCAAAATAATTTAAAATAATCAATTTATTAAATTAAAATTATATATATATATATATATATATATATATACATACATACATTACCTATCATATAATACATCTATAAAAATAAATTCTTAATCTTATATAAAATATAGTTAGAAAATCATGTATGTAATATTAAATTAAATAAAAAAAAATTATATAAAGTTTCTACTCAAGAAAAAAATCTAATAAAATAAATAACACAAAAGAACTATCTTGTTGGTATTTAAATATATATAGGTTGAACTTATTCAGAAATTTTTATTAGTAAGATTATCAAATAATTATCTAATTTTTTCAAGTTTACCTATCTATGATATTTTTATAATTTGTAAGTTTTTTTAAATTTTTATTTTATAAAAAATACCACATAAATTCACTAAATTATCTTTTATATTTACTCATTTGGATTATTCATTAATATACATTATTAAAATTTATCAATTTGAGTTATTAAAGATTTTATACACCTTAGAGATTTTCAAAGAATTATCATTGATATACATATTTACCTAAATTTAAAAGAGATAGGTAGAATTAAGTAGAAGTAAGTAGAAGTAAGTGGATTTGATAATATCTTGTAGAAAGCTTCTTAAATGCTTCATAGACATAGATTTGACTTTATGTGTATTTGTAAGTGATTATTAGATTAAAAATTTGGTCAACAAGTTGGTCATATTTAGTAAAAGTTTGCCATGTAGCACACATGTAAAACTTGACTTGCAAGTTAGACACGTACTAAAGGTCCTATAGAATGTTGCCACATTGCTTCTAGTTAGATAGCATGTATAGAAATAAGAGTAAAGTTTTCTTTATTCTTATTAAAAAAAAATTTGTTTTTAAAATTATTTCAAGAATCTCTAGTGTTTTTTTTTGTAATAAAAGTTATTTTAGTTTTAATATTATATTATTTTTGAGTAATTATCTATTTTTTTAGTAACAAAAGAATGTATTATCCTTTTGGTTGTTTGTGATTTATGTCATTGATAGTTTGACAAGAGTGTTAATTTTTTATTTTTATTTTTTCTAGAAGTGAGTGGATTATATTTAATTTTTTTTTATCGTGCTTTGAAGATTGTAGACTATTTATCTTAAATTAATATTTTTTAAAATTTTTTTTCTTAAAAAAATTAAACTATCTTTCTTTGTAAATTTTTTTTATTGAATATTAGAGGCTGCAAATTACCTTCTTCTAATTTGAATTGTAGATATATTAAAATTATTTATTATCGAAATAATATAAAAAATTATAGATGCTATAATTATCAAGGATCTATTAGACTTTTTGTTAGATTTAGTATTGTCACAAATAGGAGTAAATGAAAAACTTCACTCAATAGCTTTTCATTCCCAAAACACTTCAACAACTAAGATTAATTATAAGATCTACAACAAAGAACTTTTTATAATGGTGGATTCATTTTAGGAATGACACTATTAACTCAAATGCACTTCTAATCTAATTTATGTTTATACAAATAAAAAGAACCTCTAATATTTTATGTTTTTATATGTTCTAAATTGTTGCCAAGCCTATTAGAACATGTTTTTGTTAAGATTTAAATTTAAGATCATGTATTAATCAAAAGAGTAACAATTTTTTCCAAAAGCCTTTTATAGATATTCTTATCTTGAATCAAAAGAAGGAAATACAACTTTAACCAATAACAAATATTATTTTTGAAGCTAGAGCAATTTTATCTTTGAGAAATGAAATTAATATTGATTGTTGATACAACTTTTTTTAAGCAAGCTCAATCAAGTGAATCCATTTGATGGCTTCAAGTGTGGAAGGTAGTTAAAGACTTTGTATAATCATGTGATATTTGTTTAAGACCAAAAACTCCTCGTCACAAATCTTTTGGATTTTTCAAACCACCACATATGTAAAAAAATTCTATGTTTTTTATTTATTTATTTATTTATTTTTAATATTTCTATAGACTATAATATTGATCTTTCAATTTTAAATTCATGTATCTTTATATTTAAAATAGTAGGTCATTTCACCAATATGAAATATTTTGTACTATATACAAAGACTATTACATGTGAAGCAATAGCTAAAATATTTTTTGAAAATATTTATTACTATTATAGATTATTTATAAATAATATATTAAATAAAATATTTAATAAAAAAAATATATAAAACAAAATAACTCTTATAAAAAATATAATATATTTTTTGATTTTAAAGATTTTATGTTCACAACCATATAAATCTAATCCATCAATCAAGATCAATTAAATTTAATAATATGATTAATTTCAAAAAAAAAAAAAAACATTGTATTTATTTATATTATATTATAAGTTGTATTATTTTCTATTAAATTCAATCTCTATCTCTATGTGAATTACCAAAGGAATAACTTTTGTCTTTTTTTGTGGTTCTTTATTTGCTTTTTGACAATCTTGTTTAATATGTCATTACTTTGAATAATAAGAACACTTCAATTTGCTAGTCTTTTTGTTTATCTTAGATTCAAATTTTACCATAACCTATCCTTGTTAGATCTTTGATCTATCACTCTACATATAACTATCAGATATTTGTCTTCATAGTTTAATTTGTTCTTTATTTCAGTACACAACATAGTTATAATGACATTGTTAAGTTCTATTGTATCATTTCCATATAACATAATTGTAACTATATGCTCATAAGATATAGACAATAATCTCAATAAAATAAAATAAAATAATCTTATAATCATCAAATTTTAATTCTATATTTGTAAGCCTATAAATAATTATACTAATAATATTAAGTATTTCATGATACTTCAACTTTTCTTCATTTGCAAAGTGTGTAGTTATTGTTTTTGGATAGAATTGAATTGTCAAGAATTTTTACATGTATAGGCTCTTTAACTTCGTTTAAAATTTAAGTACTATAGTTTTGTTTTTAATATTATATAATACTTCATGTACTAAACATGTTCAATTGTATTGCAAATCTTTAGTTGATATTCTTATATTTTTGATTAATCTTTTTTGGATATTTGTCGAACATCCTAGTTAGACCTTACTTACAAAGAGGTTATTTACATTTAACTACCACAATTTAATGTTGATCTTTCTATCAAAAAATATACCTCAATTTTTATAATAATATTTTGGTTTAAGCTTTAATATCTATTTTTTAAAACTTCAATAATTATTAAAATAATAAAAAAATAAAAATAATAATATACACAATAAAAACAATAATATACACATGTAAATGTATATGTACTCAATATAAATTTGAAATTTGGAAGAAACACATCTAAGTAATGTTTTAAGTAAAAATTTGGCATACCATCTATAATTTTTGTATAAAGGTCCATAAAATCTTATATAGTATGATTATAGAATTTATTATAATATCCTTTAAAAATATAAAACTATCATAATATATATATATATATATATATATATATATATTATGATAGTTTTATATTTTTAGATATATATATATATATATATATATATATAATGAATTATTATCTATCTTTGGAATCTCCGTAACTTAGAAAATTAAATAATAAAAAATAAATTTATAACACCTTGATGTTATTTCATTTGTTAATATTTTTTTCTTTCTTTTTCGTTATTTTCAATATTTTTTCTTACATTGTTATTAAAATTGGTTGTTCAAAAGATATATTTATAACAGCCATATTTAAATTATAATCTTATTTATTTAAATATGTCACTTAAAGTAATATATTTTTCATATGTAATTTTAAAATGTATGCTTATAGATTCTATTAGCTTTTTAATATTCAAAACAAATACACTTATTTTATCTAGATGGCATTTTTTGTTATTTGAAATATAATTTTATAAAAATAGATGCCTAAAATATCTATATGTTTAAAGTTTTAAACTTACAAATCAATAAATATTCAAATAATAAAATTTTTTTAATTATATAATTTGATGATATTTTGGTATAATTTAGTGTATGTATATATGTATGTATATATTTTAAAAAAAATAGTGACTTACGTATTAAGTTTCAAGCCATTAATAATTATTTTAAAATTTTAAAATGTTTATATATTATTTTGATCAACATAACAATGTCAATATTTGTTTTACATGTATGGCTTGGAAAGAATTTAATTTGGAACAAAGTTATCCTTATTTTTTTCCACAGTTCAAATTTATTTACAATTCTTTTATTACTAATACACACATATTTTATATTAAGTTCAATATGCTACAATATGTGATTAAAAAGTAATCCTAAGAAAAACAAAATGTAAGTTGAACTAACAATCCCAAAAATGTGTTCAGACAAAAACGGATGTCATGGTAAAACTCATACTTTTATTACTGAAAAACACAAGTTGGATTGTCATTGAGCAATTAATTTCTGACACATTTCAACTCCAACTGTTCCTAACCATATCTTAAAACGTCATGCCACACAAAAAGTCAACCCAATTAACCAACAACAAAATAGCATAATTAATATAAAATTAAATTTAAAAAATGATTGTTTAGGGCTTTCCCCATCAAAACAAGCTTTCTCCAAATGTCCATTACCAAGTGGGCAAATGAAGGGAAAGAAGTGTCACTAACTATGCGATTAAGGAATCTTTCTTTAGCCACTCTAGAGTTTACAAAGCACCCGTGATGACTAGGATGGACCCCCTGGGGCCACAGTGCGCGAGCACGTTGGCAAACTGGGACCTAAACCCGAGGGCTCGTCCAGGTCATCACCTCGCGGTGCTTGCCTGGCCGGACACGTGGCACGAAGTCAACAAAGATCGAGATAGGGCTAAATCCTGCGTAGGTACGAGACCGTATTGCGCGGGGTACAAGGCAAACCTTCGGGTACAAATACAGGCCAGCTGGAGTCTATCTATCCCGCCCCATGTGATGCCACGTAGATATTGGTTCCTCCCGCATGTGCCTATGATACGATCCGACGTGGCCTTACTGGGTCCTGAAGCTCCTCCTCACCGCAGCGGATGGGCCTCTCCCCCGCTTCAAACCAGGTTTTGAGACCGAGCTTTCAAATAAATAAGCAATTACTGGATTCTATTAGGTTTGTTTTGTTTTGTTTTTTTTTTTTTTTCGGTGAGCGTTTGTTCTCTATTTTAGTTGGAGGCTGTTGGAGACAGACAGTCTCCATGTTCCCGGCTCGCCAATATTAGGCCAAGACACACATATTCGAAGGGGAAGATGTCCTTCGAATATGGCAGAGAAAAACATTCTTAAAAAGCATTCCGCTCACACTTTTTGCAAGTTGTTCGAGAAATCTATTTTGGGAAAACGCCCGCACTCCCCGTCTGGCTTCATCCGGACGAACGGGCTAGAAAATTGGGGTAATGCTCTCGCATGTATTTTGAGTGACGTGATTTCCGATCGCCAGCTGGGGTTCGCAAAAGAGAAATCGTGGTGGTGCAGCTCGGCTTCGTGCTCCCGTAGATTTCCTCCACCAGAAATACATTTCATGTATTGGGTTTGTCTGGCATCTGAAGAGACTTCGGCAACCCCTCGAGCCTTCCCCCGATTACTTCGACATCGTCGTTTCAATCAAAACCTTCGTAAAAACAAATCCTAATTCGGGGCATGCTCATCGTGAATGATGCCACTAATTGACTAAATTGACAAAACAATTATGATTATAATAAGTATAAAAAGATTACGCTTTGATTGTGTAACCTTCTTCGAATTTGAGTGGTTGGCAAATGCTGGTAGAAGGATGGAACATTCCATTTTAAAAGCAACTCTTGATTTGAAGTTGTGCTGTTTATTGGCAATGAGAGTAGAAAAATGAAGTGGGGAGTTGAGTGTATGGTCCACTTAAAACACACATGACTCTGCCCAGCTGTCCAAACTTGGCTAATCATTGCATCACAAAATAGTGCACTATATTTACAATGAAATATTGTACCTTTTCATAATAAAGTATATAATTAGTCGTTTGATGTTTGGATCTTACTTTACAACGAATGCTTAGTTCAACGAAAAATGTACGAAAATCATAAGTTATTAGATGCAACCTTTAATTAAAAAACATTTCAATCAACATAAACATTTTAAAGCTCTCCAGCAGTTTTGAGCATAAACTACACACAAGCAAATGAACCACACCGTGAAAGTCAAAACAAGCAATGCTTTGAAATAAAGTAATATATTATTGCGTGAGTTGATGCACAACGGTGTTTCATTTTTCAGATTTTCAAAACAAATACGCAACAGAGAGAATATCATGTATTCCTACACGTACAACTTTAAGACATGTGATCAAAAGTGAATAGGCAGAAGAATAAAATTGAATACTATAGATTAATTACTTCAAATAATAATACGAATCTGACAGACACTTCTATAATAATAATAATAATAAGGTTCGCATGACTGCAAAACCCCACTCTTACTCATACTCACCACCACTACAAAAAATGAAACAATGCAAGAAATAACCCACTTTCTAAGATACATTTAGCAAGGAAAGATCCCTAATGACTCATCAAAGTAATATAAAACAAATATAAAAGAATTAAGGGAGAGAGAGAGATTGGGCGCCAGCTGCCGACACTGGGAGCGAGGTAGCGTTCCCCAGTTTTTACTCAACGTTCCCATTGTTCCCCTAACGAAGAGCACAGACAATTAGAGGGAGGACCCTTTTGTGGAGGCTTCGGGTTCTAAAATCACGGGCTGGGCCGGGAAATGATTGGACCGGGGGGGAAAAGGTGGGGGGTCCGAAAATTAGGGCAGAGGTGGCTCTTGTGGGGCGACTACAGCCATTCTTCCAGCTTCCAGATTCTGCACTTGTGATGTTGCCGAGTGTCCCACTCACCCCTTTCAATTCCAAATGTCTGCAGGGAAGGGTGTGGATCGCCTCGAATCATTCACAAAAAAATTAAAAAGGCAACTTCCCCAAAAAACCCAGATTAAAAAGCATGGGAATATCAAAAGTATAAAGACAAAAGTCAAAAGTAGTAGTAGTAGTTGTGGAGCAGAGACGAACCCAACAATAACTAATACTACGCGGAGCCTGCAATTACCCGAAACCCTTGCCTCTTCCAGCTTCGTGGGTTGGATGAAGGTGTGACCTTTGAATTACATTTATTAAAAATTTAAATTTTTTTAAAAATCCCATTTCATGTATCTTATTATTTATAATACTATTTTCAAGTGTTCAAAGTTTCATTTAAATGTTAGAAGATTGGAGTTTTTATTTTTATTTTTTTTATGTTTGATTGTTTTTGAGTATTTGTGTTTGTTTGATTTTGTTATATGACCTGGATCCAGAAATAAAGCATTTGTTTGAAATAATAGACACTGGAGTAAGCTTGTCAATGCACACACAAAGTATCAAGTTATGATTTAATGTCTTTGGGCAAGTTTGTTTTTGCAATAGTGAAGGTGGGTGTGAACAATATATATATATATATACAATTAAAGGTTTTGGAAACACTATTTTTCAAATTACATCAATCAACCTTTATAGGGGCATTTCATGGCATTATAAGAAAAAAACAAAGTAAAAGAAAGTTTGTAACATAATACACTCTTAATGAATGTAAAGAATAAAATTGTGACTATTTTTACATATATGTGTGACAGTTACATTATATCGGAAAACCAATTCTACTAAAACAATTACGTGTTATTTTTAATTGTTGTGTTATTTACACTTTTTAAAATTATAAAATTATAAAAAATAATTAGATTCAATTGGAGATTCAGAAATTTATTTATTAATATTTTAACCTTTTCAACATACTAAAAATTTAATGTGACTTTATTTAAACCACTGATTATGATTTTTTTCCAACTTCAGCACCGATTGATTGCAGAGGACTTTTTCTTAGAATATTGTAATCATGCTAGGATTCAATAAACATCATGCAATGAGTATCCATAAATGAGAAGAGTATAGAATAAAAATAATTACGTAAAAATGGTTAAAATTAACGAATCAACCCCAATTTTCTTGTGACCACCAATGTATAAATGGCGAGTGTAAAAACATTGGCTTCAAATTTTCTAATAAAAAATAATCGTTTTCATAAATTGAATATGCTTTACTTTTGTTCTTTACATGATAATGATGTTATTCAAAAAATCAATTAAGTATTATGGACACATCATTTTGTTTTGAACACTTGATATGCATGATATTGATCCTGGTTTTATTACAAATGTTTTACAGTGAACAAGTTTGAGTATTTTATTCCTTTGATGTTACCTTAGATTTCTCCTGCTAATAATTGATTTATCATCTTCAAACCTGGGAATAGAAGAAATTGGTCTTTCTAGAACATATAGTTAAATTCTTAATAATCACTGAAGAAGGAAGATAATTGTACTTATTTTCTACTGTATTTTTAATAATTTTTGTAAGCTATGTAAACAATATCAATACTAAAATCATTACAATTATATATCATTCTAACTTTCATGACATTTTTTCTCATTAATTATATGTCAATGCACTTGACATGTGCTTAATATTTTAAATATGAGAAAAACATTCATTTATAGAATTATAATAACATGTGCATACAATAACAATAGTAATAATAATACTCAAAAAATACCTCATTAAAGTTCTCATGTTGATTATTGCATTGAATAATAAGTTGTGCAAATGGTAGGCAAATTTTATTTGTATTCTAAAATTGAATGCTTAATATAGTTACTTAAGTATCATTCAAGAAGTTTGCAAATTGTTGATTGTAACTAGAAAAATAAAATGCTATAAGGTCTCCAAGTATATTTAAAATACAATTTGACTACTAGTTTAATTGATTATTAATTTAAATTACAAACCTACTGAATAGTTTAGATAGTTTATATTAGGTTGAGGCTACATACACACCTCAAATTGCTATATACATATCTAAGAAAATAGAGGCATTTAATTGTCTAGTTTGTTAATTTGATCTAGGACTTATGTTCAAATAAGGAAGAGGAAAAAGAAGTCATCTCTAAATCTATTTTTAGGAGATAAGCAAGGTAGCTAATTAGAGGCCTTGACAACACTTACACACATAATGGAGGTGTATGTATTGCGATTTGGGGTGTGCATGTAGCTTGAGCCTTTATGTTATCATTTAGAATTCTTATAACATATGATCATATATAATTATATATTTATATGTTTATTTATTATTTGATATAATATAGTGTCATGTGCATATTTGTTTTGTACTCAAGAATGATAAAAGTTGTAGTACAATATCTTTATTTTATTTTATTTATAGAGATAAATAAAGTGGAGAAAGGTTGTTTTGGAGCTTTTAGAGTTAAAAAAAGTGATGAATATTTTGCTTTATAAATAACTCAAAAGAATGTATTTAATTACTACATATTGTAATAGAATTATCAAGGCTTGACAAACAAATTGTGTGACTTTGTTGTGTGTCTTCACAAGCCATTATCCAAGTAGAAACAACAAAAAATGAACTTCAAGAGAAAATTTGGATAGAAAGTTGTGGTTTCATGAGTAATAATCAAATCAAGCAAAGTATGTCATGCCTCCATCAATTTTGAAGTGACTGTACAATTTTTCTAAAATTTTGCATATATTCAAAAAAGATTCAACAACACCAAATCAATCTTGCAAAACAATGAAGAACTTGAATGACTTTAACACATGTTAAGAGGAACAAGCTACAAACAAAATGATGTGAATGGACTTAGGTAAGTAAATTCTTACGACAAATTTGAATACAGACATTGAATTTTTTTGTAAGAGGACATAAAACATAAAATATATTTATTCAACTTCACTCTGACTTTTCTTTAGGCTAGAAATACACTTAAGTTTTTAATTGTATCAAAGAAAAGGTTCACTAGTGTGTTTTGTTTATTTATTTCACGAATTGAAACAGTTGCCATTGAAACCAAAAAACAAAGAATATCGTCACCGAAAACAGAAAATCTCGTCGACGAAACCACAACTTCGTCAGGTGACGACAAACAATGCCATCTGCGGCGGGGTTGCTTAGTGTGATATTCCAAGTACCATTGGACACTCCGATCCCGACCACCACAGTTGCGAAACTACTTCGGCGACGAGAGAAAGAGAGCGAGCGAGAGAGAGCGCGAGACGGAATTGCCGGAGATTGTTGGGTTTAGGCAGGGGATTGTCTGCGCGCACGACGCAGCAATAGATTCGTCCGAAGAAGTAAGTCACCCGGGGCAAAGGAAGGACGGGGAAGGAAGGGGGGATTCAGGAGATTGTTCGGGAACGCGAAAGGAGAGTTGCGAGTTGCGAGTTGCGAGTTGGTTGTTCTGACACAGATGAATGGCACCACCACGCGGAGCGACATCGCAAGAGGGGCCACAACCATAATAATCATGCCCTGCAGCAGCAGCGAGACAAGCAAGCTAGCTAGCAAGCAAGCCTTTCCTTTACTTTTACTTTACTTTCCTACTTTACTTTTACTTTTACTTGCTTGAAAGGAAGGAAGGAAGGAAGGAAGGAAGGGAGGGAGGACAAGCGGCAATTTGAATCTTGCCATAAATAAAAATCTACTTTGAATCCAAATCCCAGCTTGAATCTACGACCGTGAATCTCCCTAATTTAGGAACCCGGCATCTACCTCTGGAATCGAGCGAGACGCGCCCACCTGCTCCACCCAGCCCCCTCTCCTCGCTCGCCCACCGGCTCGGTCGGGAGGTAGGACCGGATATGCCCGGTAGGTCCGAGAGAGTGCAAGTATAAAGAGAACGGCGCTTGCAACTGCCGTGTTCGCCCTCTTGCATAGCCCCCGTTCGTCTCCTCCTCCTCGGTCTCCGTCTCCGTCTATCTGCGTGCTTGCTTCCGTGACTTTCCGCAATTGGATTCACAGTTTCCGATTCTTCAGCCGGCGTTGCTCAGCGTCTGCCTCATCCTTTGCTCCCTGCCGCTGCGCAATTTCTGTCCCATTTGATGCCTTGAAGCTCCTGTGGGCACTTTTCGGCGTTAGTTGTGAGAGAGAGAGAGAGAGAGAGAGAGAGAGAGAGAGTTTAGAGGAGCATTTGATGGAAGTTGCGAAGTGTTGGTGAAGAGTTTTTGCATGGTTGGGTTGGTGCAAAGGGGATGACCTTGCTTCATGAATGGAGATTGATAACTGGGTGGTGATGCGAGTATGAGTGGAGTTGACTGACGAAGATAAAGTGTTAACGTTGCACTTTCAGCGGGTGTGGGGTGGGAAGCATCGTGCTGACGTCTTGCTACTATCCTGTGTATACCCTGTGCTTTGGTGGATGCGAGAGGCAGTGCTTCTGGTGGCTCAAGTGATCATGATGCGGGACGCGTTCTAACTTCAGGTGCAGGTCACGAAGCCGCTGCTGTTAGGGGTTTGTGTCTTCCTTTTTCCTTCTCCTTCCCTCCCCTCCCCCTTCAGTGACATGGATTGTGATGATCTGTGACTTTATTATCTACGGGAAATGAGAATCAGGCGTGCTGGTGAGCGCTGGTTTTGCAGTGGTTCAGTGAAATTGAGGACACTGTTTACAGTTTAGGGACACTTGTTATGTTATTTGTGGTTGGGGTTACTCTGCTTCTCAGAAATTTTTGAATGTCGCAATTATCGCATTTGGGGTTTCCAAAGAAGACGAACTGTTGAAATAGTCCAGATTTGTATTCAGTCTCTGTTTCCCGCCTCGAACGAGATGTGTAGGATTGCAACTCTGAACCCGTCAGCACTGCTGTCCCTGATATGTAGGCCGCTTGTGCTGAAATGCTGGTCTACCCCATCTCCATTTACTCAATTCTCTAAGATTACTGTTGTCGCTCATCATTCAAGATGCAGTTTGTTGTTCAAGTCTTTAAGAAAGTCTCATAGACGGCTTAGTGGCTACGGCAGTAATTTTCGTTTCGATAGCTGAATCACGGACCTAAAGTTCATTCACAGCTTGTTTTCAAGCTATTATTTTCCAACATTACGAGTTGGAAGAGGTTGTGATCTTGTAGTGGGATGTGGCGAGTCAAGGAGCTGTCCTCCTGTAGTTGTCGTCCCTCGGAAATTTGACCGAGTAACTAATTGCATTTGGACGTTGTAGTTCTGCAGAAGCTGTTCTTATCTGTAGCAGCTAGACAGAAATCTTGGGTCTGCAATGTGTTGCTAATGGTGTTGTTTTCTCACGACTCTTGGTTTGGCAGGAGTTCAGGTGGTGTGGCGATTAACTTTGTAGTCGTGGGGATTGAGAAGTATGGGTTGAGTAGTGGCTTGGTTGTTCACTTGACGTCAAAGGTTTCGACAGTCTCGGGTGGCTCTCTCGGCAGATTGCATTGCAGTTAAATATTTTGAAGCTTTGCTGAATCTTGGGGAGTTTAAAGCTGTTCGAAACAAAGCGAAGCTTGTTCTTGAGCTCCTTTACTTCAACTTGAGGAGGAGACCCGTTTGGGTAGTGCGGGTATGAGGCTGGACAAAAACGCCACGTCGGTTGCGTCCTCCGCTTCCGAGAGCCTTTGGGGGGTGGGACTATTACAGTCTCGGGAAAGATCGCCACTTTCTTTGACAAGAATAGTCGACCGTGAGAGGGAGGAAGGACGTCGGAGGGAGGAGAACAGGCGCAGAGAGCAAGAGCGCGAGAGAGAAAAAGAAAGAAAAAGGGAGAGCAAAGTATATAGTCGAGATGGGCGGTCTCAAATTACTCCAGTCATGGCTTTGGCCCCTCCATCTCCAACTTTCACTTTACCCCCTCCAACTTTCAGCGTCGGATATGCTCTGACTTCCAAGAAGATTAAAAGCTTCGTGCAGCCCAAGCTAGAAGAACTTGCAAGGTACATAGCACCTTTGCGTTAACCACCATTAATGGATGACGGTAGTATTGGATCTGGTATTCAGAAATTTTTGATTACAGGCACTCGTTATCGCTACTCTGAGTGTAATATCAACTCAATTAGTTGAAGCACGCGTTCCGGTTGTCGTTGTGTGTAATTAATTTTTATTCATTAATTATCTATGAACCAGTTCCACGTGACCTGCAGTAACGTCATTTATCAAAACTTTTAGAGGCACTTCACCAAATATGCTGATCGTACAGCTGAGCTCAGCAGTAATTCCTACTATTAGACTTAGGATGTGAGTCTTGAATATTCTTTGACATGGGGGTTTTCCGCAGGTCCAAGGGGATTTCACTTGTAGCAATAGATCGAAGCATACCGCTGACTGAGCAAGGGCCCTTCGATGTCCTTTTACACAAGGTTGGTTTACAAGTCCTGTACCATGTGAATTTTCCTTGACCCAGAGTGGACAAGCATACGCCTTTTCGTAGTACCAGACTTTGTGTGCATCTTCATACCTTGCAGTGGCCCATCTCAAAGTTCAGTGCCGGGAGTATAATTCACTTGCAGTAGTCTTGTTGTGAAAATTAATTAGCTGATGTCAATCGACTAAGTATCTGTCATTCCCAGATTCTTATATGCCGTGTCAGAAAGTAGTGACCTTTCGGATCCAAATCTCCTAAATTTACGTTTTCAGACAATGAAAAATTGGTGAGAAACTTCTTTTCCTAACAAGAACGTTGGCTTTGTTTTGTTCGACGTATTTACAGAGCACAGGGAAGGAGTGGCGCCAGTCGCTGGAGGTGAGAGTTGAAAGACCTGAGGGAGATGGAAGGGAGCTTGGTTGCCTATGTCTTCTCGCTTCTGCTTAGCCAGCGTTAGGCTTTTGGAAGGTCCAAAGGATGATAGCCTCTCTTGTGTACCTGTCTAGAATTTCGTATAAAATATCAAAGAACTCTACAAGGTTTTAATATCGAACATTCACTAGCAGTGCCGGGCTGCAAGTTACACGAGCCACAGAGAGAGTAACTTGCAGCCCGGCAGCATAGTCATGCTGTCGGAAATTAAGATCGACAGTCCTTTGGAATTAATCAATGAACCTTGGGATTTTACTTGGATTGGTATTGAATAAGTTGTTAGGTTTGTGCCCCATGAGGGCGGTCAGTCTTATCTGTGAAACGGCAGATCGTCATACCTGCATTCCGTGTGGTGACCCGATGATCAGGATGGTTTGCACCCTGGTTGTGCTGTGTGTATGAACCGTAGCATTCATTCCTAAAATCTGTGGTCGGTGATAGGTCGAAGACATCCGCATAGCTCTGGTTCAAAGACGATGTTCCTGGGGTATAATGGGACTCACGTAATGTGTTAATGTGAAGAAGGTAGTTTGAGTATGTAATGTTTCTAATCATGAAGGTCGTCGTCTGTGTGACTCCGGCGGTATATTGAAATTCTTTGATGATGTCTGCAGGACTACAAGAGATTGTATCCGGATGTAGTGGTCCTGGACCCTCCAGAGGCAATTCTGCAGTTGCGTAACCGCCAGTCCATGCTGCAGGATGTTGCGGAGCTAGATATGAGCGATGCTGGGGGTAAGTTCTGTCATCTTATGTACTGAGCCCCTCCCCCTAGGATATGGAACCCCAACAACCTATGATCATGAAAAAAGAATATAATGCGTATTGTGGGCAGATAATTTATTTCAGTTTCCACCATCTGTTTGCAGGGTACAAATGAACCAACAGACCCTCAGACACATCTATAATTGCGGGTAGGTTGTGTGCAGACCTACCTGAACTTTTTTAATCATTTGTGCTCAACAACCTTGTTGTTTTGAACTTTCCTGATTGAGAGTACGTCGTGGATGTATTTCAGGTTACGTGGGGGTCCCAAAACAGCTAGTGGTCACTGGTGATGCAACGTCGATTCCAGCTGCTGTCTCCGAAGCTGGCCTTAAGCTTCCATTGGGTAAGCGTTGTACAACTAAACATAAGTCAATGAACTCTCAACAATTTATCGAGTAGGTAGTAGCAAAAAAGCGTGTTTGCCATGTAGATTACAATGTGGTTATCATGACTCCTGACCTTTCCATGTGTGCTTGTGTATGTTTGAAGTGGCAAAACCACTGGTAGCAGATGGATCCCCCAAGTCACATGCGATGTCTCTGGTTTACGACGAGTCCTGTTTGACCCAATTAGACCCACCTCTAGTGCTCCAGGAGTTTGTGAACCATGGTACGAACTTCTTCCCTTAGCCTTCGCAGTATACTCTCGATGAGCTGAAATTTATACCTGTATCTGTAAATTTGGATGTTCTGTCAGAATAACAATTTTCACTCTCGTGTCCCGTTCCATTTTGCAGGCGGAGTTCTGTTCAAAACCTATGTAGTTGGTGACTATGTTCGAGTGGTGCGGAGGTTTTCTTTACCAGATGTACCTGAAGGGGAGATGAAACGAAATGGTATAATGCCTTTTCCACGAGTTTCTTGCGCAGCTGAATCAGCTGAGGAAGCTCTGGCAGCTGGTATATTGGATCCTCAAGCAGCAGGTAGGTTTCATTTCTCCTCGGTATCGATTATCTGTCTCTGTTTAAAATCTCTTCTCTGTTAGCGAGCACCGACGTTAGTACTTATTTTCATCCGTTTTGATACGTTCAACCTTTATTTATTTTGGTATGTTCTGCATTTTTTTTTTTTTTTTTTTGTGTTTCCAGAGTTGCCACCGCGCCGGCTGCTAGAAAGCCTCTCAAAAGAGCTTCGACGAAGACTGGTAAATCCATCAATTCTTCCATAAATCCCTTCGCAATAGCACTTGCCTAGTCATGTGATCTTCTAAGAGGATCATACTCTGCGCACTGCACTTGTGATGTGGTGAATCGGATAGTAGATGATTTTTCTTCTTACAGGCATTTATTTAATAGGAATACACATAGGCCTTCGTTTGCATAATTCACTGCATTGAGTTCCTACTGTACAACTTAATGAGTTAATGACTGCATGTGACCAAGCATTTACACCATTATTGTGCATGGTTGGTGTGACAGGGTCTACAACTGTTTAATATGGATATAATACGTGAAGGAGGAGCCGGTAGTCGGTACTACGTTATTGATATCAATTACTTTCCAGGTATCCGCTCACTTTCCAATTGCCTAGATATGTTTTGCAGAAACTGATTAAACTACTTCTGGTGGATTTGGAGTGGTTCTTATACCAGAGTCTGTTAATTCCACCAAAATTTTAGAAACGTGTTTCCATACACATTTGTTTTGATGTTATGTATATGAAGTAAACGTTTATTCCAGTATGATGATGTTAAGGTGATAATGTTCTGATAATGACACACTGTTAAAACTTGCAGGTTTTGGCAAAATGCCCGAGTATGAGAAAGTCTTCACAGACTTCTTAGTAGATTTGGCGGTAAACAAAAGTAAGAAGACGTCAAGGGCTGATTCTTCTGTTTGCTGAGAGTCTGATATTTAGAACACTGTTCCTGTAGTCTTTTGTACTGAATCTACTTACAGTAGCCGTATGGTATTCAAGCATATCATTACGTAGGCAATAATTCTTTTGTATATATCTTCCACGTCTCGATGTTTCAGGAAATCTGTGACATAGCTAACAAGTTATATTCAATTCCTCTGTCGGATTCCAATTTTGAAATGCCCTGCGTCATGCACTAGTAAATTATTTGTGTGCACCTATTGAAGAAATATGCCGTGTAAAATAATACCCTCGTAGCACACGACATGCAAACCCTCTTCTGTAAAGTCGAAGCTGCAGCATGTAAGACAGCAGCAGCAAGCTGAACAAGCTATTGCGACAGTATTTTACTGTCCGACTGCGCGAGTGCTTGAAGTACCCATCAGCCACCATGTCGCTCCCATTTAATAAGTCACACACTGATATTGCTCAACACAGAGTCAGCAGACTACGAAATGGTTGCCATTACCACTACATTGAACTTAGTAAATGTGGTAAAATGAATGAGCCTGTCACACCCGCACTTAGTGATCTGCAGCATACGCATGTCATTGCAATGTGTCTGCAGCCGCCACCCGTACCCCACACAATAGTTGCCATACAGTGCACTAAAAAATCTAGCAGATATGGAGAGGAAAGATCTTATACTTACATGACAGTCGCGCCATGATCTCTTGCAGCCTTGCACAGGGTTCCACCTCGGAGTGACAGTGCACTAATACAGTAGAACAGAACTTGTTCTCCATTCTTTGCATCTGGTCTTCATCCTCCTACAGAGACAAAAGTTTCAACGTGGAACATGAATTTGAAAGACCGAAGCGCCACTGCCGCTGTTGCCCCCGTCCCTCGCGTTCGGACGCCTTCCTGCTCGAAAACTGTCCCCATTGCCTATTTCTCATTAGGACATGAGCAAAGCTCGTTGCAAAAAGCGTTACCCACAAATCCTCAGTACCTGTTCCAAACCGATTGTTGCTGTCTGATTCATTACAGTGAGAAAACGAGAATCCAGGGTATTCACTAGCCCAAGTCGCTTCGGTCGAACCGTTCCAGCGTTGTGTAGCTAGAGCACGAGGCTCCTCGCAAGGATTAAAAAAACTCGTACAGTAGAGCTGAGTTCAAGGCAGCCACGGAGGTAGCACAACACCATGGGCACTTGCAGGGGGTCCGAGCAGCGAGCTAACTGAGATAGTACACCGAATCAATGTCCTGGACTGTCGAAAAGACTAGTTTCATCCGCTGTTCTGATAAGTCCAGCTACTGAACTTGGATCTGTGCCTGCAGGCAGAGAACCTTGAAAAAACACCCGCATCAGTCTTCGACAAGTAACAAAAATGCGATGCTCATGCTCTTGATCGAGTCATATGTTTCATGAACACAAAATTTCTGTTGAAAATTTCTAAGAGATGGTGATCTCTTAGAAATGAAGAAAATCTGCAATATAATCATTTGAGTCAAAATATATATACACACCTCTCTCTTTTACACATGCAGTAATTTCTATATATATATATATATATATATATATATATACTCTTGTCTTGCAATAACAAGCTACTTGTGCAGTCAAGTGCTAATGGAAGTCATATTTGTTTCTATTTGTTTCTATTCTAGATCAATGTTGTGATTCATAACTGAAGTAACAAAGATTCATAACTGAAGTAACAAAGATGATGTAAACTAAATTAAAGTTTCCTTTGTAATATCTAACACTCTCCATCAATCTTAGTTTTCTACTTCCAACATGTCACTTGTTTCTCTATGTCTCATTCCTGCTCAGATTGTGAATCTTCTTCAATCTTTTGTGATTCTTTTATTCTCTATTTGTGTTTTTCCTTTGTTTTTTTCTTGTGTTTGTTCTTCAATTCTTTTGATTCATTTTGTTTGTGCTGTTTGGCACGTACAATTATATTTTTTTCTAGCTAGGTTATGTGTTACTTTGATGTTGAAACTCTTTCATCATACCGCAGATTTTCTTCATCAAACATTTGGCAAGTATTAGAATAATTTTGCTCTAAGTCCTTCTATAGTTGCTCATAGTATTTCAAAACCATTAAAATTTCATGCAATTTGATATGATTAACATTCAAGAATGAATATGTATATATATATATATATATATATATCTTAGTCAGCATGTGAAGGTGAGGTGAAACATTTTTCTCTTATTAAGCTCAAAAATTTCAAAACTTTGTTTGAAGCACAATACTATTTCAAAATTCTTTCACCTTTAACTTTTTCTTAGATTTAATATCTTCATTGTTATTAGTAAAATAACAATCAATCTTTTTTTTTTTATGGAATTTGTAACAATCCTTTTATTTTACATTTTTTTTGATAATAGAACCCATTGAGAGCTTTTGTCAAGATGTCGACTTGCTAATGTTTATTGGAAATAAAATTTACTTCTATATTTCTATTGTTTATCTTCTCTTTAATATAGTGAAGTTGTAATTTAATATGTTTTTTTCTTGCATGCATAATTAGATTATTTGTTAGTTTGAACAACTCATGTTATCGCTAAAGATTTTTATTGGGTCTTTTCTTTGAATTTGTAATTCTAAGCAATATACTTATATAAATCACTTATCTTGTAACTTCAAATAAAACTCTATATTATTCTTTTACTATAGATAATACTATTGTTTCCAATAAATTATTTGTCCAATGAATTGGAGAAGATCTTAACTTATAAATTACGCCTAAAAATAATTTTGAGAGTCTAGATCTTGAGCAAAATTTGTATTAGTAAAAGTGGGCAATTTTCTTTTTTCATCTATTTAAAAGAAGATGCAGTAATTCATTATATCTTTAAGATATCTTAGTATATGTTTTGTTGCAATGAAATACATTTTTTGTCATAGTATATGTAGTATAAATAATAATGCATTGCAAAGATAATATCTTCTTATATTATTTTTAAGTGAATTGAATTCAAAACCAACGATTAATACTAAATAGCATCACATAACAAAAATACCATGTCTTTTTTGAATATGATTATTCTACTCATTAGTTGAGATACATAATTTGAATTTTCTATTTCAAATTTTTGCAATAGCTTTTTGATGTATTATATCTAATGCATCCAAATTTTTTAACCAATAAATTCAAATTTAATTCTTAGATATATATGTACATATCCAAAATTAATTATTTAAATTTTTTTCTAAATACTTTTGAATTCATTCAATATTATCATGATCATCTCTTATTAACAAGAAATTGTCTACATATAAAATTAATAATATATATTTCTTATTATTAATGCAATAGTTATCAAGGACATACATTTCAAAGAACTAAAAGATCAATATATTCTTGTGTCATTTAAAAAGATAAAAAAATTACTCAAAGATGGTATAATATTAAACTAGAATGACTATTACTAAAGAGAAGAAGATTAAAAAGTCTTGAAACAAGATTAAGGACTAGAAAGGCATTGACAAGAGTAAAGAAGGCTTTACTCTTGCTTCCAAATATACTATCTAACTAGGAGCTATATAGTGACATTCTATGGGACCTCTAATATATGTCTAACTTACAAGATACATGTCTTAATATGCAAGATAAGTTTTTTAAATGCATGCGATATTGTTAACTTATATCACAAGCTATCTATACATGCAATATATGGCTAATTTATTAACAAAATTTCTAACCTATCAATCAATTATAAACATATATAAAATCAAATATGTATTTATAAAGTTTTTAAGAAGCTTTGATACAAGATAATATCAAATCTATCTATATTTATCTTCTACATAACACTTCTTATTTAAATAAATATGTATGTTTGTGACATTATTCCTCTTTTTAGGAATGAGTTTCACAAGGAACAATATTGTATTATATGTTGCCTTATTTAGGAATGTATAAGGCACTTGGTTGTAGAAGATGAAGTTATGTTTTATAAGTATCCAAAAAATCCTAATAGGCTTCATCCATATAAGAAGAATGTAATTTGAAAGTACTTAAAACTAATACAAAGTAGTCAAAAATATTTTTCTTAGTAACCTCAACTACACATAAATTCCAATTGCCTTATTACTTTCTTAATTAGGCAATTTTGACTTCTCTTTGTAAACCTTAATCATATTCAGTGAACTTTGGCAACTGTAACTCTTAATTTAACTATCCACTTAGTACAAAATTTTGTATAAAAATGCTACTATAAGTCTTTTATATATTCAATTTTTTTAGCCCAATCCAACTTACAAATTATAAAAAAAAATCTAAAAAACTACAATGATGTCACTTGGCTACCAATTCAAAAGTTGATGTACATGTCCGAGTACCAATTTCTCCTTCTCCAACTATTAACTTCAACTCAAAATTAATGTATAGCTCAATCTTTAAGTCTTCAAACACCATGCCAAATTTCACCTTGTTTCAATTCATAGATCTTTAGATATCATAGAAATCCTACCTAATACCAAACTGCCAACTCTTGATAAGCTCTTGTACCAAAAACTAGATTTCTTTCAATCACATTATTAGATTAATAATTTTTTTTAAGCACACTTAGTACATCCAATCAACCAAGTACTGTCAAATTTTGAACTATAGATGTGACACCAATTGCACGAATTAGCTAAGAGTATTAGTCTTAATTATATTATATGAATCCAAAGTGACCAATACAAATCTTGAATTTGAATAACAATTACAAAGATATTCCAAATCCTATGAAAATAAGCCTTATGCTTTTAGAACAAACTTAAAGCTAGCTTTTTAATTCCAATCATTGATCTCCAAATACCTCTATACTTTGCTCTAGACAACTATCTTAATGGTTGGAGGTTTGATTTTGACATTGTCCTACAAACAATTGATCCTTAGATATCAATCCAACCTATCATAGGAATTTTTTAGCCCAATCCTATCCTCAATTTAATCTTAGTATCAACTATATTAATTGTTTACCTCTTCTATCAATTTTTTAATATTAATTTATGACTTTTTTAAGGTACTAAAAGAATTTTCATATCCTAGAAAGAAAAATTACTAACAAATCTTTAATCTATTAGCTATTAAGACAAAAAAACAAACTAAGAAGATTTTATAAAAACCATATTAAATATTTTGAATTATTATTAAATCAAGATAATTAAATATTAATATAAAATTTATTTTTGATTATATTTTCACCATATAGTTGTATTACAACATGATAAAAATCATTATATATTGAAGAAGTCCAAGATGTGATAAATTGTATTGCCATATACTTAGAACTTTGTTTTTTTTGAAGGTGATTAATAGGTCCTTTCAAACATCAATAGTATTCTATACTAAGGCAAGAAGATCATCCTATTTTTTGATAATTATTAAGGCCTTTGTAATTTCTTTCAAATAAAATATTTGAAATACAATTAAGAATCATTCCTACCTCCAATAAAATCACCAAACATTGGAAGTCTCTTCCAAGGTAGTGATATCAAACGTGTTGTATCTTGCCATTTATTTGAGGAAGAATATGTCATTTTTGAGGATCTACATCTCTATTACTTCATCATAATGGCTATGATAATTATAATATATTGTTTAATAAGTCAACAAATGATAGGTCTTGAGTTGAATCAGTTGGTTATTAATTCTTTATCTCCTTAGCACCACAAATACACAAAAATTACAAACAAAGATAGAAATTAGAATGTTGTTTTTTTAGATCTTATTTCTTTTATAGCAAAGATTTATTATTCTTCATCTTGATTTTTATAGATGTCATGAATGCAAAGCATCAACCTTCTTTTTTGTATTTATAAGATTCTTGAGAAGTTTCTATATATGTTCATTAATATTATATTTGTACCATAAACAAGATATTTTAACCTATTTTAATGCCACCTTAAATCTAAAACTTCATTGATCTCATATTTTTAATTATTGTCCACTTCTATAGTAGAAAGTAACATTTGTCTTCTTTTTAAGATATTCACTATTTTATATCATTCAAGAAGAGATATATAGAATATGGCATGGATCTTTATAGATTCTAGTAGATATAATCAATAAAAAATTGGATTGATTTTTTCATAAATAAAAAATGGTCCAAGCATACAATAATCCAACTTATCACAAAAGTGATTAATTTTGATATTGTAATAAAATAATCATACTTTGTTGCCAATGTGGAATTGAGGTTGCTCCTTGTAATAGGCATCTGCATTGGTTTTTTATTTTTATTTTTATTCTTGAGCTTCTTTTAATTGTAATCTTTATTATTAAATATAGTTCAAATAAATAATTTGTCAAATCTTTTTTCATAAAATTAATAATTTTTATAAAATCAAAAATATCAAATTATGGATGATAATCATAATAAGGAAAAAAAATATGTTTATTAAGTAAAAGAATGTATCATATAATTATAAGCAAACTTTGTAAATGGCAAAAAAATTGTCTAATCATCTTGTTGGTAGTTGATAGTATACCTCAAATACTATTTCAAAACTTGGTTTATATGGTCTATTTGTCTATTGGTTTAAGGATGAAAAGCCAAAGATAATTTTATGTCCATCTTTAAAATCTTCAAAAGAATTCTCTAAAATCTTGATATAAATTAAGTTCTTCTATCTGATACAATATCCTTAAACAATCTATGATAGCAATAGATATTATTTTAATTTTTTTTAAAAATATTTCTTCACTTATGATAGATTTTATATATGGTAAAAAATAAGCCAACTTGATAATATAATCTACTATCATAAATATAAAATCATAAGAATTTGAGATTAGAAGATCCATTATAAAATCTCTAGAAATATAAGACCATGGTTGTTTTAAAATAGGTAATAGTTGAAGAAGTCCATAAGGTTGATGATGAAGATTTTTTGATCTTGCATAAATGTTGCATGATTATACAAAGTCTTTAACTACTCTTTACATTTGAAACCACCAAAAATCTTTAGATGTTAGCTCTAAAGTCTTATTGTATCCAAAATATCTGATTGTTGGAAAGTTGTGAAAAACTTGAAGAACTCATAATTGTGCTTTGTATCATAGACATAAATATTTATTTAAATACGAAGTACTAAATAGAAAACAAATATAGATTGTTTTGATATTATCTTATCTATGAAGCTTCAAAGTTAAATACTTCTCTATGTAGCTTATTATAGAAGAAACTAATAGAAAGATATAGTGAAAAAATAAGAATATATAATAAGAAGGTAATAAAAAATTTAATTTCAATATTATATTTTTATAGAAGAGACTTCTATTTACTTTGTAGAGGCATAAATGAGCCAATTTAAAATAAATAAAATAAATAATTGATATAGGCATGTTTAGAAGAAGTTTGAGAATAGGTTTTAGTAAAAATTACTTCTAAATATGAAGAATTGATACTTGATGAGGATTAGTTATGAATCAAGGTTAAAATCAAATCTTAAGGCACAAAACCTTGTACCAACAACTTTAGAGTTCTTTGATTAATTAGAGAATAGGATTTAAGAGTAAACTAATCAAAGAAATATTAATATTTGATTTTATATGATTCAAAAGTATATTGAGGTTTTGATAGCTTTACAAAATTAGAGATTTATTATGTAGATTTGGATTTCAAGAAATAAAAAGGTTTTCACAAATTTGATGATTTTGTGAAATTTACAACATATTTATGAATAAAAAATTATCAATTAGGTAATATGTTTGTAATAAATGAGTGTGAGAAATTATATATCAATCAAGTATTTAGATTGAAATTTATAAGAGTTTTTATGGATTATACTCACGGACAATTGAAATTTAAGATCTCTGAGGATTTTCATAAATTTGCAACATTGGCATGTTCAATTTATGCAAAAATTGATGAAAAAAATTTAGACTTAAATATCTACTTACTAGCCAAATTTTAGAATAATCAAATTGGTTTAGCAAGAAGAAATATATGTTGAGAGGATCAACATTCAAGTTAGAAAAGAAGGGTTGTCAATATCTAAGAAGTTTTGAGAGTTTTTTTTTTTTTTTTTTTTTTTTTTTTTTTTTTTTTTCACTTGTTTTTTCACTTGGTGAATTTGATTCTTTTTAAATTTTTTATTATTATGAATTTCTTGTAGATTAAAGTTGAAATAAAATTTTAGTCAAAATCCATGGTTTAATTAATATTTAATAAAGTTTTATAATAATTATAGTAATTTATTAAGATATATTTAGAATTTCTTTAAAATAATTTAAAATTTAGTTAAAATTTAGAATTTTATTGAAATTTTATTAATATTTGATTAGAATTTAAATAAAATTTTATTAAAATTTAATTAAGATTTAAATTTTGATTGAATTTTAATTAAAATTGATTTAGATTTTTTATAAGATTTAATCTAAAATTAGGATTTAAGATTTGATTAAGATTTGATTAGGATTTTATTAGAGTTTGTTAAAATTTAATTAGAATTTATTTAGGATTTTATTAAGGATAGTTTAGGAGTTCATTAGGATTTTTTAAAATTTTATTTAAGATTTTTTGAAGATTACATTAGGATTTGATTAAGATTCAATTAAGATTTATATTTTCAATATTTTAAAAATATTTCTTTGATATTTTTTAATATTTTTATTATATATATTCTTAGAGAATAATTTATGATTTCCATATATTTTTTATTTAAATTCTTTAAGACTTATATTAGAATTTAATTAAATATTGATTAATATTTTTATAATTTAATTAAATTTTTTAAGGATTTTATTAGAATTGTTAAGAACTTCTTATTGCAAGTTCTATTTTATCTTCTACAACCACATGCTTGATGCATTTTTCAGCAAACTTCACAAAATACAACAACGTGCATATAAAACATTTATCTTGAAAATTAATATACATGTTTTATAAATTGGACTTGTGTTGGAGGTGCTATAGGATGTCGTTACATAGCTCCTAATTAAATAGAAGTAAGAATGAAACTTTCTTCACTTTTGTCAATGCCTTTCTAGTCTTCTTGTCTTTGGAAATAGTCATTTTAGTTCAATGTATTATCATTCATGAGTGATTTTTTAGCCTTTCTAAGTAACATAAGAGTATATTGGAATTTTCTTTCTTTTATACTCATATTTTTGACACTTTTTCTTTTAGAATGTATAATTGTCTCTCGAAATAGAGTAGATTATTTTTAAATTTAAATTTAAATTTAAAAGTATTGTGAGACTTAAAATAATTATTTTTAATATTATAAATAAGAGAATAAAAGGACATATTCAATTGAATTTGCTTAAAAAAGATTAAATCAAAAATCAATATTGATTTCATTGATCAAAGATAAAAATTTTCCAAGTTTAAGAAAATTATTCTTTATTGATCAAAAGTTACATCTCTTTCTTTTGATATAAGATAAGAATATCTAGAATCAGCATTTGACAAATCTTGTTGTTTTTTGGATTGATAAGTGATCTTGAAATTAATTCTTGATAAAAATATGCTCTAATAGGCTTGGTGACAATTCAAAATATGTGTCAATATGAAATAATTGAGATTCTTGTAATTTTTCTATATAGTTTTTGTAATAAAAATTACTTTTAGATAATAATGCCACTCTTGAAATTAATCCACAATTATAAGAATTTTTTTTATTGTGGATCTTATAGTTGATCTTTATTACTAAAATTTCCTTGAATAGAAAGCTATCAAGTTGAGCTTATCATTTTTTCTCATTTGTGATAATATTATATCCATAGCAAAGTTTAATATGTTTTTTTTTATAAAAAATGCCTTAGAAAAATCAATGTTGTATAAGATTGGTGTAAAAATAAATATTTTCTTCAAGGATTTAAAAGATATTTTATTTTTTTGCTCCTTTTAAGTTTGTCTTTTCAAATCAAATATATAAGAAGAGTCTCAATTCAAATTTTTTTTGATAAAGATTCAATAATAATTGATAATAATTGGCAAAACGTTGCATGTTTCCAATTAATTTTGAAATTTTCCAATCCATAATAGTTTAGAATCTTTTAAGACCTATAATGAAGCCATTGATTGAAATGATGTATGCTAAAAAATCAACTTGAATAATATAAAATACATAATTTTCCATCTTGTCATATAATCTTGCTTTTCTTAGTTTTTATAATATATGACAAACATAAAGTTCATGCTTTTTTGTATTCTTAGAGTAGATTAAAATATCATTTAGATAACAAATGAAAAAATCATTAAGAAACTTACAAAAGACATCATTCATTAGATGTTAAGAAATAATTCATACATTTATGAGTCCAAAAGGCATGACATTATATTCAAAATGCCTATATTTAGTTTCAAACATAAATTTTCATTCATCTTCTTTTTTAATATGTATCAAATTATATACTCTTTATATAAATATTTTTATATAAGTCTTTACTTGATTAAGTTGATTAAAAAGTCCTAAAAACAAAAGTAGATGATACCTATTTTTGATGGTGATCTTATTGAGTCCTTAATAGTCCACACATATTTATAGAAATTCATCTTTTTTCTTCACAAATAAAATAGGAGCCTTTGATAGAAATTTAGAATGGTGTATAAAATTCTTAATCAAATTTTTGTTAATATATTTCTTAAATACAACCAACCTGTTTTGTGAGAAGTTGTAGATTAGTTCAAATAGTAGTTGATTTCTTTTTTAAAGATCAATAGAATAACCATAATAATGTTTCTCAAGAAGAATATGTGCATTCTTCTTTTCAAAAAAATAATCTTAGTATTAGCTTGAAATACCACTTGAAATATTTTTTTTTTATTAAAAATAAGTATTGTATACATATCAAAAGTTGATCCTTATTTTGCAACATGTATGAAAGCTCTTGCACCTACCAATAAAGGTTTAGATATATTAAACTTATGGATTTCTATTTTATTAATAAAATCTTAAATTAAACTATATAAAAAATAAAGATTATAAATAATTCAATCTATTTGAGGGTTATATTTTTTTAGCTACAATAATCCTAAAACAATTGGATTAAAAAGAGATCTAATGATATTAAATATTACTATGTTATTATGATCTTTAGTTTTTACATCTAAAGGAATTGTTTTCTAGATTACATCTCTAAAGGACAACAAACAATTATCTATAACTTCTACATGTATAAATATATTTTTCTTAATTAAAAATATTTCTTGTATTTTAACAAAGGTTTTTTCTATAAAAGAAGTTGAGGATCTTAAATCTAATAAGACAAAGGCTTTGTGATTTTTTTGATTCTAAACAAATAATTTTTGTAAAACAAGGTAAAGAATTTGAGAAAAGAATAAAATCTTTATTAGGTGTTATCCAAGAGTTTTTTTGCACAATCCCTATTATTACTAGAAAAACTTGTTTTTTAATAGATCATCTTTTTTAGCAATCATATTCTTCATTCTATAATTATATTATTTCTTTAGATAATATTGAGTAGTATATATAAGTTCTTCATAATTTAAGTGCAATCTTTCTTGACGATATCAAGTCTTTTCTTGCTCAATAAGAAATTTGAAATGTACCATGTAAATTTGCATAGATTTTGGCCTTAATTAATAAGATTTTATAAAATTAGAAGTTATTGCTATAATTTGACTTATAATTCTCCAACCAAACTTTTGTTCTTGATATCTTTTAAAGAATTGATTATTGCATGCAATGACTTGAGCAATAAATTATTCCAATAAATTTTCTTTTAATATTTTTAATAATAAATCTTTGACATTGTCTTTTAATCCATATCAAAATTTGATTTAAGCTACCTTTTTTTGATCACTTTCTTTAAATGTGGTCATAAAGACTTTTAAGAATGAATTCATATTATGAAGAATCATAAATATTTTTTAATTAAAGATATAAATATAGAGAGAGTATTCTAAGATAGAAGTGTATTTATGAATCTAATTTGAGTAAACATATTAAGGTATTGAAAAGAATACAATCTTAGAAAGAAATGCATTTATTTTAGAAATCTTTGAAACTTTGATCTTGTTCTATCAAAATTTTTTGGCATACTTATTCTTACCTCCTTCATACTTATAGAAACAAAGCTTCTTGCATTCAATTGTGAACTTGATCTACTTGCTTCTCTTAATTATAAAATTTCTTGGTATAAATTCTAAACCTTATTGTTGACTTCTTCCATAGACATAGAAATAGTACTTCTATAGCTCACATTAAAAATACATGAGATTTTGACCTCAAAAATATTAACAAGTTTGTGGAGATCTAAAATAGTTGCAAATTTATTATGGTTTTTGTCATGAGTAGAGTCCATAATTTTTCCTTCCATAGATGACTCAAATAAATATATAAGTCAAATTAGAAAAAGGTAATCTGCAACCAAATAAAAATTTCTATAAAGAAAGATAGATATTCTTTATAAGAAAAATAATTAATATTCAAAAAACTAAAATTTAATTTAAAGGTGAATAGTCTGCAACCTTCAAAATAAAATAATAAAAGTAAGGTAGTTTATTCACTTTAAAAATAAAATTAGAATAATAAGTTAGCAATTTGTATTAAAGACATGAATTTTAAAGAATTAAAAGATCAATATATTCTTGTATCATTCACAAAAACTAAAAAATCACTCAAAGATAGTATAATATTAAGCTAGAATAGCTATTGCCAAAGACAAGAGGACTAAAAAGTCTTGAAACAAGACTAAAGTTAAAAAATGCATTAACAAGAGTGAAAAAGGCTTCACTCTTACCTCCATATATACTATCTAACTAAGAGCTATGTGACAACATTCTATAGGACTTCCAACATGTATCTAATTTACAAGACATGTGTCTTAACTTGCAAAGCAAGTTTCCTATGTGTGCACCACATTATTAGCTTGTATCATAAATTATTCACACATGCAACACATAGCTAAATTATTAGCCAAGTTTTGAATCTATCAATCAACTATAATTATGTATAAAGTCAAATATGTATCTATAAAGTTTTTAAGAAGCTTTGTCACAAGATAATATCAAATCTACTTATATTTATCTTCTATCTAATATTTCTTATATAGGACAATATGTATATCCATAACAATAGTACAAGTTATAAACTTCATTACTCTTATTAAGATTTTTCTTCTTTAAACAAACATCTATTCTTAAATGTAAAGCTTTAATACTTTACTTGAGTCTATGTAAAACCTTTTTTAACTTACATACTTTTTTTTCTATGTTCGTATTCTTTTAAAAATTTGGTACTTTTATAAATACTTCTTGTCTAAGAATGCTATTTAAAAGAATTATTATTACATCCAAATGTCTAATTATTCACTTTTTTAGCAGCCAATGCTTTGACATATTTTATTGTTGAGTACTTCACAATAAAAATCAATATTTTAAAATAGTCAATTCTAAAAACTTGAAATTTTTTCTTGCAACCAATCTATCTTTTTATTTTTAAATATTTCTAGTTCCATCCATCTTTACTTTAAATATCTATTTTAAATTAGTTAAATATCTTTTAGTAAATCTATCAATTCTTATGTGTCATTCTTTTCAATAGAATCTATTTTTTTTATTGAATTGCATTAGTCCACTATTTTGTATCAGTTACTTCATTAAAGTTTTTCAACAATTTTGATTCAATAATTGCTTTATTTTTTCTCTTTACTATGTGTGAAGGTAAATTTCACCTTTCAATCCAAATTACAATATGGTCTCAATTAAGTGTTGCTTGTAATTGGTGGTGTGAAGTGAAAGTAGTAAGAATAAGAACAAAAGAAGTTTAATACAAAAATAAGTGAAATAAGTGCAATCAAGCAATTGTATAGTATAAAACTAATCACAGTCTATTCATTGAGTTTTTATCCAAAAAAAAGTAAAAAGTGAAAATAAAACATCTATTTTTAAAATTTTATTTTTTTTATATTTCAAATGGTATAATAAATATGTAAATCCGAGTTATTATGAATAAATTATGAAGGTTTAAAAATAACAAATAAATAAATAAAAAATTAAGTAAAAATATTTTACTTCAAAGATAACTTGTTTATAGATCAAAGATTTGAGCTCCACCAAGGATTACATATAGTATATATAGGTATATAAGAGAGGCCACAAGGCTTTAGTCTTATCCTCCAAACTACTTTCAAGGTAGTATAATCCATATGAGACTTCTGCACCTTCTTTTTTACAAGGACCTCACTAGCTGCTAGTCCTATTATTTTCTACTAGTAAAACCAATATTTTTTCATTTTTGACTTTACCATGGTATTTAAAAATATCCAATTATCCTAAAAACCTTCTATGGCCTTCAAATCTTGCTCTATTTTTTCATAATGGCTTCCAAAGTGGTAAAACTCATTTTTATCAAAGTTTTAAAAATTGCTCTAAAAATTCCTAATTTTTTTAAAATAAATTCTAAATAAAATTTAAAAATTTCTATAATATTTTTATAATATTAATATCAATTTAAATCTATATTTTCCTATCTTGATAATTTTTTATAGTAATATAATTAATTTAAAACTACTATGAATTCTACTTTCTATATAACTAACTAAAAAGATATGAGGTTCTTTTTCATGCTTCTTTTAACTATTAATTAAAAATTATATATATATATATATTTAATAAATAATATATAGATAGAAATCTAATTTAAATATTGATCTTAATAAATAATCCTTAATATTCAATAATAAATTAAAGTACTAAATCAACTAAGATAATTACCTTCTGTTAGGGACATAGTCCTTATAACCTTCTAGAGACAAGTTTCTAGAACCTTCTAGAAGCAAGTCTCTGGAACCTTCTAGAAGCTTCTTAGTTGATGGAAGTTGCTTGAGAAGCTTCCTAGTTGGTAGAAGATGTTAGGGACATAGTTCTTAGAACCTTCTAGAGATAAGTTTCTAAAACCTTCTAGAAACAAGTCTCTGGAACCTTCTAGAACCTTCCTAGTTGGTAGAAGTTACTTGAGAAGTTTCCTAAATAGGAGTATATATTGGAATCGAGGCTGAAGAATTCTTCAGTCTCTACAACACATCTCTTGGAGCTTTAGCTCACCTGTCTGGTGTTGTTCTTGTATTCATCTGATTAATCTAGTTCTTGCCAGTTCTTCTTGAACTTCTTGTTAGATCTTGAGCCTGTATTTCTCTGACCGTGACAATTTCTGTGTCCGTGACACTTTCAAGACTTACAAAAATTCCATTTCTATAACTAACATTCTAATTTTATATTTGTCCAAGGATTTCTACACCATTCACTATATATTATGATTTTAATCATTCTAAATGCATCTTTTTTTTCTATAACAACTAATGAGTGAATTTGATGAGTCTTACTATGTTATTTTGAGCATGAATTCTTGTTTGCATTAATTATTTTTTGATTTCATTTGCTTGGAAATAGTTTGTGAATGTTGTAGATAAGAATTTTTCTCTTTTAATTGCCCTTAATACCTTTATTTTGTTGTTTGTCTCAGTTTCTACCATAACCTTAAATTACTTGAATTTTTTAATGATTTCATCTTTAGTTTTTAGAAAGTACCTCCAACTCTTATGGCTTTTGTCATCAATAAAAATTGTAATAAATCTTCACTAATTTGATGATGTAATTTTCATAGATACCATTAAATCAACATGAATAATTTGATATATCTCTATAGCTCTATTATTAGGTACTTTTGGAAATTTTTCCTTGTATTGATATTTTGTAGGATAAATGTCACATGCATCTTTTGCATTTGAGAGCATATATAGTTCTTTCACTCTATTTACTTTTGAGAGATGATACAACCATGTATAATATAAATGTCCAAATTATTGATGACAATTTTGTATCTTAGCATTTGTAAAAATAAAATTTATTCTATTTTCTTTGAAAATTATAATACCAAATTTATACAAGCCATTCTTTTAGTCGTAGTATCCTATTGCTATTATATTCATTTTTTAAATATCTTCTAATATATATACATGAAATTTTAGTAAATAAAATGGATCTTCTAATTTCTACAAGACAACCAATAAATAATTTTTTTTAATGATAGACGGTGAATACAAAATATTTCTTACTTTTATTTCATCATAATCAATTTGCAAATTGATATCATTCTTGTATTTAATTCCATATAATTCACCTTATGCAATAGTAAAATTCTTGCTAACCATCTTTCTTAAATTCATAATAGTATCTTTTTCTTCACTTACATAAATACTACAGTTGCTATCAATGCACCAACCTTATGATTTGTGAAACTTAGCTAGAATTGCTTCTAATTGATTTGGCTCCTCAATTTTTTTTATTTATTAATTTTTTTATTAGATTTTGACTTAATTATTAAGTTGATAGTCTTTTTTATTATAATTAGCACTTTTCAATGATAGCAATTACATACAATATGCTTAGGTTTTCCACATACACAACAATAAAGTACTCCTTCATTTGAAAAAGATTATCCTCTCTCTCTTCTTTTGCTATTACATCCTTCTTAATCTGTTCTTTTATAGCCTTGTCTTTGTCTACAACTTAGACATGTAATATAATTTATTTCTTCAACCTCACCCAGATGTTGTAATTATATTTTGAATTTTTTTGCATCATTCAAAATCCTAGTGATACATTTATCAAAATTTGGTAAAAAAGTCAAATTTTTAATTGATTAAATCATTGTATCTTAACTTCTTGATAATTCATTCAAAAGTAAGTTTACAAACATCTTTTCTAGAAGGAATTCTTCCAACATGACTAGTTTGTTGTTGTATTCTTTTGCTAATTTAACATATTCTTCAACATCTCTTTCTTTTTTTAATTGCAATGCAAAGAAGTGTGGATTTAAAGATATGATTTGTAATTGATCTTCACTTTAATAAACCTCCTTAAGAAATTTCTATACATTGGCAAGTTCTGATTTTTCTATTATTATATCCACAAATTCATTACTAATAGACATTAATATTTCCAAATGAGCTTTGTTTTTTTCTTACTAAAGTATTGTAGCCGTATAGTGCTTGTCTTTGATTAGTGCATGGAAGCTTGTAGGTTCTCTCTTAACTTCTATAGTAGGCTATAAACTCTTTCTAATAAGCATGGCTTTTATTTTTAATTGCTACATGTAATAATATTTATTTCAAACAAGTTTGTTGGCCTCTCATACAAATAGATGCCATTATTGCTCACTTTCAATCATTTTTGAAGTCTTTTTCTTAAAAGACCTAATACAATTTATCATTGATTGTGATGCTCTTAGTAGCTTCTACTCTTAAATTGAAGTTATATAATCATTTTCAAAATAGTGATTTTATTCATGCATGTTTTTCAAGAATATGTTGTACTCAATAAACAATACTTTATCTATTCAAGAATGAACTCTCTTCTTTTCATACTCTGATATCATATAAAAAATTTCTAAGAAATTATCATCTCTTTTATTTGAATCAAAATATATTTACACACCTCTTTCTTTTATACATGCAATAATTTCTATATATATATATATATATATATATACACATTCTTATCTTACAATAATAAGCTTCTTGTGTTGTCTAATACTAATAGAAGTCATATCTATTTCTATTCTAAACTGATGTTGTCACTCATAGCTGACATAATAAGGATGATATAATCTAAGCTAAGGTTTCCTTCATAATATCCAACAATTTCTAAAGAATAAAATCAAACCTCACTACAAAGTGAAACTCAAGCCTATCATCAAAATAGAACTCAAGCCTCATATGTATAAGCTTACTTTGGATCAAATACAGATATAAGATGACAATTGATCAAACCTTGTTATGGTTGTAGTTGTTGTTGTTGCAAAAGCTCCAACAATGTTTGCTAATTAAAGATTGTCAAAAGAGAGGAAACAATTAGAGGCTCTGGTGGTGATGGAGATTAAAACCAAAATTGAAGGTTGCTATAAATTGTGTACTTCAGAATTAATTGGCGACTTAAAAATAAGAAATTTAAATGAAAAAATAACTATTTAAAATATATATATATATATATATATATACTTTTGAAGAAATTATTTTTATTAAAATACTAAACTAGTATACATTGCATTTATAAAGATATAAATAATTTAATGTTGCAATGTTGTAATTAATCTATTTTTTTATTATAAAAGAATCTTTTTAATTATTTATACTTAATCTTATTTTTTTAATATTTTATTCATCTCCAAAAAATATAAGTATATATTTTTATATTGATGTTTTGCATTAGTTTATAAACAATTAAACATGATGTTTTTAAAGAATATGTAAAATATTATATTATATTGACATTGAACTTATATTCAGTTTAGGTACTATGTAAAATTAAAAGTTATATAATTGTGTATAATTTCACATAGTTATAATTGAAGCATCAATTATAACTTCAACTTTTATTTAATAAAGGTGGTTAGCTATGACTATTAATATATTGATTAATTTTTCTATTTAGATTAATTTTATATAATATTCTATTACAAAAATATTATGGATTAGACCAAAAGTAAAAACAACAACTTTTATTAACAAAACTTAATTTTATAAAAGCATGTCGCAAAGTTTCATGGTGCTACTTATTTATGTTATTAATTTTTTTAAATATATAACTAATATCTAATAATATATCAAATAATATCTTAAAATTTTTACTAACTTTAATATATTTAGTCTATGTTTAGCCAAAAGCATTTATCTAGTGAAGTCAAGGATTATTTTACTAAAATGCCAATATATACAAAAAAATAGATTTTACATCAATGGCTATAAAAAAATTAAAAACAAACTTTTATAGTTAATTTATATATTTTTCTATAATTCTAATAATACATACTAAATAATTCTAAAAAAATTAATGAATAAAATATTATGATTAACATTATTTTATTTTTTTTTCTATTGTTTACTTATAATAAAGGAAATACATTCATAGGTTATACATATATATATATATATATATTGAAAAAAAAATCCTTTAAGATAGTTGCTAATCTACAATCTAAATCAAAGTAGCTTAAATTATGTACTTCACAGTCAAAACGAAAAGAGGGTTAGATTTTATCTACCTAAAATAATGAAATAATTGCTTATTAATAAAACAAATATTTGTAGCTTTTCAATCATGTTTTCTAAATTTTAATAACTTCTACAATATATATTAAAACATATAAAATATTGTAAAGAAAGTAGTCAGTCACCTCATTCTACATTACATACAATAAATAATATCCAAAAATGGTACTAAAAATCAAAAATCTAATAAAAAATTGATGTGACACCTATATATCTAGCTTTTGAAAACATTTTTGTAATGTGAAATAAATCTATTTGGTAGAACAAGCACCACCTTCTTATATAAATGTCTATTTACCTAAATATAGTATTTTCTACAATTACAAAATAGAACATATATTGCAAATTTTATAATTTGAAAGAAATCAAATGGTTTGCAAGAATCAATTTAGTTCCTAAATCATAAAATCCTAAAATCAGGATCTGGTAGATGATTTATGCTTCAGATGTTTTTCTGTGGATAAAACGTTGGTGATAATTATTTTATTTCAAAGCAATACTTGAGAGAGAGAAAGAAATAAAGAAACTTCAAATATGAACAATGGGATGTGAAAATAAGAATATGTTGAAGTGTATTGTCTCCTAAATATAATTTTAATTGGTCTATATATGGTTTATAATAAGAGCTAAGAAAGAAATCTCTTATATAACTTATTCGACACAAAATCATTGCAATCAATGCATGGAATGATTATATATACACAATTTTGTTTTTCTTATTGCAAATTAAGTCACCTCCAAACAATTCCATATAGATTTTCAAAGTATTCTAAGAAAATTTAGAATTAAACTACATCCATCCTTAATAATGTTCAATATAGAAAATAATGGCCCTTTGAAAACAATTAAATGCACAAAAATAATTCTTGCCAAAAAAAAAAAAAAAAAAAAAAAAAAAACTTCCACAAAATAAAAGTTTTAATTCAACTTTGCTAATAACTAAAAGTATTAATATATAGATTATGTGAATCTGCCATAACATAATAGCTACTGAAGAAAAATATGAAAATTTAACCAACTTTAACAAATCACACAAACAAATCTTTTATATTATGACAAAGCGATGTAGAATTGTAGTCGAGCAAAAAAAAAAAAAAAAAAAAAAAAAAACTGTTTACTCAATGTTAGAAGCTCTGGGTGAATTTGCAGATTCTGCCTCCTGTAAATATTTTAAAAAGCCGAGTTAGGTTGTCACCCCTGGAGCATTATTATGGCACTTGCTTGTACGATTGTAACTTAAAGTGGGTTGTCAATCATTGATAGATCATTGGGAGCTTTTCTTTGCTTTCTTGCATCTTGTTATTAACCAACTCAAGTATCATGAGGAGAACAAATTGAAGGGTAATTCTGATACATATAAATAATTCTGATACATATGCTTCAATTCATATTTCTGTACACTATGTACCAGAATTAACCTTTTATAAATGCCTTCAGATCAATTAAACCTTGGTCGCACGCCAGTCTGATTCTTCCTCATAAGTGAGGTGAGAGTTTGTTTAGAGGCCTACTACCAACGGCATTACACTCTTGATCACAGCTAAAGAGCAGTTTCATAGACCTCAAACAAATTGCAGTAATAAAACGCAGAGGACAACATGGTAGTCCATGGTACTGTGATGATTCATAGTAGGAAAAAATTCATCTCCAAATATATTACGATCAAATTGGGGTGCAAAAGGCGTTTATAGAAGGGTAATTCTGGTACATAGTGTACAGAAATAACATATCAAATTTAATTGACAAATTTTTAGACAAAATGTTACATAAGTTTTTACCAGCTGAAAACTTCAGAAAAGTGGATTGCTCAAGCCAATGCCCAGCTCCTCTGCAAGCCCATCCCACAGAGGTAACAACAAGACCAAAGAAAGCAGTAAGACTATCGAGAAGCCTACTTTCCTTACAGTTCCAACTTCAGTGACATCGTTCAAGCAGGGCTTCTCCGGCGATCTCTGTAGAAACATTCCACCACTGCACGTTCAGCAAGACGTATAACATGCGCTATGCTATGCACCGCAATGAGTATGAGAGAGAATGCACGTGAACACCGTTGCGGTACCCCCAACTCGAAACAGCAAGGAAATTGGTGTTGTAATCTGATTTTACCAAAAGATAGATCGTGCATTTGAAAAGAATGCACATATGAGCTGTACCTGAACAATAAGTATATATAAGCCCCATGGCAATGATAGAGGACCTCCAAGCTGCAGTCAAACATACAGCTCATGAGCTTTGGATACATTCAATGCAACGGTGAATAAGAGATGATACATAAATTCAGAATGCATTCCATTTAGAGTCTGTTCATATACGATATGATACCAAAAGTTCAGCAATTCCAAGGAAAAAAGGAGCATACCACTCCAAGCCCAAGCATCAGGTATGTCAGAAGTCCAAATGCATTCCATTTAGAGTCTGTTCATATACGATATGATACCAAAAGTTCAGCAATTCCAAGGAAAAAAGGAGCATACCACTCCAAGCCCAAGCATCAGGTATGTCAGAAGTCCAAACACATTCAGAGCTGTTTTCCCAAATGCTGCCTGCGAGTCTCCAAAAGACCGTGTTAGAGAAAGAAAAGCAGGGATTGAAACGTATGCAACTGCCAGACAAGTTTTTGTCAACCTAGAAGCAGATGCTATTCCAGAATTTAAAATTGCTCGCAATTAATAAAAAAATGTTCACTAAGATAAGGAGGCTTGTTTGAGTAAGATCCTGCTAATTGTTTCGACAGGAGGATTAGTTGCCTTAAAATTGAATATTTAAATAATCCATATTCAAAAATATTCGGATTTACACGAAAAAAGGTGAGTTATATTAATGAAAGACTTGATCACCGGCGGTTGTGCATTTTAGGTACAACTCAACCAAATACTTACAATATCAAGCAGCACGAAACAGCACAGTCCTAAGTCTTTTCAGGAAACATATTAGATGCAAAATGCTGTGTAGACATATTACTAACCTGCATAGCGCGGCCACCATCAAGACAGCCTACCGGCATCAGATTGAAAGAAGTCGTGGTTAGCCCACACCTGCAACCCAATATCCATTGTGAAATTTCTGCTGAGAAAATATAACAGTATTCAAAATGAAACACAACTTCAGTATCAGAAAGAGCTTTAAATAAATGGAAGAATCCACCACGCACTGGAAGAGAATCTGACGAGTTGCGTAGTGAAAAGCTTAACATACCAGCCTGCAATTACAAGCGGATGTATGGAAACAGTTGCGGCATGCATGGCACTGCAACCAAGCAAAAACAAATGTTGGAATCTTTTAGTATAAGAGATAGTAATAGCTGCCAAAGTGAAAAATATATTAAGTCATACACTAAGAAAGTTCACATTAACAACAGCCCCTTCTCTGACCCTATGTCACTTCTAGGATAAACATGTGAACTAGATAAACCAACAATATGTGAATAACTAAAAAATGCCCTAAAAATATGAAGAAAACATCTGTGTGTTTAATGAATCAACTTACTCGTAACCAAGGACTGCTCGGCTAATAGTTCCCAAAAGGAGAGAACCTTGAAACAACAAGCTAGGGACTTGTATAAGCTCATCAGAGGCCTCTGGACTCACAGATAGCAAAAGTCCTACCCCCAGCATTGAAAGGGACAGTATTCCCCCTGCTAAAGGGCCTGCTAATGAGATATCAAATTTTGCCCTTCTGTCTGGCAATATAGATTTGAACTGCAAACATGAATTGAACAAATTAGTTCATAAAAAGGGAAACCATGCTAGGAGGTATGAGGATAGAACAGTTTATTATCTCAGCTAACACACCAACTATATCATGCAAGCACCGAAATGTTTGCTAAAACAACTTTAGCATAGATCCAATGATACCAACAAAACTCTTCAAACAAAACGCAGAACTTGCAGAGTTATATCATTTCCCAAGCTAGACTAAATGGTTTTCACTGCGGCAAGTACAACAAGATATATTTTAAAAAACTACAGGAACAACTATTACACGCATAAGCATTTGAAAACAGGAAAAGATACCTGGGTGACTGCGCCGAAACTCCCCAAGGTGATGTTGGGAACAAGATAGGGAATTCCCATTTTCACCCCCCTGGGTGTTGCTGTTAGCCAGTGCCCCACCTCCTGAATTCAGGGACAACCTTGTTAAAATTGATGTTGCAAGGACAAAGCACGATGGTTACAACAGTTACATGACAAGTGTTCTTACAAACTCAATTTTTATTTTATTTTAAAGTTAACCATTGTATCAGAAAGAATTTTTAAGGGACTGCTCAGGCACACTTAAAGAGAAGATGAATACCATCTTTAGAATCAACTGGGGCGCCTACTCAACGAATGAATAGATAGAAAAGATTTAATGAACCAATCCTATCAATTTCACGGGACTGCTACCTACTAAACAATGCAGGAACAGGGTGTCCGACATGTGCACATAAATTGTTCAACATTTCGCTATCATATATTATAATAATACAGCTAGAGAAATCACAACTTGAATCGCAAAAATTACAAGTGAGATCAAATGCCATGTCAGAACCTCAAAGAAAACTAAATACCTCTGCAATGAAGGACACAACTAGTGTAAGACTCGAGAAATTAGAACTATGAACAACTTGAAATGTGAAGGGGTAGATGGATTATTGCACATACATGAAAAACCTGAACCCCAAAAACCCCGTATGCAAGAGGAAGCGCAGCGTCTACAAATGGCACCAGCACTTGCAGATCAGGAGGTTCTATCGATTCTGGATTCGTGAAATACTGAACAACGTTTGGTGGAAGCCTCGATAACTGCATAGCCCATCATTTCATCAACTATCAGCAGATACGACAACATTCTTAAATGTACGAGTTGCCACAATACAATATGTAGGCAATTATTAAGGCCTACTACTGTAACTAAAAAGACGTACGACTATACGGACAATATAATAAATATCCACAGATTCTAGCATTAGTTGTAAAAGTTGCCGCAGAACTGCTACGTTTACAAAATGGAAGCATTGGATTCAACTTGCATTTCGCAGAGAGTATTTTGCTGCATTCCTATGAACGAAGTCTGAGACATGCACAACGGCCGCGGCACTCTAAGTTAGTTCAAGCCAAAAGACTTGCCTGGGATGCAATGCCGAGCTCAAGGCAGGAACCTGCCGTGAGAGCACACAATATTGCAGCTATAACGTATTGCCACAGTGTTGTCGGACCTGGATCCGAGACCTCCTTCCTGAGCAAGACGAAGCTGACTCTAGGTCCACCCCTGGGATCCTCTCCTTCAGCATTGGGCTCCTCCACCATAAATAGATCATATTTTGAGCCGAATAACTCGCGCACACCCTTCGTCAACTTAGCAAAAACATCTTCGCGTTTCCCTCTCAAATTTCCAAGAAGAAGCACACCTTCACCTAAATCTCCGAAGGGTTCTTGCCCGGTCATCCAGTATGTTGTATAACCACACAATTTCTCCTTAAAAACTTTCACATCCTCTGGATCAACTTTCTCTGGGCCAATCAACTCCACTAACCGAAACGCGTCTAATTGCACATTGACTGGTACAGTTTGAGATGAATCGTCTGCCTGCGAATAACATCACTCAGAAAGGGTACTACTGCTAAACCCATGAAATAAAGTATTTTTTCCAAATGAAACCTAAAATACAAAAAAATCAGGTCTATTAAAAACGAAAAAACACTAGATGGTTTTCAATACTTCAGTGGAACTTGAACATAAGCAACAACCATCTCGTCACGTCATTCGACCATGATTCAGTCTCCAATCAGACAGCTAGAGTACAGCTCAACATCGTGACTAGATCTATCGTCTTTAGGACTCTTTGATCGTATCCATAGCAGAAGAAGAGAACGAAGGATATGAAAGTAATCCTGCCATATACAGTGAGCCCACGAACACACGATAGGATTGAAACTAATCGATCGCAACCAAAAATTGTGAGTTGAAGGAAACAGAAATGGGATACAAATGATACACGTACAGGTTGGAGAGTGGAAGGAGTAGTTGATGCATCAGAGGAGTTGGGGTCTTTCTCTTTCTCCAATTCCTCAGTCGCTGTAGATGTAGATTCGCCTCCCCCTTTCTCCCCTCCTCCATTCTCTGTTGATCTAGGAACCCTAATTCCATGCCTTCTTCCACCGGCGCTGCTGATGCCACCATTTCTCAAGCCAAATCTTAGCTTGAAGAAGGTTTCATCTATCGAGCTACAGTGATAAGATCTGAAAGAATTTGAGCTTCTGAATGATTTATCAGTACTCTCCGCAACAAAATTAGATCTCCTTTGCGATGATCTACCATGAGATTCAGGTCCTAACAAACCAGAGGGAAATCTAGCAGAGACAAGGAGGGACCCGGCGTGAGGCAGAGAGCGAAAGCATGGGTAAGCATCAGCTTTCCGCACTATACTCCCTCTTGCTAACGGCGGTGCAGCCCTTATGATTGTCATTTTAATTGTGCTTAACTCCATATTGCCTCCTCACTTCCAAACCAATTCACAAATTCAGTCAAAACAACTCATCTACTTCAAATTCAAACCCCACAACCCACACACGACACACAACCCAGTACAAAACCCAATGCCAACGTCTCACAATTCCGCAAAATTAAACGTGCTCTCAAACTGCGCTAAGAGACCATACAAACGAGCAATTTTATTGACGTCAAAAGGAAAAATAAAATAAAATAAAATAAATCTATACGAGTCCGCGTGGCTCAAAAAACTGAGCAAAAGTTGCTACATTCTATTGGGTTTCATGAAGAGGCGTCATCACCAAGACCTATAAAACCCTCTCTAACTCTTGATCGTCAAATTCATACCAAGGCCGCAGACTCTTGCACGACGAGACCACACAACCAAATCCCGAACTCAACGTCCAGGCCTCCAACTCTCAGAGCCTGGATTCAAACTCAGGCCCCATGTGACCTACCCAGAGGCAATGTTTCTGTCGTTAAAACCTCCGCTTCAGTCAGAAATCGTAGACAATGGGGACCCAAATAAACAATTCTATTCACATGACGGAGAAACGAGCAATCTGAGAGAGAGCAGGCAAAAGCGAAATTGGGGAGGCGACGACGAAGCGCCTGATGCAGCCACAGACTTTTCCGCGGTGATGGCTGGCGGGGTCATCTCCACCGGAGCAAGCTACCTCGCCATTCATCGCCACTTTAGGGTGTCGTCGTCGAGGGACATCTCGACATGGCTGCTCCACCGGACACACGGGAAAATAAACATTACATTACATTATATATATATATATATATATATATATACATAAATTCCATGCATGTCATGCTTAGCATTGGTTTTCCTCTTGATTAGGATGGTATACAATAAGAAAATATTATTTTAAAAGACTGTAAATTTAAAGGAGATAAAATCATGATACAGATTCACTTTTGTATTAATTGATTTAGTGGTGTTGCAATTGAAAATTATCATACACTTCCTAAGGCAGATTCAAATTATTTTTTTTCAAATATATACATATATAATTTTATTTGGTTGTTTAATCTAATTAAGCTTGTCAAAAAAATTGTCATTTTTTTTTTAAAGATATTCTAAAAATTAAAATATTCAAGCTTGCCATATGCTTGCCAAATGAATTTGGAATTTTTTTAAAAAAGATATTTTCTTTATCTAATTTTTTAAGCTAAAAAAACTTGCAAAATAAATCGATGATTTCTTTATTTAGAAATACTTAGTTTATTAAGTTTTTCAAACATTATGAATTTTCTAAATAAATTAGCAAATCTTTTTTCTATGAAAATACTTATTTTATTAGATTTTTCAAGCCTAATAATCCTGCCGAATGAATTGATAAATCTTTCTTCTTTAGAGATACTTAACTTATTTGATTGTTTAAGCTTATCAAGATTATTAGACAAACTATTATTATTATTATTATTCTAAATAAATTTTATTTATTATATTGTTCATCTAAAAAATAAATCAATTTTTTTAGAGATAATTTATGTGTTTGATTGTTCAAATTTAACTAGCTTGTCAAAAAAATTTGGAAATCTTTCTACTTTAAGGACATTATTCTTTTGAGCTGTTCCAATTTAATTAGCTTCCAAAAAAAATTGGCTAATCTTTCTTCTTTAAAAATGATAAATATATCTATTTATTAAAGCTTAACAAGATTGCAAAATAAATTGACAAATCTATCTTTTCTAAATGAACCTCATTTAGCATATTGTTCAAGTTTACTAGGCTTTTCATGTAAATAAGCAAATATATTTTTTTTAAACAAATATTATTCATCATATTGTTTAAGAATAACAAGCTTGACAAATAAATTGAAAAAACTTTTTTCTTTAAAGGTACTTAATTTATTAAGTTTCTTAAGCTTAAAAAGTTTTATAAATAAATATATAAAATTTTCTTCTTTGAAAATATTTAAATTGTGAGATTTATTAGACTTAACAAGTTTGCTAGTTAAATTTTAAAATATTTATTTTTAAAATAAATTTAATCCATTAGATTTTTAAAGTTGAATAAGATTATAAATTTATTGATAAGTTTTTATCTATAAAAGGATTATGTCAATATCTATAAGCTTAAAAAGCTTATTATATGAATTAATAAATTTATTTTTATTTATTGATATTTTAAAAATGAAAAATATTTTATTATAAATTTTTTTATAATAATCTTTGAAGATATTTATTGCATAATGTTGATATTAAGCTAAAACAACTTAATAAATCTCAAATTTGCTACTATAATATCTTTAAAGATATTTGTTGCATCTTTAGAATTTAATAAGGTTTTTAAGTGAATTAAAAAAATAAATATATTAGTTAAATAATTAGAAGTAAATTCAAGTAGTTGAAAAAATATTATATAGAGAGTAAGTTTTTTAAAAAACATCACAAAATCTTTATAGATGTGGATTATATCTTTACATTCTTTTAGAGAGTTTTAATTATTATTGTATTTTATTTCATAAGTTTCTTTCTTTTAAGAAGTTTTTTTAGAGCAATTTTCAATTTGGATGCTTAACAATAGATTTTGTGGTTTTAAAGAAGCTACCATGAGGTCTTTTTAGAGGCTAATAAACATAAAAGTAAAATTGATATCATTATTAAGCTTATTAGGGCTTTTTGTATACTATAGTCTTGATTCATGATCCTACAGTAATTTTTTATTTGATTATAGTGAATCTAATTCTTTAGATCTTATATTTATTATTTTCTTTTTTCTTGGTTTTTTAATAATATATATACATATATTTTTTTAAACTAATATTTCTATGAAGTATATTTGTTATTATTATAATTTGAATTTTTATTTATTATATACAAATTCTCAAGTCCTTATAGGCATGGTAAGATTATAATTTTATCTTAATTGGTGGATTTTTTATAAATAATATTTTAATATTTTTAAAATAAAAAATTATTATATTATAAGGCTTAGTTATTTTTCTAAATATTAATTAGAAGTTAGAAGGTGCTTTAAGTGACAAGAGTTTTTCAAGATAAAAAATCTTAAGATTCAAATTTTAATAAGTCTAATAAGTAATTATTCTAGTCGATTTAGTTTTTATATATATATATATATATATTTTTTTAAGAATTTTTATTTAAAAATGTAAGACCGATATCTAAAACTATCTTTTCTATTTACATATTAAATATTGAAAACTCATAATTTATAGTAACTCCAAAAAATTTATTTTTTTATTTATTTTTAATTTTTGAATCTTAATTTTCTTTTTCTTTCTTTCTTTCTTTCTTTTATCTTTAATTATACTTCTTAACTATATTACTAATTACAAAAAAAATCAATTGAGTCTATCTTATAGTTTAGTTTAAGGAGTAAATTTTATCTTCATAGATATAATTCAAAAGATTTTAAGGCATTAAATTAAATATTTTAAGTCATATATTAGAAAATTATATGATATCAACTAGAATATTTTAGGACATTAGTTCGATGACTTTAAAGCATCAACCAAGGTATTAATTAGGATATAAATTTGTATCGAAATTAGAAAGGTAGTAATTGTTGCAAATGCAATTGCTTATTGTAATATAATAAGAAAATTCTTTCTTTTCTTCTATTTTTTTAATGTATATTTTTAATTTTAAATAGAAGTAAATAAAAAAAATATAGATATATTTATAAAATTTGGCTTTAGATTAATTTTTTAAAATAAAATGGACAAGATTAAGATTAGTAATTTGTATAAGTAGAGAAGAAAAATTGAAAATTAAGAGATTTGAGTTAGAAAAGATTTTTTTTTTTCACACAACTAAATATTCTAGAAATTTTTTAGATATAAAAATATTATATTGATATTTATTTTACATTGTAAAAGTAGAATAAAATTGAAATCAAAGTTTGTTATAAATTTAGAAAATATATAATAATAAAATCAAATAATTCAAGTAAAAATATTAGCTTTTTTTTTTGTTAGAAAAAAAAATTAGAATATAATATTTTTTGGCCAAGTTTAGAATATACATACAACTAAATCTTAATGCCTTATTGTCTCTATTACAATACAAAAGAAATATATATTCTAGATTATAGCAATAATTATGAAATAATATATATATATATATAATAAAAATGGACCATAGGATTGTAGAAATAAATATTTTAATTTAATACCAAATATAGAAGTAAAAATTATAATTATATAAATTATTATGATTGAATTTTTGATAGTATAAATTCTTGTAATTGTTTGTTCTATGATATTAATCACAATTAGAAAATAAAAGACAAAAAAGAAGAAGAAGAAAAGTACTATAAATCCATTGAATTAAAGTTTGTTGCTTAGAAGAATTTAAGAAACTTAGAAAAAATTGGGAAAAGTTTTTGGAATTAAAAACTATAATTAAGCCTAGCTATGATGAAAATATTTCAAATTGGATAGGTTGCAACATGAGTTGATGTTGGTTCAAGGCTATATGCGTATTTTACTACACAACAAGTGTAAAACAAAACATTTTGTTGTAGCAACTATGAGCTCAAGAAGTTGACATTTTATGATTAAAAAACATATGCTAGGCAAAATTGGCTTGGATAGCTTGAAAGAAATCTATATTGTTTTAAAACCTTGCAAATGTTGTCATAAAGCAAGATCAATTAAATGCAAAAATAAAAGCAATGATTAAGAAAGTTAGTTATAAAAAGAAAGACTTGGCAAAAAAATTAGAATGTTAAAATGAAGTTGGAATGGATATACTTTGAGAAAGAAAAGGAAGCTTGCTAGCTCATGCAAATATAATTTATTATCAATCACATATGTGACTTTAAAATGAATTACTCTTGATTAGATGTTGGAATTGTAAAATATCTTTAAATATATTTCAAAGTTTATAAAATAATATCTTCGGTGGATAAATACTCACATTTTGATGGATTAAGAAAAAAATCAAAAAACTTTAAAAAAGTTTATAGAATATATGTAGGATGAATAAAATTAAAAATAATTGTGTGGAAAAAAAATTAAGTAAAAGAATTAACATATAGTTTTTTTAGATCCACCGTGAATAATATATATATATATATATATATATATATATTTTTTTTTTGTTACAAGAGATTTTAAATTTTAAGTTTTATTATTTCTACTTTAAAAAAAAATTGCAACCATTAACTTAATATAAATTAAATAGAACTCCTTTTACAACTAATTATTGTAAAAGTTTTTATGCCACATATAATAACTATCAAAATTGCAAATGGAGCCCAAAGAAAGCAACAATTTTTTTCTTCTGCAAATTAACTAAGAACCTTCAAACATCAAGCTTTTATTCAAACCATGACACATATAATTACTAGTAAAACTTGTATTTTTCTATGATAGTGAGCAAATCTCAAGGACAAATAATTTCTATCTTAGGGCTTTATCTACTCAAAATCAATATTTTTCTATGGAAAATTAACTGTCTCTTTATTGCAAGCTAAATCCTAACAAAACAACGCCTTAGTATGCAACAATAAATATTATGGACTCTCATAAATTATTATTTATCATGAAATATTTGAATATTAAAATTTATATTTTACAATTTAAAATAGAATAGAGTAAAATATTTTAAAAATTAAAATAAGACATATATGTCTATGTGTATGCACCCATCTACATGCACTTCTAAATTGCATTACTCTTTATTACACCTTAATGACAAATCACAATAGGGTACTCCCAAAACAAAGGGCTTCAATGCTAAGATAATCTCCAAAGTGGTTACATACACAATTTGGTGTAGTACATGATAGCTCCTATTAGAACTTAATTTTCAACCCCAAACTATATAACTCTTCATTACAGAGACGAACAGAGGATGTATTCATCCATGCGATGACTGTCATCCCTCCATGGCCTCGATGGATTGCTCAACGTTTTTATGTTCACAGAGGGGTAAACATGCTCAGGAGCTGTAACCAATGCCTCTGCTTCCGTCTTGCTGCGTGCAACCGGATTGCCGAGGGCCACAGAAGCTGTGACAAATTCAGCAGGTGGGTGCAGCAATTCTTGCTTCTAGAGATCGTACTGACCTTGTGTTTCCGAAAAAGATGCAATCTTTCGCATCTTATCTCGATGAATTGGTCTTCGAGACAACGACTGATGTGGGAGAATGTGTAGCACATGACGTTGAGTAGCTGCTTACAGTGCATCCTTTCAAGCACTTGCCCTACCCATGTTGAGGTTAGCTGGTATTTTTTTGGGCGACAATGAGCAGGATTGCGTTCTGCACGTGAATCGATTGTGCAACGCTTGGAGTGAATTTCCAGGAATTCGAGAAAAAAAGTGCATCGAGTGATGATACGGGTTATGGACGGCGGTTTGACTTGGTGACCCGCTCTGGTTGTTGCTACGGGGAATGTTGGGTGATTCGAAGTAATTTTACTTATCAGCGGTGTCTTTCTTAGATTTCATTCAACAATCAGGTGCAATGGCAGCCGCCTTGGTACGACCGAGGATTTTTCTCATGCCGACGCTTTCCGCGGGATTGCATAGCAAGGTTCAAAGACTTCGGACTTGCTCACGTTTTTTGCGCGTCTCTTCCTGTTCTCTACACACTGTTGTGGCGACCGAAGATCCTGTGAGCCCCATTTGCTCAGTACTCAGTCTTCATCTTCTTTTTTCTGGTTTATTTTTTCATAATTTTATAATTTCTTTGAACGTGTGATTGAAATGTTGGTATGGCATTGTGTGAATTTGAGGTATGGTTGCTCTGTCATGCCCCGTCGTTACTGTCTGCTCACTCGCTCTTGACAATGGTAGTTGGCTAAAGCCATAAGTCTGAGCGTTACTTGTGATCAAGAACCCTTCTGCACTTATCACACGGCCTCAAAACTTTTCCGGGGTCCAGGTATAGAAACTCGGGCAGAATGCGCAGACGGTCTTCTTAACCCCCCCTCCATATTTGGTGGAATTTGTTTCTAGAATGGAGAGCCATACAAGCATGTCATTACATCAGGTCCTCACACATTCAGGGGAGATCTTGGCGAAGCATGGGGAGCTGGTGGCACAGCTCCTGAGTATGTTTACCCCTCTTAATATACTATTAAAGTTCCTTCATCACCTAAAGATTACAGAGGATCAGTGACTCAGATTTTTCTCTTTCAAATGTAGGAAAACCCCTTGTTGTCGTAAACTGGTCGTAAGATTTTGATGTCAGTGTTTGATGTAATTTACTTGTAGGCCAAAGGATTATGCGTTTGCTGGTCTAGCAATGTGCTCCTCGCTCACAATTCGTTTGGTAAGTAAAATCGTCTATCAATCACGACGATAAATGTTGGTGATTTTGTTAAAGTTACAAATTAGGCTCTGCAACTATTTTCTTCATTAAGCACTAGTTTACTAAATGCTGACAGAATGTTCAAGTGAAGTTGTATTTTTCTTCTTTGTTTGTTACGTATCGTACTTGTGCTCTCAATCTGTTGTTCTCCGTTGTCAGAGCCCTCGATGCAAACTTTACCGTAGTCTCACCAGGGATCAATGGGCAGTTTGCAGAGAGGAAGAAATGGCCTCTTCGTCGCGTTTCAGTTACTGTCAAAGAAGTCAGCGAAAAAGACCTCCGTAAGATTCTTTAGGAATCCTTTATTAAGTCGTTAACTTATGATAACATCCTCTTCGAGACAAGTTGAGGACTCCAATTTTCGTGACAGGGTTTTAGAATGGTTTGTAGTTATATTTGAAATCAGTCATTTCGTAAATTGAATGATATGCCGCTCCTCACACATAACGGGGAAAATCCTAAAATTGTTTGCAGACATAAGAACGAGTGGTATAGATGTGCATACTTGAACTTATGCGGGATGTGTAAATATGTGCGTGTGTGCGTGCGCGCGCTGGGGGGTGGGGCGCATGCAGATGGAACTATCCCTGATGGGCTTCAAATGACCATTTCACTTGAGGGCGATTTAAGCGACGCTCAAAAGGAGAGGTTGCTTGAGATTTCCGGTATTTCACTGTAACCTGCCGTTGGAGTCTGTCAAAGACATCAAATGAACTAATATGCTTTTATTAGGCTTTCCTCTATACCTGAATTACTGCTTTACTATAGGTCCTTGCTGTCCTTGTAGGATGAAGAATCACTTCACACAAATATCAAGGCTGTGTGTGCATTTTGTTCTTGCAACCACCTTCACGTGGTGTATTTGGCAATCCTTACACTATGCACGACGAATCATATTCACTTTCAGAATGTTAAAGGCCAAACATATCTTAGAAGGCGGATGTTCAAATCCCTCATACGAGCATTTTCTATCAAGGGGTTGTTGATAGAAACTGTTCCTAACCACCATTCACTGATCAATGGTTGTGCTACTATCGATTGTAATAAGATGGACCCTTACCTGGTGGGATGCAACTATCGCAGTGCTCGTATGGGGAACTTGTTCATTCTCTGTTCATTTACAAGTTTTATGCCTGGAAATGGGCGAAGATGTTTGCACTGAAGTGGTCACTAGCAGTAATTCTGTTATCGTCTATCGCTTGCTGACCTTTCCAGATATTGCTTGTGCAGCTCGCTGTCCAGTGAAACAGATGATGCTTGGGAAGATGCGGGATGGGATTTCTGTACACCTCTCTGCGTAGCTACCCCATGGCTGTAACAATTGTATGGTCATTTCATTCGTAACATCTGATGCAGACACCAAATTTGTGACTTTCACACCGTGCTGGACGGGCTCTGTGATTGAACATTTTTCTGATCTCTTACATGTCCTTGGGCGGTTTCCAGCAGGCGCTGGTTTAGCGAAGAGGTGCAGATTGACTTGTTCTATTGCATCCTGAAGTAGGGCATTTTGCATAGTGTTCGACCTTAGGAGCATCATTTGAAATTATTTCCCATGTTGGAGGCTTCTGGGCGAAACTAATCCAGCTCCAAGGGCCCAAATTCCATGCTGCTCTACTTAAAAAGTAAAATGACGATTCAGAGTAATTCGTCAGTGGGAATGTGGATGAGCACCATGTATTCAAATTTTGATACTTAAAGTTTGTTATTTCTTTTTCATTTTGCATATCCAATGTGTATAACGTTCTTTAACAACGAGAATCATGTCCGTTACAAAATCGACCAAAGACTTGCTGGAATTTGTGAAATTCTACGAAAAGTTTAATGTTGCCTTGCAGTTCAGCACCTTTTTAATGGGTACGGATTTAACGGTTGCTTTAAGATTCTACACTATGCCGAAAGCCATGTTACAGTAGTAATGACAAAATAGACTTGTTACACGAGGATCGTTAGCACGACAAAAGCCTTCCGGCAGGAATTTCCGTTCCCCAGTTGGTAAGGATCCCTAGCATATACCACTTTAAGTTCATTTTGAGATTGGTGATATTCATCTGGATTAGTCATGCCAAATTAGAACCTAGATCTTAATGACACTCGATGCGTGGTTAGATGATCAAATTGAGGTTGTGGAGGCCGCAGGTGGCAATTCTTCAGCTGACACAGTCTACGAAAAGTCTTCTCCAACTACATCTGTAAAGAAACGTGCTAACCTAAGTTGACGTGTATTTATTCAATTATTGTGCATGTAGAGCAGACAAGTGTTATTATCGGAGGGCATGCATCAATACTTAAATTCGAACGTTGTTTTGGTCTGTTAACATTCCTGTGAATCACTTCAGGTTATTCCACTCGTCAATCTTTGGTAGCGTTACATTGCCGGTAGGATTGAATATATTATTCTTGAGTAGCTTCAGATCTCTATGCCATGCAGCAAGATCCTTAGAAGTCAACTTGCCAGGCCACTCTTTCACTCATGAATTCGTGCAGGTAGTAGATGAGGATGAGGAACTTTTGAGAGAAAACTTGCAAATGAAACTCACTCTTCGTACAAGCTCATTTTTCCAGCACGGAATCCGACAGCCTGAGCCCACCAGCACTCAGTAACAGAAACTGAATGGCCAGCAACAGTGGGTTCAGTTCAATGATTTCAGCGTGGTTTCTGAACCTGTTTTTTTGACAGGTTCTGCTGCTACATAAGCTCTTTTTTCATCCTCAGCTAAAAAGAGAAGTTGGGGCCCCATTTAAACATACTATTTCATGCTGAGTTTTCCGTTGCCTAAGTCCTGTGAAGTTCAGCTACTATACATCAAACGAAGTGAACTGAAACTGGCCTTCGCCGTTTCAACTCGCACATACTCTTCCTACTTAGAAAGTTGTGCCAATTCCTGCAAGATTGAGATGTTTTGTGCAAATTTCCAAGGTTACCTTTATGGTTAATGAATACATTGTTACTAACTATTCCATTTTTTGTGAAGCTGGTTTGATTGATTTGTTTGCAAGTTGATATAATATATATGTTCAAGCACATGTTGAATTGTTAGAAAAACGTGTTTCTAATTTTGCAATGTAGAAAAAATGGTAATTTTGTTTACAATAAGTGATTTGGTATACAAAATTAAAACATGTCATTATTTGAACATAGCAAGTTTTAATATTATTTGAATACAACTTACATCTTTACAAAAGCTTGTTAAGACTATTATTGATTAGTTTAGTATATATATATATATATAGTAATATTTATTAATTTTTTGGTGTATTAAAATATAAATTCTATCATGATATTATGTTATAGAATTAAAATGTTATTTTTTTTACAAGTTTAGATTTTTTTTAATGAAAATTTGTCTATGTAGAGGTGGTTTTATGCTCTAATTATTATATGGTTATTTTTTTGGTTACATTTATTTTCTTATATTATCAAAATTAGTGGTATCAAGCTATATTACCAAATCGCTCTATACAATCTGCTTTGTTTTTATCAATTTCTTTTTTGTAATCGCACAGTTGTGCAACATTAGGCTTAGAACACCTCCCTTCTCTTTTTGAAATTGTCCATATTATCATGTCACCTTATTATTGTGACCAATCTGATCTTGAGATTTAGAATTCTTATTATGGTATAAAATTAGAAAAAAATTCAAGAAGCTATCTTGAAAATTTTCTATTACAACTAAGCTATTTTTAATGAATTTTATCAGGTTGCAAGCACGTTTGCTTCTCACTGTCTTTTTTCATTATTATACAATTCTAAAAGTTTTATCAAGGATCAATTTGCTAAAGTTTATAGAAATGATAAATCTTTTTTTAAAATAAAAATAAAAATAATTATATTGTAGCAATTGTGAATTATTTTCTCTTGCAAAAAATAATAAAATAAAATTTTAAAATCCAATTTTCCTTCTAAGATAGTAATAAAGAGTACCATATTAAAAATAACATTTTTTTAAAAAATATACATATTTATTTAAAAGAAAAAAAATTAAAAATATAAAAATATTTGCTCTTGTGTTCTTAAAAGCATTTGTCAACTTAGAAAATTTAGTTTGCAATAAAATTAAGAATAAATAAGCTTAGTGTACCAAAACATTATAAAATAATGTAATTCAAATTTTGAGATTGAAACTACAAAGAAGGATTGATTTTTAATTATTGCAAACGAACTTAGGGCTCAATTTGGAATTGACTAAGATTGCATTAGCAAGTTGATGTAATTTGGATCCAATTACCTTGCAAACAAAGTATCTTTGATTTTAGAATAAGATAGGATCTAAAAATAAGTAACATTATTTTTACAAAGTCTTTAATAGTAGATTGTATTTTAATATTTTTAGATTTTATTATTTAAGATCAAATCTACAATTATGAAATTTACAATATGACATTGATAATAAATACCTTCATTGATTTTTTTAATTCTTTTGGTTTTTTTGAATCATTCTTATTTTTAATTTGAACATTATAAGTGCAATTTATAGGCTTTATAGGTAATGAAATTGGACTATTTTGGAAAAATTTAATAATAGATAATAGATTTGTATTCCATGTAGTTGCTAAATCACTTTAAATAAAATATATTTTATGTATAAAATATTTTAAAATGATGCATTAAAATCATAAATAAGATTATCAGTTTTTATTTTTATTTTTATTTTTATTTTTATTTTTTTGTGTTGAATAAATTCAGAGTGAAAATAATTTAATCTTTGAAGACTTTGGTAGTGATTTTGTTTTAAAAGTTTATATCTTTGAACACAAATTTCACTTCAAATTATTGAAACAATTATATTTTTTTTCTTAAATAGATTAAAAAAGCAACAAAAGTTAGTTTGTTGATTTTATGGAAGTTAATTTTTTTGAGGCAATTTCAACACAATAAGAAATAATAAAATTTTCATTAAAAATTAAGATACAAAGAAAAAAAAATACAAAAGTTGAGTTTATATCAAGTTACAGTATACATTAAAATAATAATAAAGTTCTAAAGCAAAGAGTCTTTGAATCTCATTGAAAAATTAATTAACAAATTTTTTACTAAGAGCAAGTATGTTTAAGAGAAGTTTCAAAAAAGATTTAATTTTTTTTAGAGTTGTTAATTCAAGCAAGTTACTATAAAATTTGCCTATAATGTGTACTTTTAATTTAGGATTTGAATATCATACCTACTTCTAATATAAACTTTGAAAAAAATGATAGATCTTTTTTTATTGTATCCACAACATGTCTTTTTTTATATCAAATTATTTGTCATATTGATATAATTGTAATTTATTAGTGAAAAAATTATATAATTTTTTTTTAATATTTTCTATTATTTAGATTGGTGATAATTTAACAGTCATGCATTATACCAACTATCATGTTAACACATGTCACAAACATATACAAATTATCTAGATAAGAAGTATTAGGTAGAAAATAAATATAGGTATATTTGATAATATCTTGTGAAGAAACTTCTTAGAAGCTTTATTGACATAGATTTGACTTTATATATGTTTGTTGTTGATTGGTAGGTTGGAAACTTGGCCAATAAGTTGGCCATATAGTACATATGTAAGAAACTTGTCTTGTAAGTTAGACACATGTTGGAGATCACATAAAATGTTGCAACCTAGATCCTAATTAGATAGTACATATAGAAGCAAGAGTGAAGCCTTCTTCACTCTTTTCAATGTCTTTTAAATTCTTAGTCTTATCTCAAGACTCTCTAATTTTCTTATTTTTGGCAATAACCATTATAATTTAATATTATACCATCTTTGAGTGATTATTTATTCTTTTTTAGTGACATAAGAATATATTGATCTTTTAGTTCTTTATAATTCATTTCTTAGACAACAACTTGGATTATCTTTTATAATCCTTAGATCTATTTCAAACATTAATAATGTTTATTGCAACAAAAATATTGTTCACAATTAAAAAATATTTGTATATTAAAAAATTACATACTTTCAAGATTTTGCAGCTTGATTTAACACCTTCATATAAGATTTTAGATAATTTTTTTTTGACTAAAGATAATTCTAATTTTTATAAGCAAACACACATGATAATTACATATTAAATTACCAATGTATTAGTTAATGAATTATTGGCAAATGATTTTATTATTAAAGCATGTTCAACAATACAATAAAGTGATTGTATTCATAAAATCAATCTTGCAAATATGTCTATTTTGGCATTTAAAACTACAAATTCTATATCCAAAGCTTAAAGTATATATATTAAATATTGTGCCAAAAAATGTACTAATTAATAGTCATTGCATTAATTTATCAAATTTCTATTTTAAAAAGTAATCAAATTCTTTATCTACATTAAATACAATTTCCTTGGCTATCCAACTAATAATTGATATAAATATTCTTTTATTGCTACTATTTAAATTATAGCAATTGTCTACAACCTAAGAACATATTGTTTTGAGCACAAGGCCTAATTCATTGTGCTTTACATAAATCTATAAGTTTAGCCATTGGTAACACGTATTTAAATAGATGTCTATTAAAAATAACTAATGATATAAATTGTGACAATGCTTTTAGAATTTGGACTAGATTGCATTAAATGACATAGATTGGTAATACATTTTTATTAATAAAATTATAATAAATAAAAAAATATCATTATTTATCATCCAATAAAATTTTAATGAAGAAAATATAAAAACATAAGATATAGTGGCAATAATAAAGTATAAAAATATTACAAAGGAGGAAAAAATATAAATAGAACTTAAATTAGACTATTAATGGATGTGTTCCATCAATTTATCTAAGAGTCCAATATTACTTGCATACATTATGTCACAGACATATATTTATTATAATTATTACCTAAGTAATATGAATAGATAAAAATACATAAAAGAAGATTAATTTCAAATATCTTCAAGGATAGCTTCCTAAATACTTTCTAGATGTTGTTTTGATCTTATATGTATTTTTTATTGATTAATAGATTAGAAACTTGGTCAACAAATTAATCACATGCTACACATGTTGATAGCTTGTAGAACAAACTAACTATGTGGTACTCATATAGAAAACTTGCCTTGCAAGTTAAAATATATGTTATACAAAGTCAACATGTTTGAGAGGTCTTATAGAACATTGCCACATAATTCTTAGGTAGATAGTATATATAAAGGCAAGAGTGAAGCCTTCTTTAGTCTTGTCAACTCATTTTTTGCTTCTAATCTAGTTTCAAGAAGTCTCTAGTTTTCTTGTCTTTTAAAAATAGCTACTCTAATTTATTTATTTTTTATTTATTATATTTCTTTATTTCTATTTTTTATACTTCTTTGAAAAAATCTCACTTATTTATTTGTTTTCATTGAGTTCTTATCCTTGATAAATTGACAAGAATACATTTATAATATCAAAACTTTGTTTTTTTTGTTTTTGTTTTTTATTTTTTATTTTTTTTAAAAAAAATTAGAATAAACTATCTCTTTTTCTTGATAAGACATAAGCATATAAGAAGTTGAAAATAACCCTCTTCTAAATTGATATTATTTTTTTTGCTTTTAAATTCTTTTTTTTTACTTATCTTGAATGATATTAGACATCTCTTTTCCTCTAAGTGTTATTATGGTAGATTTCGTCAAAATGAAGAATACAATGGCACAAATGTAAGAAAAATTGAGAAAGTTGAACTATTGTAGATTTAAACCTCTTCCTATTAATAAACAAGTCAATCTTGTTGCTTATCAATTACATCTGTCAAAGTCTATGAAAATCCATCTTGTATTTTATGTATCTCTTTTTGAGTCATACAAGAAAATGAATATATTGGAAAGAAGACAAATGCCACGTCCTCCTATAGAAGTGGATAATAATCAAGAATTTGAGATGGAAGAAGTCTTAGATTTAAGGTGGTACCAAAATAGATTAAAATATCTTATTCATTGGCATGGATATGATATTAATACAACATATTTGGTATTATGACCTTAGAAAAGACTTTCAATATTTGGTGATTTTATTAGAGGTAAGAAGGACTCTTGATAGTATTATAAATATTTTATTTGAAGAGAGTTACAAAAGCCTCAACAATAATTAAATAACAAGTTGGCTTCATGCCTTAGTATGGAATACTATTGATGGCTGAGAGGACCTATCAACTATCTTTGAAAAGAACAAAGGTATGTAGCAAATATAATTTGACGCATCTTGGATTACTTCAATATATGATGATTACTTTTGATAGAACTCTTTCCTAGAAGAAGGGATAATGTCACAAACATTTATATTTATATTAATATTTACCTATATGATTAAATAGAAGTAAATAAAATTATATTTATTTCATAATACTTTTTAGATAAGCTTTTTAGAAGCTTCATAGAGGTTGCTTTTACTTTAAATGTATTTGTAGTTGATTGGTAGGTTAGAAACTTGGTCAATAAATTAATCATGTGTTGATAGCTTATAAAATAAGCTAATTATATTATGCACATATAGAAAACTTGCCTTATAAGTTAAGATATGTACTTAACAAAGTTAACATGTTTTAGAGGTCTTATAGGATGTTACCACATATCTCATACTTAAGAATATTTATGGAGATAAGAATGAAGCCTTTTCACTCTTGTCAATGCCTTTCTAGTCCTTAGTCTTGTTTCAAGACTTTATAAGTCTTCTTGTCTTTAATAATAGCCATTGTAGTTTAATACTATATCATCTTTGAGTAATTTTCTAGTCTTTTTGAATAATATAATAATATATTGATATTTTAATTCTTTAAAGTTCATATCTTTGATGTTATCTATTCTAGAACAACTATGATTTTTTGTTTCTATAGATTTTATCAGAGATCTTTAAGTTTCAAGTTCTTATGACTCTAAATTTGTGATAGTAGTTCATTTTTATCAAGATGGCATATTTTATACCATATACAAAATTTATCATATGTGAAGAAGCAACTAAGCTTTTCTTTGACAATATCTATTGCTATCATGGATTATTTAAGGATATTATATCAGATAGGATAACTTAGTTTTTATTCAGATTTTAGAGAATTTTTTTTAAGATTCTAAAGGTAGACATAAAATTATCTTTAGCTTTCTATCTTCAAATTGATGGACAAATTAAGTATATGAACCAAGTTTTGGAGCAGTATTTGAGATATACCATCAATTATCAATAAGATGATTAGACATTTCTTTTGCCATTGGAAAAAATTATTTATAATAACACAATATATTTTTCTATACAACAAACATCTTTCTTTGCTAATTATGGTTATTATCCATGACTTAATGCTTTTGAATTTTCAAAAGTTGATAATCTTGTAGTAGAAGATTTGACAAATTATTTATCTAAGATACATATAATAATGAAGGCGTTATTATAAGAGACTCAAGAACAAAAAAAGAATAATGTGGATGCCTATTACAAGCAACAACCTCATTTCTATATTAGTAATAAGGTATGATTGCTTTGTTATAATATTAAAATTATTTGTCCTTGAGATAAGTTTGATTACTATAGACTTAAATCATTCTTATTTGTGAATAAGTCAATCGAGTCACTTATTGATTACTTAGGTTAGAATATCTTATTCATTGGTGCAGATATGATATTTACAAATGCACATAGGAGCCAAAAAAAAAATCTTACAAATGTAGTAGAGAAGATCAAAGCTTTTCATCTATAATATCTATTAAAACCAAGATGAAAGATAACAAATATATGTTATACAAGAAACACAATTTACGAAAGATTATATTCTATCTTTTATCTTTGTTTGTAGTTTTTATATAATTATGGCATTAAGGAGATGGAAAACTAATAGCTAATAGATTCAATTGAAGAGCTATTGTTTGTTGACTTATAAGATAAGACATTGTAATTACTACAACCTTCAAGATGACGCAATAGAAATAAAGACTTTCAAAGGCAACATGTTTTTTTTCAAATAGATAACAAGATCCAACGTATTTGATATCATGACTTAAGAAGAGAGTCTCAATGTTTGGTAATTTTATTAGACGTAGGAACAACTCTTGATGATATTACAAATATTTTGTTTGAAAGAAGTTACAAAGGTCTCAACAATGATCAAATAACAAGATGGTCTTCTTGTCTTAATATGGGACATTACCAATGGCTGAGAAGACTTATCAACTACCTTTGAAGGAAACAAAGATTAGAGTATGTAGCAAATATAATTTGCCACATCTTGGACTTCTTTGACATGTAATCATTTCTCTTTGTAGAACTCGTTCCTAGAAGAGGAATAATGTCATGGACATATATTTACTATAGTTGTTATCTAAATAATATGGATAGATAGAAGTAAATAAAAAAAGATTAATTTCATAATATCTTCTAGGATAGGTTCTTAAAACCTTCATAGACACTGCTTTGACCTTATATATATTTATAGTTGATTGATAGGTTAGAAACTTGGTCAACAAGTTAACTACATGCTACATATGTTGGTAGCTTGCTAAACAAATTAACTATATGGCGTCCATATAGAAAACTTACCTTGCAAATTAAAATATGTGTTGTACAAAGTCAACACGTTTTGGAGGTCTTATAGAACACCACTACATAGCTCTTAGGTAGATAGTATATATAGAGGCAAGAATGAAGCCTTCTTCACTCTTGTCAGCTCATGTTTTAGTTTAATTTCAAGAAGTCTTTAGTTTTCTTGTCTTTTGAAAATATCCATTCCATTATTTATTTATTTATTTATTTATTAATATACATACTTCCTTATTTCTATTTTTTTATACTTCTTTGAAAAAGTCTCACTTATTTAATTGTTTTCATTGAGTTCTTATCCTTAACACATTATTCAACATATTTTGCCTAAGCTTTGGCAAAGATTTTATGTTGTCTTGTCATGTAAAAACTAATCTAAGAATAGATATAATATCTAGTTGTAGAAGATAAATTGTATTTGCAACAAGCAAAGAAAACAATCATAATAAATTTTAAAAAAAACCTTAATTGAACCTTAATAATCATAGTTAAAATTTAATTAAATCCTAAAGAATCTTAAAAAAATCCTAAAAGAATCATTAGATAATTCATATGAAACATCAAAGAAATCTTTACAAAATCCTAAAGAATTCATAAAGCAATCATAAAGAAATTCTTTTAAAGAAACTCTTATAAAAAAAAATTAAAAATAAAATAAAAATACAAGTGTCTTTTAAAATAAATGGGTTGAATAGAAACTAATTATAAATAGATTTTAAGATGAAAAAAAATCATGCTCTTAGATAAAAGCATATTAAAATTCAACAATAAGTTTTTTTCTTCAATTTTTTTTTATTACAATCCATATATAATAATAATAATAATAATAATAATAAATGCATACAAAACTAAAAGAAGCCAATATATATATATATATATATATATGAATTTATATTTCTTAATTTATAATCTTGGTAGATGGAATTTTTATGAATTATGCAAGAAATATTAGTCCATCAAAAATATAAGTTTAGTACTTAGGAATAACCTTTGTTCCAAAAAATATTATTAGATGAGTAAGAAATATCAGGTGAGAGATATTAGATAATTGGAATAAATATATATATATATATATATATATAAACTAAATATATTTACTTATTATATAATGAAAGCTTATACAAAAGACCTAATTTTTTTTATGTAAGTGCTATTTATAGTCAATTATAAAAAACTGATATGAACATGTATAAATATTATATATATATATATATATATATATATCCTAAAAAATAATGAAGATTCTCAAAAAAATCACATACTAGAATCAAATGTATTGATTTTACTTATTTTTATTAACAAACTGAACACTTGACTTTGTGTGTGAGCGGTGTCTGGATGCGAGAGCTTAAGGCATTGCAAGCAAAAAAACTTTACATGTGCAGGAAGATCCAGACGGAGGTGAACAAAACTGGTAGTTTAACGTGCTCAGTAGGATTCGAACCTGCGCGGGCATAGCCCACATGATTTCTAGTCATGCCCGATAACCACTCCGGCATGAGCACGTGCGAAATCCTTGCCTTAGAAGGATAATCTCGTCATAATAATTATTTTCCAATCAGTCTCAACCTTTGCTTCTCACTTTCAAAGTATTATGTATTAACTTCAAAACACTGTTGAAAAAAAGTTAGGTATAAGAATTCCAATATTTTCGGTTGTTTGTTCAATTTGTTGCCACTTCTTGATATTTTGAAATTACTCTATGCAGGTCTATAATTAAAATTATATCGACTTTTAGTAAATAGCAACAAGTGCCAAAAAGAATATGTTTTTCAATGTTTCGAAAATTTTATTTTATTTCTTCGTATGTTGTTGTGGAGACTAATTTCTGAGGATTTAGAACATTATATACAATCGTGGTCGCTGATCCACAGGGCAGCCTCAGTGCCGAGAAATCATCCTCCAACTGATGAACCCCGGACGACGAGCATTCCGGAATACCCGAACCTGCGAAGGAGGAGGAGGAGGGTCTTGAATTGAGCTGATCTGAATTCAGCCCACGTCTGGTGTCGGTGCAACGCACAAATTATTTGTTCCAATTTCCGATGCGGATGTTGATGGAATCCCTTCGTGGCTGTAACGATTGAAAATATCCATGCAATTTTGAGTAGAATCATGGGCGTTGTTGTGTAAGCTTGACGTGGGATAATCGCCCAAGCGTGTGCACAACGTCACAGAGTTTCTCGCCCAGATTGTTTAGTAGCCGGATTGTTTAGAACTAGTCGGCGATGGCGGGGGCACTGAATCACCAGCATCATATGAATATCCTGAGTCTCAGGCATGGGGTGAAAGGCCAACGGGCGATCGGGGACTACATTGTGACCCGGCAGATAGGATCGGGGAGTTTTGCGGTGGTGTGGAAGGGGTACCACAAGCAGCACCCGGGTTTTGACGTCGCAATTAAGGAGATTGCCACCGAGAGGCTGAACCGAAAGTTGCAGGAGAGCTTGAGGAGGGAGATCGCGATTTTGCAGCGAATCGATCACCCCAATATCATCAAATTGCATGATATTGTCGAGGTTAGCATCATCTTTGGTCGGTCAATTGATTATGTTTGATTGGTTGCAGATGGTTTACAAGTTGTGATATTATTTTTGTGGGGCCATCTTACCTTGTCGATTCGAGTAGTAGAGTTTTGGTTTTCATGGGAATTGGCTCGGTTTTGAGGTCGCTGGGAAGTGTTTACAGGCGCAAGACAGGATACATCTTGTATTGGAGTACTGCGCAGGTGGTGATTTGGCTGCTTACATCCAGCGGCATGGCAAGGCTACTGAAGTAGTTGCACGCCTCTTCATGCGGCAGCTGGGTAGGTGGTTCTTGTGGACTTGGCACGGGTGAATTTAGAAGGGTAGCGTAGTCGACGAATTTTTGGGATAATTCTGTTGCGCGCTCGTGGGCAGGTGTGAAACCTAAGTTGATTTGTGGATGGGTGGACATCTGTTGATTCTTCAGGAGCTGGACTTCAGGTGCTATGGAATAATAATCTGATGCATCGTGACCTCAAACCACAGGTTGGAATGATACCGTTTGTTACTTTTCTTTCTGCTACCGTCGGGAATTTAGTAAATGTTTAACAGGTCAGATTTCTAATCTATGTGTTCTCAGTCAGTAGAAGATTTTTGAGGATTTTGCCCCTGTTGAGCGTACTCGTCACTGAATCACTGACGGAAATTCGACATGCTTCATGAAGTCTATGTCCCTTTCATAGTAGGGAAGTCATGGGTTGATCCTTCCGGTCTGTTATTGAACATTTACTGTTTTGCAGAATTTGCTACTCTCTAAAGACGATGGTCATGCGGTGCTGAAAATTGCGGACTTCGGATTCGCCAGGTCACTCCAACCTCTAGGCATGGCGGATACTTTATGTGGGTCGCCTCTGTACATGGCTCCCGAGGTCCTCCAGTCAGAGCAATATGATGCTAAGGTAGATAGATGTCTGACGTAACATTAGACTTGTAAGTAAAGGTATCTGCTATGTATCAGAAACATCTCTTAGACATTTCTGTGGGCTTTCATCACAGCTTTTGTTCGTGATTTTGCAGAAAGTTTAAGCTGCAGAAATTTTGCGCTAGAATGCGACACACGTTTATGTGAAATGATCCGTCATTCGTGGGGATTCGTGTGTCGTTGGTATCCAATCGAGAACAGTAATTGCCCTCGGTGTCTCTATTGAGCACGAGTTAGGTATGTCCAATTCAGGTAGCTATATGATAATCAGCACAAAGTCGCGGTTCATTCTGTTGTCTTGCTTCTGAGGTCTTTGCAGGCAGACCTATGGAGTGTGGGTGCTATTCTTTTCCAATTGGTAACTGGGCGGCCTCCTTTCAGTGGGAACAACCATGTTCAGGTCATTTTTTTCTTGGTTGAATGAGGAATATGTGTCCGTTGATGAATTATATTTTGTGATTGCATCACATGTTTCGCAACTTGGGATGTTATTGATAGTTTCTGTATCTTTTTATGATTTAGTTCTAATATATTCTCATATTTTTTTGCTGAATACCAGTTGCTTCAAAACATTATGAAATCGACTGAAGTGCGATTTCCAGATGCAATTATGGCCCAATTACACCCTGAATGCATCGATATGTGCCGCAAATTGCTTCGCATGGACCCAGGTGCTCCAAAGTTCCCATCTGTAGTAGTATCGTAGTTGGCAAGAACGTAGTATTCAAGTGACTCCTATCGTCCTTACGTCTTCATGCAGTCGGCAGTGGTTGTGAATGCTCATTGCTTTAAGTTGCGAAAAACTGTTGCACTAAGTTCAATCTGATATGGATTTGTTGTTTCCCATGCTTTCCACCAAGTCATTAGCACATTACGAGGCCGCTGATGCTTGTGAAAAATTCTGCGATATTGTACAGTTGAACGATTGTCTTTTGAGGATTTCTTTACTCATCCTTTCATAGGCTCAATGAGGTATTTCACACCCGTATTTGCTTTGTCTCCCTTGGTTCCCAAACTCGGTATACATGGTCTTGTTTTCATCCTCACTTGTGATGGCGATCAATTTTATTGCATCAAGACAAACTATTTGCACTTTCAGACTCAAGACACAGGATACTCAAGTAGGAGGGAGCACGTGTGGAGGAACTGGTGAGGCAAGTGAAACTTCTCAGGAAGAACTGTTCCCATTTTCATTGGATGACGAGGAACAAGCCTCTTTACGTGGAGAATCCTCATTTTCTGAGCCGCCTTTGTTCTCAGCTTCATCCTCCAGCAGCCCATCCCTTCCTTCAACCGAGGAAAACGCAAATGTAGGATATTCACTCTCGACTAGAATGGGTTTTCCTCCTACAAATCATCTTGACAACGAATCTAGTGTTCTGGACCAGGATACCGGAGAAAGTAGAGTTATAGAGTATATTTTTGATTCTGGGCATTCCGATTCTTCAACCGATGGTAAATATTCATTATAACTTCTAGAGCTGTGCTCTGCCTTCAAACAATTTCACTGTAGTTTTTCTTTTTCTTTCTTCATTTCTTTCACGGGAATCTACTTTCCTTCCATTCAAAATAGTGTATGATTCTATGTGTACTCGTGTGATCGGTACATCTCCCATTTTAAAAATTTCTGAGCCAGTTATAATTGTATCTCATGGTACCCATTTTTCCAATAGTGTTCTGAACATGCTTTGGTTCTTCGCGTTTTTCTAATTCGACTGAGTACATTCGTCCCCCTTGTGTCTCTTGGTTTGAAGGTGCGTCGGGAGATTCCATGGACACAATAGAACGGGAGTATGTCCTCGTGACAGCTCCAGTAATATCGACAGATAATCTTGCGATGTCATCAAGAGATTCTGATTTTAGCGGCCAGCATGAAGGAAAAAGGATTCATGGCTCTCCCCAGAAAGTCAAAAATTTAAACGTGGGCCGCAGACATACTACAGGAGAGGTTGGCAGTGTTGCCAGTAATGGTTCTGCCCCATTACATAGCTTACAAGAGGTCAAAGTTCCTTCAGATCATCCACCTACACGACTTCCCTCTTTACAGAGATTTGCACGACTCATTACTGAAGTCGCCACAGATAAGGTTAGATTTTTCTGTACTTTCAGTTGCTTGAATCTGTAAAATTGATGTTAGAATAGCTGACACTAGACAGGGCCTCGAAAATGGATCTTTTGTTGCCGTTTTGAACGATTCGTGATGGAGTGTAGAGGAAGAAGGAAGAAACTAGGGAATGGGTATCATTCTATTGCTTTATTGCTGTCAAGCATACGTTCGGTATATCGACCTTAGTCGAGACCTTATGGTGAACATGCTTGAAGGTTGTAAACTCCTTCCCCTTTCCCTCTACTCTTTGCTCAACTTATCTACTTCAAGAGCATTGTTGTACAGACTTAGTAGCTGCAATGTCCTTATTACATGGTTATGTTTGTCGCAGATATATGCAGGGCAGCAGTTGGAGTCATTTTCAATCCAGCTTCTTTGTCTAGCAATCTGGAAGGAAGCTCTTCGAGTGTGTCAAACCTGGGCATGCAACGTCGGTGACTTCGGAAAAGTTTGCAGTAATGAACGAGGGAGTATTTCAGAAGGTGGCGAAAGTGATGAAAGATCTGCAGCAAATGCTTGTTCTTTAGTGGAACGGGAGTTTGCTTTTGCTGTTGGACGGGCTGAATCTTTAGCAGTGCATATCAATAGTGGCATTGGTAAGTGGGCGCTCCTGATTTCACACATGGAATATTTAGTGTAGGAAATATAAGCAGCTGGTATTTGGGGTAATTTAAGAGCATTTTCGATTCTTAGGACACCAGTTTCCATGTACAGCAGGAGCTTACGTAGAGGCCGATTTAATTTGAAACATCATGATTAACTTTATGATTGCTCTTAAACCCATTGGTGTTGATTAATTAACCATAGTCTCCGCCGAGATGCCGGATGCTGTGGAGCTCATCTTCCAAACAGCACTTGACCTCGGTAGAGCTGGAGCGGTACTTCCCAATCCTCTGTTCCTTCTTGATTACTGCAAGTTTAGTGTTTACCAGTTATTGGAAAGGCGATCAAGTAGAGTTGTGTTATTAGAATAGCAAGTCAATTTTGCCTCACATACCGTAGTAATTATATCATTTTCTTAACGCATGGACTGAAGAATATGTGCTGGGGTTGGTTTTGTGCTTCAGGTGGATGAGCTCATGGGAAATATGGAAATTGCGGCTACTTCATATGAGAAAGCTGCTGCTCTTCTCGACTTTCTTGTAATCGAGGCTGCAACACTACCGATAGTGCCTCCTCTATTACTGTCCGACACTGACAGGAACCGGATTCGTGGATACGCTCATGTGGTTACTGCGCGCCATCGTCAATGCATTGCCATGGCCTAGACACGAGGACGATATGTACATTCTTTTCATAGAATAAAAGTTGGATAACTAGGCAAGCACACTGAACGAAGGTGTTTGCTGGGATTCAAGTATGACTTTAAGGTGATCGGCATCAGAAGAAGGATGCGAAAGCAATTGGAGGTTAATCAGCGATCTAGTTGATTTTGACTCTCATAACTTCAACTTCCTTGGAAGCGGCCGTTAATCTGAAATATGGCCACTTGAAAATCTGCAAGAATGATTCTCTAGGCCTAGAGAAGAGGGTGGTGATTGGAATTTGCGAGCTATATCGGTTGTTCTGAAGTGCACTTGGTTCAACTTTTAACTGAGATTTGTAAATATATAGGTTAAGGTGATTGTAAGATTCAAGATGTATGAACTTGTATAGACTAGAACTGGATTGGAAGATAGTATCTTCACCTGGTGTTCACTCACCTGCCTTTGCACAGGCATGATGTGAACTCAATCCTCATTACCTGTTATGATACCTCAGAGTACATCGGTGGCGGAAATTATTACTCTTCGTCTTAAAAACTTGCATACTCAATTATGTATGTTAAAAGTTCTGATTTACTATTAACTCAAGGAACTTTGTGTCACTGTTCCATGCCTTTGTTGTTTATTCATGTCATCTGTTGCGATTGTGTCACTGGATAGACATAGTTTTTACCTTCATCATGGCCATGCAGCTCACTTCACTCAATATATTTTAACCGTAGCTACCTCCTAACGCTAATGTACATGGAATTTCCTGGTAGGCTAGCAGCTTCATGGATGCTAGTATAGATACTTGGCCTTACTCAGCAGGGCTACCCAGTCTTGGTCATAGACTCTAGAGTAAGCCGTTTTAGCCTACATTTTTACGCGCATATACCGAGTAAGAGTACGCACAAGGTTCCACTTTGTTTTGTTATGTTTTGTTTTTTACTTTTTATGTAAACCTTTTTCTGACTAGAGTGCTGTCACAATCCTCTCGAGTCCCCACTTGACACGCGGGAAAGTTGATAAAAAACCTGGTGTGCATGCACCTGTTTCTTTGCAGCAACAACAATAAAAACCAGTGGCATCCAAACAGCTCTCACCAAACCAACATTATCTCAGTTCCAAATATGGTTATACAAAGAGTTGAGAATCTCTACGAGCCAACTCCAACCAGAGAAAATACTCACTGTACTCTTTCTTCCCTGAAATCTAAACTACAAAACTTCTGCATCATGCGATTGATATTGCATGAAGCCTCACATGTATCCACATCTATGCAAATTGTCTCAGCAGCCTATGCAATGTGGTTCATGGACCTAGCCACCCGTTTATCCACAGCCAGTTTAAAATTTATCTTCAAGCACAAACCAAGTAAACTCATTTAATTTCAAATCTTTCCCAACTGATGTGAAGACATTCTCAACGTACGATGAGAAGGCGCCCTTGCATACGATTACAAGTGAGTAGCTGATGCATCATCTAACGGGTTTATAACGGACAATAGCTGAGAAAAACACAACAGGCTCATATCAGTAAGTCATAAACCAGCAGACAATGAAGCCAGTTGTTATTTGAAATCACACTATTTTAATTTTCAAAAGAACAAGTGTTTGGAAAGTTAATACCTTGTCTGTGAACTCTCGAAAGTAGGGTCCTTCCATCGCTTTCTCTAGTTCCTAAGGATTATCACAAGGTTCAGGTAGAACTCCAAGCATACGAAGCAATCTTTAAATTTCTAAAATACAGTGCACAAAAATTACACAAAGCATGAAGAACTTATCAACCACGTCTCGTACATAAGCTTAACATAAGCCAAAATACCAGTTTGGGATTGGATGAAGAATCGATCTTAGAAATGAGCTCCTGTAGATCTCGATCCCTAAGCATCTTACGAATTTCTTCTGAAGCAGCTGCATCAAACGCCCGTAGTATACCAAGTCAAAAATGCCCTCTAAACATGCTAGATTTTCAGATATGTTTTGTCACTCAAGGTTCGGTATCCAACAAAACTTATCCTACGAAATCCATATAGTCCGCTACTAGATACCACAAGATAGCATTGATCATTTCAAAAAGAGGGAAACTCAAAAGAGAACCATGTAGACATTTGAAGGACAGTTAGCGTACCAACAGCCTCAAGCTGTGTACGCTTCAAGCGATGATTAGACTCATCAGCATCCTCAGCTACTGATGCGGGTTGCTCATCGACTATCTTCTCTGCAACAGTGCACACGTTGAAAAGTGTCAGAATGGGGCCTTCCTAGGAATATGCATCAACATAGAGTTATTCCCAGAATTCGAATCAATTGCAAATCTAGCGGTTCCTTGGGATTCGGGAAGCGCAAAAAGGTAATATGATTTTTTTTTAAACTGATTTACACGCTCGGTGACATCCAATTCAACTTCCAGACTTCAAAGAAAGATAATCACTACACGCAGATGCAAAACTGTGAAACTCATACTCGAGTCTCCTTGAAAACCAAAGAATTCGAAACCTACCGGCATTATTTCCATTTGCATTTGGCTTTGCACATGGTATTTCTACACAGCACAACAAGGTGTAAGCCTAGAGAGACGATACTGAGACAATCCTGTTTTCAATACTACTTGAAGCACAAACAGTGGATTAGTGGGTTCAACTATCAACACAGCAGAGAATCTGATCCAAACCTACAACTACTCCTGTTCTAATAAATGAGAAACATACAAGCCCGAAACTTGCTTCATCGTGAAAAATTCTACAGCTTCATGCAGCTGTGAGTACAAAAAAACCCTAAACTCTGAAATCTAGACTTTCTTTGCAACTCACGTATTTGTGTAAGCTCACAGCAGACCATCTCTCTACAAAACCCTAGATGGACGGAGCAGGCAACTACGAGCTTCTACCTTTATGCTTCTTGTAGCAAACCAGAGAACAGCTGCAAAACCATCACCCATAATCACACTCATCTGTTAGGTCACAATTTCACGTCACAACGCTCAAAGCAAGCATCTGGAACAGAAACAAGGACCGACAATCGACTAATCCGAAAAAATTACTGTACTAAATCTGAACTCAAACAGTACACAAAGTATAAAACAAAATCCTCCATGAAAGCGAGAGATGGCTTACTAAGGTGTTAAGCAAATTGGGCACTTGTATTTGGACTCTGCATCCTTGCATACTTCACACTGTTTTCCCATGATCGCTCAGTTACGAAATCAGAACACGGAGGTTTCAACAAACAAAGCCCACCTCGTGACAGATCCGAGATTTTCAGGTCAAGACAGACAAACCCAATTGCAACACAACAAAAAAGACGGCATCAGATTCCTCCACATTTAGGGCTTAGGGTTTACAGTTGACGACAAGAGGATTTCGCCGGAAACGGTGAAGGCAATGGCACATTTGCACATCACTAGTATCAACTTTGTGTGTGGTATTTGTTGTGTATTATATGTAATATTTATTCTATTGTAATATTTATATTTATTCTATTTAATAGCAATGAATCCAATTTATTCACCTAAACACAAGTTCAAGTCTTTTTGGATTTGGCAGTTAAAGTTGTCAGAGCCACATAATTCCTGATCAGGGTTTTCAAACTTTTAAATTCTTCAAATTTGGAACTTCATTCAATACAGTTTTCAAATTTAAGTCCATTCGAAGGATATTGGATGATATTAGAAAAAATTTAGATACTTGGTCTTCTAGCAACACTTTTAATGGATTGGTTTCTTCAACAATATCTATAGATGTAGATAGTTGACCAATAATCATATCTATTAGTATTGAGATGCTTTTCTTTGCAAATACCAAATTGTGTTATTTTGTATTTTTTTATTTTTTATTTTTTTTATTAAACATGTTAAACCTAAAAAGACCTAATGTCTAAAAGATCTTTCATTAAAAATTTATACTATAATATTTTAATACATATAGAAAACCTAAAACAAGGTCTAAGATTTGATGGTATAATTGTCACGGACATACTCATGTAAGCTAGTAATTACATATACAAATAGGTGAAAGTAAGTAAAAGTAGGTAAAAGTAAGTTAATTCTATAGTATTTAATATAGAAGCTTCTTAGAAGCTTCATAGACATTGTTTTGACTTCATAAGTGTTTTTAATTGACTTTTTGGTTAGAAACGTGGTCAATAAGTTGGCCATGTGCCACACATGTTGTTAGCTTGAAGATCAAGCTAACAATGTGGCCCACACGTAGAAAAACTTGCCTTGTAAGTCAAAGCATGTATCCTACAAAGTCAACACATATTGGAGGTCCTATAGAACGTCGCCACATATCCCCTAGTTAGATAGTATATATATAGACAAGAGTGAAGCCTTCTTCACTCTTGTCAACTCCTTTTCTTGCATCTAGTCTAGTTTCAAGGGTCTCTAATTTTCTTATCTTTTGGTAATAGCCATTCTAGTTTCTCTTTCAATATACATACTTATTTATTTATTTTTCGTTACGTTTCTTTGAGTGAAGGCTCACTTGTCTGAATTGCTTTTTCATTGAGTTCTTGTCCTTGACAATAATGAAACTTGTATTTGATGGTTGAAATGTAGAGTTGTCTTATTGCAAGGTTTATACCACAAGTGGATGGCTTTGTTTTCTAACTTCTACATCTTTATATATTTGCTTCAAACTCTAGATCTATTCAATTTCACTTAACAATCTTTTACGTTAGGTCCTACTTTTCTATAATACAAGCATAGATTTTTACATTGGCATTTGTCTTTTTTTTTTAGGATTAGTTCTTTAGATTGAGTAGTATCAATTTATATAGCTTTAGATCTTGAAAAATAATTTTTCATACTATGAGAAGTAGGTGTAATAGTTTGATTTGCTCCTCTCCAACCAAGACTTTGTTCTTGACGTCTTTCAAATAGTCGATTATCACATGTAATTGCTTGAGTGATGAATTGCTTTAAAGATTTAGTTTTTGTCATTATTAACAATAAATCCTTCGTATTATCATTCAATCCATGTCAGAGTTTGTTGTTAAGTGCTTTGTCATTCCAATCCACATCACATATGACTTTTTGAAATATAACAACATATATGGTAGTAGAATGTGATCCTTGTTGCAAAGATTGAAGTTTGATTTCTGCTACCCTTTCTTGATCAATATGTCCAAATCTTGATCTTATATCATTAAATTTCTCTACCATATTGATCTTTGGTTTTTTTAAATTTGTTGTAAAATAAATTTTAGAATCCAATTGTGATGCTTGTCTACTTATACTTACTTTCCGTAATTGAAAAACTTCTTGGCGTAAACTTTGAACTTTATTGTTGACTTCTCCTATAGGCATTGAAACAAGGCTCCTATTGTTGGAGTTGCTAATACGTGAAATTTCATCTTGAAGAGTATTACAATAATCATGAAGATCTACAATTGTCATAAATCCATTGTCACTTTGTTGATGTGTATTCTACTTTTCTTCCATCTGCAATAATATTTTTAACAAAAATATTATTAAGAGGTGGAATAATCTTTTGACTATTCAACAAAAAAAAACAACACCTACAAAGTGTTAGGGATATAGTCCTTAGAACCTTCTAGAGACAAGTTTCTAGAACCTTCTAGAGACAAGCTTCTAGAACCTTCTAGAAGCAAGTCTCTAGAACCTTCTAGAAGCTTTTTAGTTGATAGAAGATGTTAGGGACATAGTCCTTAGAACCTTCTAGAGATAAGTTTCTAGAACCTTCTAGAAGCAAGTCTCTGGAACTTTCTAGAAGCTTCCTAGTTGGTAGAAGTTGTTTGAGAAGCTTCCTAAATAGGAGTATATATTGGAATCGAGGCTGAAGAGTTCTTCAGTCTCGATAACACATCTCTTGGAGCTCTAGCTCACCTCTCTGGTATTGTTCTTGTATTCATCTGATTAATCTAGTTCTTGCCAGTTCTTCTTGAACTTCTTGGTAGATATCAAGTCTGTATTCTGTGTCCATGACAGTTTGTCGAGACTTCACTCACCTCAGATATCAGAGCTAGTTCCTTCTTTGTTAGAGTGTGGATTACCCCTGTGCTTGGAAGTGTACTAGCACTTTAGAGGTTGCGGATTACCCTCCTCTAAACTGATACTTCTTTTATTACAATATTGGAGTCTTATTCTTCTTGGAGAGAGTGGATTATCCCTTTTCTTGAAGCTCTTAAGGCATCTTAGAGGTTGCGGAGTACCCTCCTCTAAACCAATATTGTCTTCTTGTAGAGTCATTTCTGTCCTTCTTTTAGAATGGTCGGGGGCCAAGACATTAGTATGACGGAAAGTTCAGAGTCCAAGTTAGATGCTATCATGAATGCCCTCCCTACGTTATCACAAAGAACTGCAGAGATTGAAGGACTCGTGGCAAGGCTTCATAATGATGGAGCATCTGGGATGGCACAATCTAGATTGCACCAGCCTCAAACTTCTACACTTGGAGAAGCAAATTTGCCTCATGTTCGACAAGCACCGCTGGTTCTACAACATAAGGAACCCCGAGTTAGCCTTCCGGACAAGTTCGATGGTACACGTTCCAAGTTTCGAGGATTCATCAACTAAATCAAGTTGATAACAGTTTTACAGCCCGAACGCTATCCAACGGAGGAGTCACGTGTTGGGCTTGTTGGAACCTTACTTACAGGACAAGTTCTATCATGGTTTGCTCCTTTGTTTGAGAAACGATCGTCCATATTAAACAACTTCGAAACCTTTTTGGAGGCATTTGCAGAAGCATTTGGTGAACACGACAAGGTTCGATGGGCTACAACAAAGATCCGGTCACTACGACAAGGGATGCGTTCTACATCAGTCTATGCATCGGACTTCAGGATATTAGCATGTGACATCAATTGGGACGAAGAAGCGTTGATGAGTCAATTCTATTGGGGTTTAAGGGACGATGTGAAGGATTTGCTGTTAACTCTTCCTGATCCGCAAACGCTCAACGAAGGTATTAGCCAAGCTCTGAAGTGCGATAATCGCCTCTTTCAACGTCGCCAAGACCAACGTTCAAGACAACATACAGTTCGCCACACCCCAACTATGTCAGCAAACAGCGTGAATTCACATTCAGAGGTAGAAGACATGCAAATTGATGAGGTACGTGTCAAATCTCTTACTCTAGAAGAAAAAAAGCAGAGTATGGAGGAAGGTCTATGCTTGTATTGTGGTGAAGAAGGCCACAAAGTTGGAAACTGCCCCAAGAAGCAAAATCGACGTATTATCAAGACTAGGGGTGTGTTTATTCAGGAACACGAAGATGCCCAGCCACAATAGGAACCGTGCGACTGGACAGTGAAATATCGCAACAACAACCAGATTCCTTTCTTTCTGCTCAACTTGCCCTTTGTTTTACAATCCTTTTGCTTATTGGCCCTCAGAAACTGAGAACCTTAGCATTATTAGATTCAGGAGCATCTGCTTGTTTCTTAGACGAAGAATTTGCAAGGCATCATAAGATCTCTTTAGTACAAAAATCCAAACCTGTTCATGTTGAGGTCATAGATGGACGATCTTTATTGTCTGGTAGTGTCACCCATGAATCAGAACCTATAGAAGTGATGTTTAAGGACCATAGTAGTCATATTATTTCCAATATTATTAGAACCCCATCAAATCCTGTTATTCTTGATCTTTCTTGGTTGGAAAAGCATAATCCATCCATAGATTGGAAGTTGCGGAAGATGACCTTTCCCACAAAACCACCCAAGAGCAAGCCTAGTAGAAAACCTTGAATAGAGAAATCCTTATTTATTGGAGCAAGAGCGTTTATAAGATTGTCCAAAGGAGGCACACCGTTTGTCATTTATGCGGCTCCAACTACCGGGGAGAAGATCTCGACAACAAGTATACCGGAGCAATATAAGGATTTTAAAGACGTGTTTCAAAAGAAAAATGCCGACATGCTACCGAAACACAGACCATATGATTGCGCCATAGACTTACAGGAAGGAGCACAACCGCCTTTTGGCCCAATCTACAATCTATCGCAGATGGAGTTGGTGGAGTTGCGGAAGTACATCGACGAGAATTTAGCCAAGAACTTCATCCGTCATTCAAAATCATCAGTTGGAGCACCCATCTTATTTGTGAAGAAGAAAGATGGCTCGTTGCGGATGTGCGTGGACTATCGAGGCCTCAACAAGGTAACAAAGAAGAATCGTTATGCATTACCCTTGATTTCTGGTCTCTTAGAACAACTTGGACGTGCAAGGATCTTTACAAAAATTGATCTAAGGGGAGCTTACAACCTCGTATGAATCAAGGAAGGAGATGAGTGGAAGACAGCGTTCCGTACAAGGTATGGCCATTTTGAATATAATGTCATGCCCTTTGGTCTTACCAATGCTCCAGCGGTCTTTCAACATATGATAAATGACATTTTTCGAGAGTACCTTGACGATTTTATTGTCATCTATTTGGATGATATTTTGATATTCTCCAAAAATGAGGAAGAGCATGAAAAACACGTTCGTTTGGTATTGGAGAAACTACGCGAGCGAGGACTATATGCCAAGTTGGAGAAGTGTTTATTTCACCAAATAGAGATGGAGTTTCTGGGGTTCGTTGTGACTACGAAAGGCTTGAAGATAGACCCCAAGAAGGTGGAAGCAATTGTGTCTTGGGAGGTTCCGAAGACGATTAGAGACGTACAATGCTTTCTTGGTTTTGCCAACTTCTATCGGATCTTTATCAAGAATTACTCTCAAGTTGCTACTCCTCTCACTCGGTTGACATGCAAGGATAAGCTGAAATGGGGACCTCTAGCAAAGAAGGCGTTTCAAAACCTGAAGACCGCATTTACTACGGCTCCAATCTTGGTACATCCAGACTTTACAAAGGCCTTCTATTTAGAAACTGATGCTTTGGATTTTGCTTTGGGAGCTGTACTTTCACAAATGGGAGAAGACAAGAAGCTCCATCCAGTTGCATTCTATTCTCGAAAGTTCTCTACTGCTGAAATCAATTATGAGAACCACAATTAGGAATTTCTTGCTATAGTGGATTCTTTCTAAGAATGGCATCACTTTCTTGAAGGAGCTGCACATCCAATGACCGTATACACAGATCACAAGAATTTGGAGTATTTCATGTCGGCTCGAGTTCTAAATCGACGTCAAGCTCGATGGAGTATGTTGCTATGTAGGTTCGATTTTATTATCACTTATTGACTTGGAAAGCAGCAAGGACTATCTAATGCCTTATCGAGGAGATCGTATCTTGTACCAAAGGCTGGAGAAGCAGCGTTTGATCAACAATGTACGACATTATTGAAGCCAGAGCAATTTCAGCTTTGCGCTACTATTATGCCAATTGATGTTGACTTCCTGAATCAGGTACGTGCCGTAACCATTGAAGATTCAGTAGCCATTGATATTAAGCAGCGTACGAATGATGACAAGTTCAAGGTGGAGGGAGATCTTTTATACTTTGAAGAGCGGTTATATATCTCAAAAGGACGAGCACGACTCCGAGTTCTTCAATCTCGCCACGATTTTCCAGCTGCGGAACATTTTGGATTCAACAAGACCTTGGAGCTTATTTCTCGAGATTTTTGGTGGCCCCAAATGTGGAAGGATGTGAAAGATTTTGTCCTCTCCTGCGACATCTGTTCAAGATCCAAGAATCCTCGGCATCGCCCTTATGGACTCCTACAGCCATTGCCAATTCCATGTCGACCATGGTCTTCAATTTCCATGAACTTCATCACGGACTTGCCATCATCGAACTCATTTGACAGCATGTTTGTCGTGGTAGATCGGCTTACAAAAATGGCACATTTTGTCCCTTGCAAGAAGATATCGTCCAGTGAAGTCACAGCAAGGCTCTTTCTCGATAATGTGTATCGATATCATGGACTACCAGATGATATCGTATCAGATCGAGGAACCCAGTTCGTATCGAAGTTTTGGAGATCTCTCTTTGAGATACTGAAGGTTGATATCAAGCTTTCTTCGGCTTTTCATCCTCAAACTGACGGTCAAACGGAACGGGTGAACCAAGTCTTAGAACAATACCTACGATGCAGCATCAACTATCAGCAAGACGATTGGACCACATATCTGCCACTAGCCGAGTTTGCATATAACAACACCCTCCATGCGTCGACTCAATACACACCATTCTTTTCCAACTATGGGTATCATCCAAAGCTTGATTTATTGAGTCCATCAATAAATAACAATCTAACAGCTGAAAGATTTGTAAAACAACTATCAGAGCTTTAAAATACGTTGAAGCTTCAATTACAATCCGCTCAAGAATCCTACAAGGCGTCTGCATATAGATTTCGGAATCAAGCACCTACTTTCAAAATTGGAGATAAAGCATGGCTTCTTCGACGGAATATCAAGACCAAGCGACCATGTGATAAGTTGGACTATCGAAGATTGGGACCATTTACCATCCAAAAGCAAATCAATCCAGTGGCGTACCGTCTGGAATTATCGGCTTCTATGAAGGTACATCCAGTCTTTCATGTTTCTTTGTTGGAGCCTTATCGAGAGTCATCTTTTTCTGGAAGAGTGCAATGTCCGCCATCTAGTATTGAGATCGAGAACCACGAGGAATACGAGGTTGAAAAGGTGCTGGATTCTCGGCGAAGGTGGGACAAGTTGGAGTATCTTGTTCATTAGTGCGGCTACGACATTAATGAGCAAACGTGGGAGCCAACTGAAAATCTCACCAATGTGCCACAAAAGGTATAGGAGTTTCATCTACAACATCCTCATAAACCTAAGCCGGTTTGACAATAGCTTCTTTCTGAAGCTTGCTCACCCAAGAATATAAGAAAGGGAGAGAGCACCACCAAAATTCGTAGTTGATGTAGTTATTTTCTCCAAGATAAAATAGAATTTTTTCAGTAGCCATAGTTTGGTCTTCTGATATGGATAGCCAAGAGATAGATACTATGCCAGTCAGATTATCTCAACCAACTAGTTCACGAAGGCGACCCCGAGATGAAGAACCACCTGCACCATGACGACGACGGAGGATACCAAGTAATCGATCACTGGTGATTGTATTTGAGTTCGAGCCTGCTTACGATGGTGAACCAGAAGGCATATTTGTAGGACAATTTCATAATGAAGACACGAAAGTTCATGCTTGGTCAGAAATTGAAGGAGTGGGCCACTGCCGTTGGCTTCAAGGGCTGATGAATCACTTACCTCGTGAACAACAGTTGGAGTTCATAGCAGACGTTATGCGACAGATCTTCATTTTCTTGCGTTGGTACTGATTGACAACAATATTGCTTCTCAGAGACCTCGAAGCTAAAAGAGGGGGTGATGTTAGGGACATAGTCCTTAGAACCTTCTAGAGACAAGTTTCTAGAACCTTCTAGAGACAAGCTTCTAGAACCTTCTAGAAGCAAGTCTCTAAAACCTTCTAGAAGCAAGTCTCTAGAACCTTCTAGAAGCTTCTTAGTTGATAGAAGATGTTAGGGACATAGTCCTTAGAACCTTCTAGAGATAAGTTTCTAGAACCTTCTAGAAGCAAGTCTCTGGAACTTTCTAGAAGCTTCCTAGTTGGTAGAAGTTGCTTGAGAAGCTTCCTAAATAGGAGTATATATTGGAATCGAGGCTGAAGAGTTCTTCAGTCTCGACAACACATCTCTTGGAGCTCTAGTTCACCTCTCTAGTGTTGTTCTTGTATTCATCTGATTAATCTAGTTCTTGCCAGTTCTTCTTGAACTTCTTGGTAGATATCAAGTCTGTATTCTGTGTCTGTGACACAAAGTGGGATAGTCCACTCACTTTTCAACACAAAACAATACTCAAGAAGCGGGGTAATTCACTCAATTCTTAATACAAAATAACACCTAAAAAGCAAGGTAATCCACTCACCTTTTAATATAGAAAAACAAAATAGTCAAGAACTGGAATAATCTACTTATTTCTTAATATAGAACGACTTTGCAAACAAAAACAATAGCCTTATCAAACTATTAGGAACACTCTTATAACTTCAACCAAAAAGAAATAATTTCAAGCAATAAAGATTATAATATGTATATAAAAGAAGGAATAGCTAAGAACACAATAACCAATGAATAATATCAAAAATAAGAAGGCCTAAAGATCTAAAGAAGAATATATTCAAGAAATGAGTTTATAAGATTAAATCTTAGTCTTGTTTCTATTTAAATTACTTGCAAGACCTAAAACTTGGAGTCCAAATATTAAATACAAGAACTTAAAGAATGCAATCAAATAGGTGAAAGTATCTCAAAAAAAAAAACATAAAAGAAATGAAAAAATATGTATATTCAAGAAGAAATTGAAATTGCTATTGTCAAAGGCAAAACAATTATAGATACTTGAAAAAAAAACTAGAAACAAGAAAGAACTTGACAAGAGTGAACAAGGCCTTACTCTTGCCTCTATATATACTATCTAACTAGAAGCTATATGGTAATGTTCTATAAGTCTTCCAACATGTGTCTAACTTGAAAAATACTTGTTTAACTTGTAAAATAAGTTTTTTTTACATGTGCACCAAATGACTAACTTGTATCACAAGTGGCAAACATGTGCAACATGTGGACAACTTGTTGGTCAAGTTTTCAACCTATTAATCATTTATTGACATATATAAAGTCAAATCCGTGACAATGAAACTTCTAAAAAACTTTTTCATAATATATTATTTAATTTATCCACTTTTATCTATTTTTATCTAAGTAATTATTAATTTTGATTATGTTTGTAATACCAAGCCTTTCATATCTTGCCTCATAAGTTAATCAAAGATTTTTTTATTAAGTCTCAAGAAGCTCCTCAAGAAGCTTCCTTAAAAGACTTGCATTCCAAATTAAATCACATGGCTTGTTTTCTAAGTTATTCTAAAAGATTCTTAGAGTGCCATCCAACATAACTTAGTTTCTAAGCTATTTACCACATATTTCTACTAAATTTTATAATATTTTAGAAATGTTTATCATAATACAAAATATTCTTTGAAAGTTCTAGAATCTTCTTTGTATGTATATGGCACATATACATTGTGTAAAGTGCTTTCAAGTTTTACAACACCAAATAACTTAAACACTATAATTATACATCAATATAAGAAAAATGATACAATTTAATTTTAGCACATATTGTATTATTTTTACTCATGGATTTCATTAATAAGCAAAAATTCACCAATTTATGTAAGATTTCATATAATTCATTGCTTTCCATACATTAATTCAACAAAAAACTGAAATTTTATTTTCATTCTAGTGTAATGAGTCGGATGGATGTCTGGTTAAGGCTGCTCCTCTCATCTATCGGGGGATTTTAGGATTTAGGGTTTAAACCCGCTGCGCATTACTATTATCCCACATTTTTGTAGTTGTTTCTGCTTATTCCTGTCTGTCCCATGTTTTGATGGATTCCTTTTCAAATTTTTGCGATGGTACTCTATGGCTTGCGTTGCGTATGCACGTCTTGGAGAGCTCAGTGAGCTGATTGAAACGAGAGTAGAAGCATAGCAGTGCTGGTAATGTAAGTCGGATTTGGCACTTGATGGGTAATGTAAGTCGGATTTGGCACTTGATGGTTTGTGCTGAGTTTCATGCGCAAAGATGTGTTAATGAAATTCCTGGCCCATGTGTAGCTTATTTGAGTTGGGGTTATGGAGTAATGGAACCCCGCGCCATTAAGTTCAGACTGTACAGGCTCGTTTTTTTATAGACTTGAAAGGAGTATTTGACAGTGTCGTAATCTCTTGTTCGCTTAATTTCATCAATCTGGGACCAAGTACGCTTATTTCATCAGTTAATCTTTTCACCATGTTCTTGTTCTGTGTTATTTCTTGAAAAGGTCCTCCAAGGCTATTTGTAGCATAGCATGTTCGATTCATAGGTCTTCACTTGCATCTCTTACAGTTGACTTGAAAATCATTCACGTCATCACTTTTGGGCAATTCTCTCTCCAGTTCTGGATTTCGTCGGTCCTTCAATCGCTCTCCACTTAACTTCCCTAGCAATCAGCTGCGAGTTCCTTTGTCTCTCCGTGTGCTGCTCCTGTGCTGAATGGTACGTTCTATTTTGGGTTGTTGGAGTTGTTTTTCCTTCTGAGTTTGTACTTTGCTTACTATGTACGTGTAACGTCGTTCCTTTGGGAGAGGACTGCAAGTAGAGATGCGGGTTGTTTTGAAAATTAGGCTCATTGTGCAGTCCTAATCTAGGTCGGTGATTAATTTTATTAAGGATTCCGTGACGGCGTCAAACACGCTGAATTTTGTGTTTCTGTTGTGCCTCTCGTAAGATCTCTGCAATACAGTAGCATTAATTCTCCCTCTAAACCCTAATTGTATCTTCTGTGATTGGAAGGTAGAGTTACCCCTTCCTTCTTTTCAGTTGGTTCAATTCCACTTAATCTCTAAAATTTGTCACATTAGGCCTATGATTCTTGTCGTTAGAATGCATGTGTTAATTCGAGGTCTTTGCTGTGCTTGTTTTTTCAGTGCTTAGGTTTGATTAATGTGCCTTATCTTAAGTCTCTCTTCAGCTCTTAGAGCAGTCAATGTGTTTTCAGTTTTCACCACTGCTACTTTACTCCGCTCGACAGCATTGGTGCCTTCCATGTATACTTCTATTCGGTACTGCACTTCTCTCCCCTTGTGCCACTGCTGAGTGCGCCAAAATTTGATCATCCTCAAGCTTTCTGTGAGATTTCCAATGGAACAGATGATGTCTTGATCCTCTTTCTGTTTCACACTCAGGATTTGTTTGAGTTTTCTGAGAAAGTGTATATGAGTGAATTGTTAAATTGTTAATCAATTCATTCTTCTTTTTTCAATAAATTTCAAAACAAACATACTTGGGTTTATTTGGAGATTTTTGACATGGTTGATATACAATTCCCGAAATTGACTTGCTAACCTTTTATGCACTGTAATAGTCAAAATATTAAACTTTAGTGTAGCATATTCAAGATTCAAAATAAGTATGAACCTTGTACTTGACTTGAATTTCAAAAACATGGTTCAGTTCTTTTTTTAAAGTGATGAATTATATTCTTTTGTAGTACAAATGTATGATATGATTCTAATCTACATAATTTCAATAAATAGGATAATTTTTTTTTAGATTCTAAAATTATAATATTAAAATGAATAAGAGTCATATGAATATGTTTGTTTGTTATGCTGTACATGAGTTAAATATATGTATTCATTAATCAAATATATATCACTGTGATAATCATAATCTACATATCTTATCAATTGCGATCAAAATAATTTTAATTAGAATTCTTTTTAATTACATTTATATTAGAATATATCCTTTTAACATATTATTTTTATGGTATCAAAACATATATTTTTTTTTGTTGATTTGTACATACATTTCAACTTGAAAACATTTTAGTAATGGTACCTGTTCAGTAACACAAAGAAGACATAGTACATAATGAAATTGTTCATGTAAAATACTGTAATTTGAAGCCAGTTACCGAAATTTTTATTGCATGATTATATAAATAATTACGAATTGTAATAATTTTTATTGCATATTTCAAACTTCCCAAGCATACTTTTTAGTAGAACAAAAATGAAACATTTTGTGTATAATTTTGGATCATGCTTGTATTTCTTGAGAAGCAATTGTGGAGTAACTTTAGTGTAAAAATTGTGGAATTGTAAACAAAAAAAATTAATGAAAAATCTCCAGTACAAATTACCATTATAATTGTTATTTTTTACAAAGCTTCATGTGAAATTTTGTGTCAAGTCGCCAAATAATACTTTGGAATACAAAGCCACATAAGTGATAGGAGTCATGAAAAGCCATATGATTCCTTATGAACTATCAAAACTAGTGGTACTTGAATAATCTGAACATTTTTAATTCCTAAATGTGCTGTTTATTGTGAAGTCCTGTGCTAGTTTAAACAAAGCTTAGCAATCAAGTCCTAAATGCTAATAAGTCATCCATATTTGTCAGGCTCAAAGAAAATGGATAGCTTCGATGATTCCAATCTTGACTGAAAAACATTCAAGCTCTGTTCAGAAACATGAAAGTAACTTTGACATGCAACAGTAAGAATAATCCGAGATTGTGCGTAAGTATCGATAGGCATTGCATATCCAGAAATCATCAATTTAAAAAAAAAAATAAAAAAAATAAAAGGGAACTTGTACAGAGGGGAAACACAAGGTCGTTTTAATCTTATGCTTCCCGAGTGTGACCAAATAATGTGTACTATAGATCGAGATTCTCTAGTTTCATCCGTGATGCGTTATTTTGAATCAGCTCTTTTCGAGGCTCCACCTACAAAGGACAGTCCATCATCTTGATGAGAAAAGGAGGATAATGCTTCAGACGCTAGTAGTGAAGAACGATACAAGCTCAAGCTGTCATGTCGTCAAGTATTAAATTAACACAGCTAAGCTTCAAAGCAGTGGAGCGTAATGAAATAAAGACTGAGAACTCTCGGTACCTTATCTCCCATGAGAGTAGAAAACATCATGCTAGCTTCAGCAGCATCCTCTAATGTTAGAAGCTTCAACATACGTTGCGTAGGATCCAGAGTGGTTTCCCACAATTGTTGTGGCATCATCTCTCCTAACCCTGGGGCACTCATAACCAAGACATTGTGAACATATTTATTCAGGTGAAGTTGCAGAAAAATCTCCATTCACATTCTATTAAACAAGCTTGTAAATAGGGCAACAAACCTTTAAATCGTTGAATGTTATATGACGCATTGCTAGGAAAAGTTTTCAACAAGTTCTTCAAATCAGCCTCGTTAAAACAATAATGGGCTTGTTTCCCTCTTTCCACCTGCAAAGAACAAGACCAGTATCAGCATTACACGTGAAGCAGGTTTGTCTATGCTGCCTTGAAGAGGAAGCAGCAGTTCTGATGGTCCTGGTGCAGATCTATGGCGCTCATGAATGAATTGCTGTAAAGTGAAGTTCTGGCCTAAAATCTTCACCCAAGTAATAAGATTTCCAAAAGTTGATTCAAATCTTCCAGCGACATGAGCTTAAAAGAAACCAAAGACTAACAGAGATATTGCATATTGTGATGATGAGTGCACATGGTCCTGATAAAGTACCTAATATACACTAAAA